>NC_090827.1:49210761-49527949 GCF_028021215.1 Eschrichtius robustus | reverse complement strand
GATTGAGAGAAAAGACATAGAGGCAAGAAACGGTGCAAAATTTAGTAGGGGTAGCTGGGCCTTTGGTTCAAGGAGATCTGGTAGAGGCAAAGGAACTTGACCTCACTGTGTTGTCAGTTTATCCTTCTGTACAGTGGGGCTACTGGATGCAGGGTCATCCATAGGAAGTGCTTAAAACAGTACTGGGTACATAGGAAGAGCTCAGTAGGTGGTGGTAGGAGTGATTAGAGTTAAAATTTGAGCTGGGCTTTAAGGAACAAGGTACAGCTATCAAAATGAGCAGGTAGAGTTGCTGAGGAGACAGGAAGACCCGGAGCAGACTCCTGTGTATTGGAGTGTCCTTGAGCATGTGGGTGGGATCAGATCAAAGGGATCACGAATGCCCAGTTAAGATGTTCTAGGTGAATAAAGCCCTAAACATTTGATTTTCAAGTGTTAGACAGATGAAGAGGCTAGGGAAAGAAAGCATTTGCTTAGGGGTTGTTGAGCTTTTAAAAACTGGTTTGCCAAGGTGAGGGACCACTGACCGCCCTTCCCATCCCTGCCTGATGGCACAGGGGCATCCAGCTCACCCCTGAAGAGCAGCCTTCCCATAGTTTGGCAACCCCTGGTGTAAATATTTCATTTTACAAAAGCTTATGCTCTCGGAAATACTTTACTGCCTCCCCCCCCCCACCCCCCCTTTTAATTCCCAAAGCACTTGCTTATTTGTTTCCTCTTGATTGTCACAGCAACCTCGTGAGTTAGGCAGGGCAGTTGGCACGAATCACCACTTTACATGCCATGGAACTGAGTCTCTAAGAAGTTTAATGATTTAAGCTCATAAGTGGCAGAGCTGGGGGCACGAAACCAGGACCCTTAACTTCTAGTTCCAGTAGTCTTTCTGCCACACAGCATGTTTTCTGTGGAGTCATGACCCTTTGAGTAACACTTTTATTTAAAGCGTTAAGAGCGCCGTTTTTCTTCCTGGCCTTGCCTTCGTGTCGGCACCTGATAAATCGTACAAATGTTGGGTGGCACAGATGATTCAAATGAGAAGATGATTCCAACTCATTTTTGGTGGTGACAGCCATGTGGCTTGCTCTGAGGCCTTTAACTTTGCTTCTACCGTTTAGTGGCGGTGGCCACCAGGTATGAAATCTCAGTTCTTTCCACCTACGATGATTCAAAAAGGAAAATTCCATATCCGCGCCCACCAGTTCTCTCTTTCCTTTGATCTCTGAGAGGGAGGTGTTCTTCCTCTCTCCCATCCACCTGCACACCCTTTTTGGTTGCCTTAAACCTTTCCCCCATCACTTGGCTCTTTCCTAACAATCTGTAGTTACATCCAGGCCTTTCCTAGCTGAAAGGGCAAAACAAAGCTTTCCTCACTCCTGTGTCTTACTCTAATTGCTTCTTTCTTGTTCCCTTTACAGCCAAAAGTCTGGAGACCTAAGAGGTAAACATTCTGTGCCTGCTTCCTCTCCTCCCATTCACTCTGAACCCACTGCAGGCCAGCCTGCACCTCCACCCTCCACCACGCAACCCCCGGTGGACTCCTCCTGATGCCCAGGTCAAGGAGTGCTCTTGAGCGTAGCCTGCTTGACCTCTTCATGGCATCTGACACCGTTGACCACCAGCCCCGCAAACACTGCCCTTCTCTGTCCTCTGCTCTTTCTTCTACGTCTTTGGACATGCTTTAATCTCCTCCAGAGGCTGCCTCTCCCGCCCTTCCCCAGGGTCTGCCCTCAACCATCTTTTCTCCTTCTACAGCCTATCCCTGGTGATCTCATCTGCACTTAAGGCTTCAACTGTTGAAATACTGATGACCGCCAAATTGATTTTTCTAGCCTGAAATTCCAGAAAGTTTTCTGAGCTCTACATCCTTTTATCCAGTTGTCCACTGGGCTTTTCTTGTTAATGTTGCAGAGGCATCTCAGATTGAACGTGTGTGCAGTGGATTTCATGATATCTGCCTCCCCTGGACCTCTTCGCACACACAAGACATTCTCCTCCTTCCTGGTCATGAGTCTCAATTCCTCTCTGCTCTCTGCTTTATCCATTTGGCAGCCCAGTCCTGTGGGTGGGGATTACTTTGTAAATATTGAAAGTGTCTCCTTTTCTCCATTCCTCACTGCCCCTTTATGGTTGAGCTTTTTGTCACTTTCTTGAACTCTTACAGCTTCCTTCTAACCTGTCTTCCTGCCTTTTTTTCTTCAAACTGTCTGCCACACGGTTCCACAAGAGTTATTATATGAAAACCGGATCAAGTTATCCTAGCTGAAGATCCTTCAGTACCTCTTCTTTGCCTTCAGGATAGGAATCTCCAGTTGCTTTCTTACTTGTCTCTGCAGGCTTGGGTTGTGACCATCCTGCCCGTGCCTCCCAGCCCCCCTGCTGTCACCCAGGCCCTTTAGCGAGGATTTTCCCCTGTGCTCCTGGTGCCCACACCTCCAGTATCAGCACTTCTCCTTGGCGTCGTCCTCTGTGTGTTTCTCCAGGTGGGAAACACTTTGAGGGTGGGGTCATTTGTCTCACACGCTTGTTTGTCCTTTGTGTTTAGCACAGGTGAGGACTGGGGAAAACAGGGCTATTTCCTGCACTGTGCTGAGCTAGAGAGTTCTTACCCTGTTCACTTTGATCTGGAGTCTGAAGGATAACCTCTAATAAATGTTGGAGCAGAGGGGGAAAACTATTTGATGTGAGACTGAATTTTCTATTTTAGGACACTTAGATGAGAAGAAGCCACTAAGTTCAATAATTTTTTAGAGGAATTGTTTGACTTACCATTTTCAGCCTATTTATTTCCCGGGTAATTTTAGGTATTGTTATGTGTGGATTTGAAAATAAGCAACATAATCTGATTACGAGGTGTTCTTAGTAGAGTTCCAGCCTTAAATTGCTGTGCTTTTCAGTACTGAGTTTAGAGATTAATCAGGTGGTTTTAAGTACTATAAGAGTTGGAAAGTAATGATTTTTTATGTATCTGTCGTGTATATAGGTGCTTTCCTCTGTACTAAATAAGACACCAGATTTCCTTTAGTATATGGGATGAAGTGAGAGAGTAGCATTGACATATATACACTAGTAAATGTAAAACGGATGGCTAGTGGGAGGCTGCTGCGCAGGGAGATCAGTTCGACGCTTTGTGACGACCTAGAGGGGTGGGATAGGGAGGGTGGGGGGGAGGCTCAAGAGAGAGGGGATATGGGGATATATGTATACATATAGCTGATTCACTTTGTTGCACGGCAGAAACTAACACAACCTTGTAAAGCAATTATACTCCAACAAAGATGTGAAAAAAAAAATAAAAGAAATATAAAAGTGGTACTTACATTAAAATTGCTGTTAGTCTCAAAGGATTCTCAATTTTAAATATTTTGCCATTGAGTGATTCACATTTTTGGGAATGAGCCAGCCATTTTGGGTAGAGGCATTAACTCCTCTAGACCACTTGGGTATCATTAATTGGTATCCTAGTAACTTAAGAATTATTGACCCTGAAAATGCCCAACTGGCAGCCTGGGTTTAATTTTCTGGTAAGATTAATTATCTTGCAGTAAAGGGTAAAACAGAGACACCAGGGTCCTTTATGGCCCTTATGTTCTCTCAAGATTCCAGTGAATTAGTTGCTAAGACGAGGGAAAACACTGGTGGTGTTGTTCTGAACCTAATTGAGTCCTTTATTATGTTATGACTCACCTATAGTTCACAGATTTAGTCCGTGCAAGTCATATAAGATAACTACACTGTGGTTTGTTTGGCTTCTTTGGTTCATGTTTCTTGCGATCTGTCAGGCCGCTGCTGCCAATCCCAGGCTTTGGCAGGAGCCCGTGCAGCAAAGAGGAGACCATCCCAGGTCGGCAGTGAGGCTGCCTCATGCTTTGTTCCCTCAGGCAGGCATACTTTTCACCATCTCTTGGAAGGAACTGAAGATGTTCATTCCGTATGTGGGGCTATGTTCAGCATAAAAAGAGACCCTTCTCTTCAAAATGGGTGTGTTTTCCAATCTCTTGTTCCCTCCTTTGGCAGAGAAGGAAGCTTTAAAGTCAGTGCTGGAGGGCCCTCACGCGGAGGTGTCTCGTACGGTGTGTTGATTTAGTTGCAACATTAGTAGATTAGTAGATTAGTAGATTAGTAGATTAGTAGAATTAGTAGATTTCACACTGAAATCTGGATTTTGATTCTTTTTTTTCTTAAAATGCTGGAAGCATTGGCAACATAGGACTTGTATTCCCGAAGAACAGCAGCTGGCGTGCCCCAGCCCTCCTGCGCCCCTCCTGTCACCTGCCTGAACCCTGTGAGTGTTGGTGCTCTCTCCCTGAGTGAGAAGTACAGAATCTCTCTGTCCTTGTGATTATGCCTCGCTCTGGGCAAATCCAAGAGATGAGAACCCAGACGTGCAAAAGACATATCTTTTCAGAAAGGTTTATACTGCAGCATGTTTAATGGTATCTAGTTAAACTAAAAAGGGGTTGATTTTCAACCTTTAAATGAAATTACATAAAGTAGGTCCTACTTGGTTTCTTTATCTTTTTTGCTCTTGTTTCCAAATGTGAAGACTTTTTCCTATAAACCTTTAAATGTGTGATTTAGACACTTGTTCATATTTTAGTTAAAGAAAAAACCCCACAACGTTGGCCTACTTGACAACTCCCCCCACCTTTTTAACATTTTTTTTTTTTTTTAAGGTTTTTGCCGCTACCAGAAACGGTGGAACATGGATTCTTATCGTCCTTGTCACCAAGTAGAAATGCGCTCGGTTAGTTTTTTTTTTTCTGTGTGTGACAAGGGAGTGGATAGTCATTATGCTCTTTTCTACTCTAAAATATTATGGTTCTTTTTTAAAAAAGAGTTTGAATTCTAGCAATTGAACTGTGATGCTGTTTCCTATACCAAGTCTATTAGCATATCCTTTAGTACCTTTTATTCTAAATTACTTTTCTTGTTTTTATAGTGACTAATAGGAAGTTGGTTTTCAACACCCATTCAGCAAACAAGAGCTGCTTTCCTTCCTTTGATCTTAGCAACATATATATGCTTTTGTTTTTATATTGTGAACGGCTTTTATTGGTTGCAGCAGGGAGGGTGGACACAACAGCTCTGGCTCCTGTGGGGACTACAGAGACGCCCTCACCACCACCCCCCGCCCCCCTCGCCGCCAAGGAGCTGGTCTTAGCAATAGGGATCCTGTAGTTATATAGACAGTTCATGTTTAAGTTTCTATAGTGTACAGGTTCTATAGGGTGTAATTTTCTATACTTGTACAAGTATACTTAATTAGTGTAAGGTACTGTTAAGAACTGGGGTGTGACTGTTTTTGGAGAATTTCCAAACTATTCTTTTTTGTTGGATGTCATTTTTACTCCTAGCAATACCATTGCTGAGAATTTTGATGTCTTAATAATTTTATAACTAAGGATGAATAATAAGTATATAATAGAACATGTAATCCATAGAATGCTAAAAGCTCTGGATGTTGTTGGAGGGTAGGAAGATATACTTGAAGATTTTGGGGAGGTGGGGTGGAGCACTGATTAGATGGGACTTTTAGGCATTATAGGTAGTAGTTAAGAGCACGGATTTTGTTGTTGTTGTTGTTTTGCTATTTATTTGGCTGCGTTGGATCTTCGTTGCGGCACGCGGGATCTTTTAGTTGAGGCTTGTGGGATCTTTTAGCTGTGGCTTGTGGGATCTAGTTCCTTGACCAGAGATCGAGCCTGGGCCCCCTGCATTGGGAGCGCAGAGTGTTAGCCACTGGACCACGAGGGAGGTCCCAGGAGCGTGGATTTTGGATTAAGGAAGATTTGGGTTTGAATCTTGTCTTTACCTTGAATTAGCTGTTAGACCACAGGCAAATTATTTAACTATTAAAAATTACTGCTTGAGCCTCAGTTTCTTATCTTTAAAATAGAAACAATAATAGAACCTTTTCTTAAAGTAGTTGTCAGGCTTAAATAAGAAAATGTTTGTGAAACCCTTAGATCAGTGATTGGCATATAGTAAATATTTAATAAACAGATTCTGTATCACATCATTATAGTTATTTTAACACTAAATGTCTGAGTAAATGTAGTGGATTTATTTCTTTGCCTTGGCTTAGGATCTGAAGTTTAGGTAGCTGAAAAGTTTTGAATATTAAGGCTTTAAGGAAATATTAAGTGGGAGGTAATGTTTCTAATGAATAACTGGAGTCAGAATACTTGGGCTCATTTTCTTCCACCGTTAAGCGGGACATTTCTGCCTGAACCACCGGGCTGTTGTGAAAATGAAATGGGATATATTTGCCTAGCATATAGTAGACTGAGATATCCCACCTTCCCTTGACAGTAAAAGCAAATTTCACACTGTGGGAAAAGTGTATATTACCCATCTTCAGGTTATCTTTATTGACTTTACAACTATGTTTAGAAGTCACCAGGGTCTTAAGAAGTATCCTAATGGTTTGGGTTGGTTTGATGGTGTTTCTCTCAGCTGTTTTGGTGAAGTAATGAAATTCTATATCATGGGTTTAATTTTATTCATGTTTAAAAATATAACACTTTTTAAAATAAGAGACTTGAATAAATATTTTGTGCCACTAATAAAGTATTGAGTACCTGCTGCATTTTCAGGATTCCAGAATTGTACTAGTTGTTGTGAGAACTATAGGGGGCTTTCAGGTGTATTTGGGCATCAGGAAACATATGGAAAAAAGATTATTGTACTGAATTGCACATCTTAATTTTGTGTTCTGGGTGACAGATCCAGTAAGGAAAGGCATGAGTAGGCGTATTCTCATGTAATTTGTGAAGGATGGACAACACTTGTGTAAGCGAATAAAGTAGGATGATTTTACAAGGTAGGGGAATCACTACAGCTTTACTAAAAAACATCAACAAGATGTCCCAAGACACTCCATTCAGCGTTTGGCTTAAATAGCATTGATTAGTACATGAACTTCCAAAAGAGTATATGGGCACCAATCTTTATGTATCTTAATGCGAGTTAGAAAACATATATACACCAGCATATCAAACCCAGGATTTCATAAATATTGTTACTTAGGATCAGGCCAAGTAAAAAAGTGAGTTGATAGTAAGCTGATTTAAAGAAAACCGTACAGGTAGTATTGCAGTATGGTATCACTGTCAGGATAGTGTGGAATTGACTGAAGTTTGGGTAAAACTGTTTTAGACTAGACTTTGAGTCATGGAGGAGAGAATTAGGAAGTTCAGTTAGAGATGGGGCAATGTCACAGAAGAAAAATAAGCTTGATGCCTCGACGTGACTTAAAACATTTCTTTGCCTTCGCCAATGAAGGGGCTTTTCATGCTTGAAAAACTTTCCTCCGTTCAGAACTGAGTTTTGTTCATTATTTTCTTGCCCCCTTCCTCCACCCCCTCCATCCAACTGGTGCTTAATAAATGTTTCTACTACCGACAGCTGTTAACTGCTACTCCTGCTGCTAATGCCATACTGTAGACATTTTTGAGTGAGGAGTATCCTTTAGGAGGCTTTTATGATAATACCGTGTGACACGTATTGCTGACTATGCCAGCAGGTTGTCCTGCAAGTTCTTAGGTATGTAGGATTTGAAGGAGAATGGGCTCAACTCTGTTTGAACATTTTCAGGAGTAAAAATAGTACAGGGGCCATAGATTTTCTTCAGAATATCAGAATAGGGTAGAACCATCACTGCATGGTAATGAAGATATAGCTGATTTTTATAAGAGCATTACAGCCTGTGTTTTACTTCCCTTGCTTTCAGACCTAATAATTATTTATTGATTGGCACTGTGGGATAGATCGTGGCATTGATCCTTAAGAGCAGGTCTCATGCCAGAAGCCTCAGAATGGAGACATTCTCAATAATGCTCTAGTAGTTGGTTAAACAAACCCCAGGGTCTGGCTTTCTAATGGCCCATCATTGCCCCATAAAGGGACAGTCATGTAGAAGGGCAGTGCTAAATGGCCAGTTCTTGCTTTCTCCTCTTGGGCCTGGAACTCGTCTCATGGGAAGCTTTTTTGCACTTTCTCCTTGTTCCATAGGTGGCTCGACATGAGGGCAGTCTCAAGCAAGCCCTCAAGGCTTATCAGCACTTGCCTGTTGGACAGCACCACAGCCCCTGCCCTGGCTCCCACCATCCCCTAGTCCCCGGGCCCAGGGTCCAGTCTCTACAAATCATCGTGTTTTCCCCACATTAATTCAGAATTTATTAAATACATATTGCAGACACAGGTGTCCAGTAGGTGATGGCTTCTTTCGCTGTTTAAAGGTAAATCAAAAAAACAACAAAAAACAGACAAACAAAAAAGATAAATCAGAGAGAGGTGCAAGCAAGGATTGTACTATATAGTTACCAAAAGATATAAAATTTGTTGTCATTCATTCCTTTAGCATTCTTTTCCCCTTTCCAGTGGAAGTTTTCTTAGATGTTCATTAAATAATAGTTGTGTTTGTGTGATGGGTTGGAGAAGTGGGGAAGTTCAGTAGAATGAAAGAAAGGAAAAAAAGACTGAGGCGTTTGTGTCATGGTAAGATTAATATTTGAATAAAAATGATGTCTGTATTTTATTGAGAATGTACTGTATATCAGGCACTGTGCTTACGCTGTTTCCATGCAGTGAGCTTCATAGTTGGTCCCTGGCAGAGCCAAGTCTGGAAGCTGGTGTGTCCAGCTCAGAACCTTGCTCATAAGTACTACCCTGCAAGGCCAGAACCACTGAGGATGACTTGGAGGAATAGCTGAGGTTTTTGAGAATTCCCCAATTTGCAAAGACTGCACGGAGTTCTCCAATAAGCTGCAATAAAAAGCTTGACTTCACAGGAATTATTGTACGTAACTGGGCAAGTAGCTAGTGATGAGCTATGGTGAGAAGTGTGTTCCAGGGTGTTGAGTTCATGTTTGTGGCTAAAGCAGGATTATGAATCCACACATGTTGTGGAATTTTAGGGCTATTGTTAACTCTAGTCAAGGACCTTTTGGATGTATTTCTAGTGGCCATTGGTATCACCCAGGCTTTTCTGCTTCTGTCAGCTCCGAGTAGAGACTTGATGAGAGCAATAGGTCAGCTTGCCCTTTGTAGCTGGAACTCGGTTCCTATAAAAGGTTTTTTAAAACATGTGTTTCTAATATGTCAAGATTGGTTTGGCCAAAAAGAAAATTGTAGCCTGATTTGTTTAAAGGAACAAAAATATCTACATGCCCAAGTTTGAATGCACAGAACATGGTTCAATTCTTAGTTGACTTTTATGCCTTTTAATATTTTGACTTTTATTTCCTGTCAGTGCGCTAGATATAAAGTAAAATTACATGCAGAACATATATACTACCTATAAAAGTTTTATTTTTATTAGGTTTTTTTCCTATGTATAAAATTACTGTATTATGAACTACTTTTAGTGTTAATGAGGAACCTCAGTAAATTACCGAGATGGCTATGTTGAGGGATGCATAAAAAACTTAGGAAACTTAAGATCATTTGTTTTGAAATTCATGATGTTGGAATTACTTAAACGAATTTTTGTTCTCTAGACTTCTTAGGTTCCTTTGCCACTGATCCATGTCTGTGTGTGTGTGTGTCTGTATTTTTGTTTATGAGGTTGGGCTATAATGTGAGCATGAAAGTTACCCTACCTACTCTGTGAATAAATTGCCTTTATATCTTATTTTACTAATAAATATTTACACATAATACTTTGTGATAGAAAATGTTACATAGAAAATTTTAGACTAAATGGGATTTTTAGTTCAGACACATCCTCACGTGTAATCGTACAGACAACATTACTTACCAGGTGGGGTTTAATAGGAACTCCTATTGGCTTCAGTATTCTGAATCCTGTAGATGGTTATATCGACCTTTAAAGCTAAGTGAAGATTAAGCCATTTGGGGGGGTTTCCACATCCCTGGTTTTTCGGGGAGATGGGAAGAGTGGAGGATTGCCCATTTCATAAAGCCGTGTGTGTTTTTAAACTATGAGCATGGTGCTTTGCACAAGTCAAAACTGCCAAAGGGACAGATGTTGCCAGTTTCAAATGTACAGGGGGAAGGCAAATATTGCTAAGCAACGGTGTACTTGAGAGAGCATTTTTAGGAGCAGAGCCAGGGGAGTTGTGTCTGGGAGCACTCGCTGCTGCTTATGGCTCAGTACAAGGGAAGAGATGAAAAGTTCTTTCCTGTCAGGGCCGCCATTGCAGCTGCCAGCACAAAATACAGTGACCTAGTGGCACCGGTTAGGGCTGGCAAGGGGATGTATGGAAACAGGAAAGCCTTTTTGCCATGTAGGAAGGCAGTAAGACATGTTCACGGAGGTAAGTGCCCCAGTGCACAGCTGCCCCACAGTAAGTACCAGCGAGTGCAAGCCTGAGGTTCAGGTGGGGAAGACTGAGGCCTCAAAGGAAAACCTCTCTTTCTCCCCCTCCTTCTCTCCCCCCCGCCCCCCCCCCCCCCCCCCCCCCCCCCCCCCCCCGCCGCCGACCCTTCTGTTTCCTCCCTTCCCCACTTCCCTCCTTCCCTCTCTCCCTCCTTCCCTCCTTGTTTTCTCTTTTGCCTCCTCTGTTAGGGGCTAACATCAAAGAAGGGAAGGATCTGAATAAACTCTAGTTGAGTGCTGCTGTGTGCCTGACCTTACAAACAAGGTAAATAAGCTTTCTAGCCACAGGCATTCAGCCGTCCCATGTCCCCTCCCTTCGTGTACACTTGATAGGTAACAGACAGGTGGTGTGGAGAGGCTTTTTTTTCCTTTTGGCTGCCCCTAGAGACTTGGAATATCTCTTGAGATTTGCACTGGTTGTTGGTTTGGATTATGGATTTTCCTTTCTCTCCCTCTCTGTCTCTTTATAATGAAATAATGGAGTAAGAGCAGAGAAAGTATAATCTAGTTTTCTATCTATCGCAAATCACAGCACATTTTTGGCAGTGCATTTTAAAGAAATTAAAAACATTTTAAAATAAGCAATTCCTTACCAGTCAGATATTTTGTCCCTCTTTCAAACTCTGGTCTTGAACTTCTGGATCACTTGGCAAACATTGATGGTTTCTTTTGTCTTCCCAAAGTAAAGGTACAGGTCGAAGATATTGGCAGCATAAAAGCTTAAATATGTTTGTATACAGGTGTGCATTCCCCCCTCCCCTTCTCTCTCTCTCTCTCCCTCTCTCTCCACCCCCCCCCCCCCCGCCCCCCCAATCCCTTTTGGCTTTTATTGCTTTGTTTTTGTTTTTTGGCAGACAAATAGAATTTACGTCAAATATAAAAGATTGTGGAGCACCTACCCAAGTTTTAACCCATGTATTGATTTCTACTAGTATAGGAATATTTAGAAGTGTTCTTACTTCAGTGCAAGCAGGTGTAGTAGATAAATTGTAATGTTTAATGTTCTTGTAGCTTTATGGGTCTCATTAATTTATTCAGCATAGTTTGTGGTCACATAGTCCGTATCTATCTGGGGTGTAAATTTATGTGATGAAAGGCTAATTAGAGAACATGACAGTGTTTACATATTTCCCCCCCCCCCTCAAAAAATAGAATTTGTTTAAGGTTAAGCAGTAGTGTATCTTCCATCGGCAAGAGAGCTCAGAAATTGGGCAGAAGTAATGAGAAAGCAGGGAGAACCCTCAGGTTGTTATAGCGCAAACTCTTCATTGATTGATTTAAATTTAGGTTATGCCTTTTGGCTTTTCAAAGTAGGAACTATGTCATAAAACGAGTTGGAGATCTGTTACACTCAGACTTAGGAAGCAAGAGAGTTTTCCAGTGATTTATGTTCCTCACAAGTTCTTGTTTTTGTTTTTAAAGACCGTGTTCTAGTTAGAAGAAACTGTTTTATTTGTCCTACAAAAAGCTTTTGAGAGAATCTTACTAAGGAGATGATTTTCTGACATTGAGATGCTTCTTAGAAGTTTTACCTAAAAGAGAGAGAAAAACAGATTAAGACTTACCTGCTCAGAGGCCAATCTAAAACTTTTCAGGTTCATTTAATGCTACTTGGTAGACAGCATTATCGTGACGATATTAATAATACTACTTGGGCTTCCCTGGTGGCGCAGTGGTTGAGAATCTGCCTGCTAATGCAGGGGACACGGGTTCGAGCCCTGGTCTGGGAAGATCCCACATGCCACGGAGCAGCTGGGCCCGTGAGCCACAACTACTGAGCCTGCGCGTCTGGAGCCTGTGCCCCGCAACGGGAGGGGCCGCGATGGTGAAAGGCCCGCGCACCGCGATGAAGAGCGGTCCGCGCACCGCGATGAAGAGCGGTCCCCGCACCGCGATGAAGAGTGGCCCCCGCTTGCCGCAACTGGAGAAAGCCCTCGCACGAACCGAAGACCCAACACAGCCAAAAATAAATAAATAAATAAATAAATAAATAAATAAATAAATAAATAAAGTAGCTATTAAAAAAAATAATAATAATACTTATTTTAACAGAGTATTTGGCTGGCTGTATACCAATTAAAGAACTTGTTCAAAGGATTTTTGTAATTGGCCCGTGCCCCTCCCCTTTCCCCAAACTAGCAATGTGATTATGATAATGTCAGGGAAAAAGTTAAGTAGGTTCCAGGAGCCTTTTCCCTGGCGGGGCATGGGCCAGGTATGTGGAATAGTCAGGAGGGCCACAGTTGAATTGATGTATAACTGAGATATAATTTACCTCTGCTGGATTGGTCCTCCTGTCCCTTAAAGGCAATTTTCAAGAGGAGTTGCTTTTGTTGTTCCTATCAGAATGATGGCCTATTTTTCGTATTCTCTCTTCTCTGGCACCTAGATTCTGCATTCTAGAAAGTGTAGAAGGAAAAGGAGAACATAGGAATGACAGTAAATGCAAGAATATTGGGAGTTAGGACAAATGTGGTTGAGTTATACTGTGCCTTAAAACACTCAAAAAGTTGGAGTCTTGGTTTAAGGGCTCCGGATTAAAGTCAAAAGAGTACTTTTAAAACTTCATTGCATGTGTGTGTGTGAGGGGATGAGAGAGAGTCAGAAGGACTTCGAGAGAAGTATATTGAGATGGAGAAAGATGGGCGGAGAGTCACTGACTGCTACATGTTTTCAAAATGAGTATAAACGTATTGTTTCCTACTGTAACTTTTAGAATGGTGGTCTGTGTAAGATGTGATAGAATTATGGTAGATGTACTACGAATGCTTAATGCTATTAAATTCAGCAGGTATTAGAGCACATTTATTTTAGAAGCAAAGGAAATTTTCTCCTTGGCACAGATTAAATACCTATTTAAAATAAATACAAGAATAATTCTTTTATGTACTTATCTGGCCTGTCCCTTGTATTTATTTTTAAAAAATACTGGCACTTGTTGAGTGACTGTTTATTTAAAACTTTGTTATTAAACATATTTTCACTTTTGCCAGTTCAGTAAATCACTTTATGAGATGAGCTTTCCTAGAAGTCTCATGCAATTTGTTTATACTTTCAGACCAAACTTACATACAAAGATAATGCAGGAAAAAGAAAAGATTATTAAATCTACTTGCGGTTCGGTGGCATTAGTAAGGTTTCTTTTTCTTTGTAAAGAATCTGGTTTTTAATAAATTATAGAAAAGCAAAATAGTCTTTTAAATTTAGGTGCTCTTTGATATTAAATAAGTGATTTATAACCACCATAATGTTATATTAAATAATTACACTTTCTCGAATGATCTTTGGCCCTTTTTCTAGATCCTGGCAAGTAATCTGTTTGTTACCCAATATTAAAGACCAAAAAAAAACAAAAAAGGAATTTACTTATTCAGAATTAAGATATAAAGGGCAAGGCCATCTTTATTTGCCTTCTCTCCTCTGTGTTTATTATAGTATCAGTAATCCCCAGGGCAGTTTGAAGCTCAGATTGTTTCCTCAGAGTATATATTGCCTCTTGCCTACTGCTTCAGTAATTTTCTTTACTTTTTTTCCCTCTGGGTTCTGTTTTTTGTTTTTAAAAATCATGATGCCAGGAGACAGACAACCAACACCTAGCCCAGAGGAACTGTTGAGATTACCACTGGAATAAGTCCAGGATAAAAATCTTTATGTCCTTTCAGACAAAGCGTGGATTAAATGGCTTATCTTATTCATATGACTTCAGTTTCTTTCAACCTCATCCAGAAACCGATGGAAAGTTTTTTTTTTCTTCCCCCTGGTGTCTCTGTAGTCTTCACTTATGCCTAGCTATTAAAAAAAAAAATGTCCAGGCACCCTATGAAACACAGAATTAGACATGGTTCCCGAACATTGTTTGCCACTTAAATTTGATAGACACATACACTCAAAAAGGAGCAGTAATACAGGTTTATGCACCTATAAATCCTGTCATGGTTGACAAAGTAATTTAGTAGTGTTGTTTTAGACTCAGAACCATCCCTTAATATGATTTGTGAGAGAGTACTTGTGTGTGCGTGTTGTGTGTGTTTGTGTGCGTCTGTGTGTGTGAGGTGGGGAGAGAACAGAGTAGGATGGGAACGGAGTAAGCATGGTCACAAAACACCATCACACTTCAGTTTAACACCCTCCCTGCAGTGGTATATGTTAATTGAAAGACTGCTTGTGCTTTGCAAATCAATGTACCCACTCAAAAATCCAAATTTAATTCCTCTTAAAAAAAAAAAAACCTTAAAAGTTGTTTTAGTGAGTAGAATTGTTTACGGAAGGGGAGTTAGGTCATGTAGTTTGGACCATTTGAAAGAACTTGTCAGTTTATTATCACTGGAATGGAACCACTGTCTAGACTTGTTCTTTGTGATGTCTTTTTCTTTTTTTAAAGCAGTGCTTTTTAGCCAGTCTTTCTAAATCATTCATGGTTGCTATGCCCACAATGGGCTTCGTGGGGTCTCATGTGATCTTCCGTCAAAGGCACAGTGTTTTCAAGTCTTAAAACACTGGGGATTTCTGATTCCTTATTACACTGTGAATGGTAATAGTTCACAGTCAAAAGTTAGAAAGTTGGTGAATAACTGAGATTAGATATATTTACTCTCAAACAGTGGTAAGTTTTCTGCATTTGTTTTTTATCCAGGTACTTTGTTTTTAAGTCTGTTTAAACCTATCTCAGTTACACCCCACCCCTTTTCACTTTTTTTTTTTTTTCCCTTTTCACTTTTACACCAAGAAGCTATTTGACATATTGTCATAAAGGATATTTACTGAAAACATTTCTGCGTATAATGCAGCAACATAAATAGTATTTTTTTTTTTTTTTTTTTTTTTTTTAGTGTTTCTGTTTTCTCCCCACCTGTAAATTTATTTATTTTTTTATTGTCTGTGTTGGGTCTTCGTTGCTGCGCGCGGGCTTTCTCTAGTTGTGGCGAGCGGGGGCTACTCTTCATTGCAGTGCACGGTCTTCTCACTGGGGTGGCTTCTCTTGTTGCGGAGCACGGGCTCTAGGCGCATGGGCTTCAGTAGTTGTGGCACACGGGCTTCAGTAGTTGTGGCTCGCGGCTCTTTAGCACAGGCTCAGTAGTTGTGGCGCACGGGCTCAGTTGCTCCGCTGCATGTGGGATCTTCCTGGACCAGGACTCGAACCCGTGTCCACTGCATTGGCAGGCGGATTCTTAACCACTGTGCCACCAGGGAAGTCCCTAAATAGTATATTTTAAAATAAAAACTATTTCACGTGACTCTGTAGAAGCCTTACAGATATATTAAAATTTATATACTCATGTGATCTCAGGAAGTATAGTAATACAATAAATGAAACCAGCACTTTCATTACTCCCCTAATATTCATTTGTATATTTATATAAAGTAAATGTTATAATTATATATGTGGGGAACAGCTACTCATGGCTCCTATTTTTATTTATTTAAACCAAATCTTAAGAACTAGATCCTAGGTTTCGTGATTAAAAGATGCCCTCTTTTAATAGAGATCAAAACAGAATTTCCAGAATATTTTAAGTAGTTCAGTTAATACAAGTTATGAGCTTTTGTAAATTTTATATACTTTAGAAAAATAAATTCTTTATGACACTAAAGCAAATTGCTTCACTGGTAAAATCAAAGTAACTGGAAAGGAACAATAAACTTTCTAGTTACATTAATCTTTAAAGTACATATAGTTCAAAATACTTCTTCCTGTAAGGGTTTATAAGTTTCAGTAATGATATTTAGGGTCTTTTTTTTTCTTTTCATTTTTTAGCCTGTTTTTGCTCTAGCTGGTGAAAGGCAGGGAGATAACATAGTTCGCTTATAGAGGAGTTTACCTAAAGGTGAACTTTATAAGCATTTGTGTGTGTTAGCTCTCATTTAATAAGTGAATTGGGGTGCTAGCACATCTTCCAAGCTTCCAGCATTCTGTTTCTGCATTTATCCTGGAATATTTCTTGATCTCCAGTCTCAAGGAGATACACCCTTCCTTTACCTCACCCAAGCATGCCCAATGTACCTCTCCCCCAACAATCATGATCTGATGTTACTGTCACATCAGAAACTGCTCTCTGAGAAACTCACATCCTCAAATTGCACTTAGGCAACTACTCCTTGGGTGAAAAGCATCTCACTGAGTTGATGGTGGTGATAGAATTTCATTATTATTTTTTTTTTTCAGTTGAGGATTTCTGTATCTTAAAAAACAAAACAGCCTTGTTCTGTGAAGTTGCCTAGAGTTTTGCGGATTTGAGCAAACACACATTGCTTCCAGTATACAGGAAAAAATGGAGAATTCACTATAAAATATTCCATAATTACTTTTTGGCTAGCTCATGTTTGTGAATTCTGTCGGAGATGCCATGAGATGGCAAGATCAGGTTCATTCATTTGACAGATATTACTTGCATATCTGTGTTAGTCCAGAATTATGCTAAGGCCCTGGGAGATACTGGGATGAATAAAGCCAATCCCTGCCTGTAGGAAACCGTTCCGGGGGAGACAGATTAGAGCACCATGGGTTACCATTCAGAGTTGAAGGTGGTGGGTACAGAGTCAAGGTGAAGGAAGACTTCCAGGAAAGGACAGCCAGTGTTTGTGACACCCATGTTTCCAGACTGCTGCCCCTTTTCTAGTTCCTCCAACATGAGTAGAATTGCTTGGTCTTTCCACAGTAAATTTTTGTTGGACGATAGCTGTAAGTGACCTGTAGATTTCTCATCATTTAAAATAATCTTGTCCTTCATCAATCTCTTTCCTCTTCTCCTTGAAACATTTACTTGGAGAACTATAGAGATTTCTGCAGTTAGCATAACATTAATTGTGGTAGCCTCCATGCCTGGCAGACCAGTTTGACATTAAAAAGAGGCTTCCAGGGAACACGTAACTCTTTGCTACATATTGAAGCTTATCACCTAAAAAAAAAAAAAAAAAAAAATACTACCCCAAACCCTGCCATTATTTGAAAATATTTGAGTAGAGATTCAGGGTGTTTAATTTTTTGAAGGGAGAGTTTGACAGTTAAAATTGGTTTGCGTTATAATACTATTCATCTTTAGGAAAACTGTTAAGGGTATCTTAGTCTCTGTTTTCTGACCCATTATCCTTCCTTCCATATTAATAATCTATAGCTTTCCTTTTTTTCTTTTTGTACTATAAGTGTGTCCATAAATCTGCCCAGGGATTTAAAAAATTCTTACCTAAAATACTGGGTGTGGAAGTAGACGTTTAGATAGTTGCCCAAAGGGCATGACACTTCTGAAGAAGTAATACTGTTAGAACCTTGTGCCTTTTTTCAGCGCGAGTAGGCATACCCAAGCAGTATGAGCGAGTTCTTGGAATAGGCCTAGCTATTTAGGTAATTTACTTTGTAGTCACAGAATAAAATTGATTTTATGCCAGAACCTTGCTCAGGCAGGCCTTTTGGTTTCCTCCTCTAATCTGTCTCTGGGAAGTGCTGATTATTGCATCTTCATGATAAGTGCTTAAGTTTATTTGTGCGGCATTAGCTTTAACGTGAGTTGTCTTATTTCTTCCTCACAACAATCCTGTGAGGCTTTGTCTATTTCAAATATATCTGCCCAGTATTTAAGCATGACTGATTAAAAAAAAAAGAGAGAGAACCCACCCCCACCCCAAATACATCTCTTTCAAGGGCTTTGTAGCATTCTAGTTTGGGATACAAGAGTGAACTAGCCAGCAAATACTGGGCCAGACACCAAGTCCTAGGTTTTCCCAGGAGCACCTCACAGGAAGACTGACTGTAAATCTAGGAACAGTTCAGTGTGCTGAGTGTTACATGAGGCAAGCCCAGAGCTCGGAGGAGGAAGCTGTGGACAGATTCATATAGACATGTGTTTGGGAGAAGGAAAGTTACATAGAAGAATGCTAATAGAGAGTAAACACAAATGTGGCAGAGACCTTTGGCTGTACTTTTGAGTAAAAATTTTTATCCTTAATTTTTAAAATCTCAATCTAATTTTTGTGTTTTCCTTTATAAATACATAATATACTTCATAATGCAGAATTTTAAAAGATATACAGTGAAAATCTTCCCATTACTCTAGCCCTCCAGCCACTTAGTTTTCGTTTCTAGAAGTAATTAATGCTATAGATTTCTTGTGTTATTCCCAATGGTATTTTATGCATAATAAGTAACTCAACATATATATTCTCTTCTGACGTCACCTTTTCATTTCAAATCCTGGCATGTATTGCACCTGGTTTTTTCCCTCCCCCTTAACAGTATAGCTTGGAGATTACCCAAATCAGTGCACGAAGAGTGCCCTCATTCTTTGTCATGGCTGCATAATATTTCTGCCTAAGGGGCATGTAACACAGTTTTCTTAGCCAATTACCTCTAGATGGGAGTTTAGATTTTTTCCAGTACCTTACTATTTGGAGAGTAGGCTGAAGTGAATAACTTTGTGCATATATCTTTTTGTACATGTAGGAGCTGGTGCTAGAGGTAAAATTGCTGGGTCAGAGCATGAGAAAATAGAATTTGGTGGCTCTTGCCAAATTGCTATCTTCAGAGATTGTGCTGTTTTACCCTCCCACCAACCACGGTATTTGAGCGCCTATTTCCCCACATCTATCTCATAGACACAGAATTGTCCGTCTTTCTTTTTTTGTTTTGCCAATCTGATATGTGAAAAATAGTTTCTAAGAGTAATCTTAATGTTTTGAAGGAGAAAACAATGCAAAACAATTTCCTTTTTGTCCCTCGTACGTTTATTTCTGTGTAGTTTGTTAATTAAGATGTTGGCTTATAATTCAAAGAAGCTACAGTATTTAGAAAGTCTCTAATGCTCTAAAAATTGGGAATTTGTTTTCATATTCTGAGTTCGGAGGCTGAAAACTATACCAGCAAATGTTGATCGGTTGCCTCTCTGTGGCAGGCAGCGTGTAATTGGTGATTTAGCAAGGCAGAGCTGGCCCCTGCAGTCATGGGACTGGTAATCTAGGAGAAGCAGAGATGGTGGGACGTGAGGCGGTTTGACAGCCATGGGAGCACATGCACAGTTTTGGGAGTGAGGGAATCAAGGAATATTTTCCAGAAGATGGTCTTTAATCTGCCACTGTCTGAGTAGGAGTTTTCCCAACACAGGTGGGAGAGGGAAACGGGTTCCAGGCAGGGGCAAGAAGAGTGTGGCTTATCTAGTTAGTTTGGGATAGGTGAGCAGCAAGTAGATACTATAGACTGAACCATAGTCCAAAAGTTGACATATATCTGAAGAAAAATAGCACGAGAATTTGTTTAATCTTTTAAAACATAAAATGAGAGAGAACCTATTGGGGTTTCTTTAAAAGCTGTCACACCAGTGAAGACTGCCTTGATAATGTTGGCCCCATGTATTTATTTCACATATCAGTGCCTCCTGATAGTTTTTATAAGTTTATTTATTTATTTATGGCTGCGTTGGGTCTTCACTGCTGCGCGCGGGGTTTCTCTAGTTGTGGTGAGTGGGGGCTACCCTTCATTGTGGTGCATGGGCCTCTCACTGCAGTGGCTTCTCGTTGAGGAGGAGCACGGGCTCTAGGCGCACGGGCTTCAGTAGTTGTGGCATGTGGGCTCAGTAGTTGTGGCGCATGGCCTTAGTTGCTCCTTGGCAGTGAGAATGTTCCCGGACCAGGGCTCAAACCTGTGTCCCCTGAATTGGCAGGCAGATTCTTAACAACTGCGCCACAAGGGAAGTCCCTCCTGTTAGTTTTTAAAGGTTCACATTTGACCTTCATACCAACCCTGTGAAGCAGTTAGGATTGGTAATATTATCCCTTTATTGCCATGAGGAGATAGTCCCAGGGAAGTTGAATCTGAGCCAGCATTGCAAGAACCAGTCCTCGGCAGAGCCAGAACTAGAATCCAAGATCTTTTGACCTCCTTCGTCAGCACTCTGCCTGTGTGCTCCCTGCAGTTCTGGTTAGTGATAACTAAGCCTTTTTGAGAACAGCATTGTTTAAAAAGTGCTGCTCTGTTGAAACTTGAGAGGCTTAAAACACAGTATTGCCAGAGCCTCCTGGTCTTAACGGTGAGGTCTGTTTCTTCCGTCCAGCTCTTTTTAGCTTATTAAAACAAACTGTGTCATGCTTAAAAGACATTTACTGACATATTTTATTTTGGTATCAGTGCATTTCCTTAGGATCACACAGTGTCATTCCAAGAGGAGTGAGAAATCAGACCGAGGCCAGCATCGCTGCCTTTTCTGGTCTGAAGTACCCACAGTAGTAAGAGGCAGTTAAGTCTGAATACCAACTTCTTTGCACAAACACAGGGAAAACAGTACTCTTTGAAAATGGTTTTGGTCATGCATACGACAACTGGGATCATATCCCCTCCTTAAATACTAATCTATTTGTCTCTTGCCTGAAGTTGAGGTTTTTGAAAAAGTAGTGTAGCAACATTCGGAAGTCAGGCTCAGTCACCTGAGAGCGTTGTGTGACCTTGGACATGTAACTTAATTTCTTTAGAATTCAGTCTTCATTTTAAAAACTGGGGGTTATACCGCAAAGATTGATGTGAGAATGAAATGGAGCATTACGCAGGATTCCCTCAAATTTTTATTTCATTTTTCAGTGTCTGTAATAAGGGATGTATCTACAGTTGATGCGTACGTTTAGTGCCGTAGGTTTTCCCCTGCCAAGTTAATGATGGTGCATTTTACAATAGATGGTATCAAATGGAGGAAATGTGTGAGAATTTAATGCAGTATCAAGTACAATATGTGTTCAATAAGTAGCTACTTTTTTTTTTTTTTTTTTTTTAATAGGATTATGGTTCCTGTGTTAAGGCCACACCCCATGGGGAAGTGAGGGCTCCGCTGGGAGGTCCGTGTATATACAGGACACCGTATGTGTGAGGTAGCCGAGCTGGTCTCCTCTAGGAACCTAGATGTTGAAGGTGGGAGACAACAGTGTGATTTGTGGTTGTGAGTGTCTAAAGTCAGTGCCTCTGCCCCTGAAGGTGCGCTAGACAGGGAAGGACCTGCAAACTAGAGCTTCTGCATTCACGCAGTTAGCACAGATTGTTGTTGTTGCTGCTTTTTAATCATCCCTTGTTCTTTGAAGAAGTCTTACCTAAAGATCTTCAGCCTTAACTTGGCTGAGCTTCAGAGAGGCTGACTATTTACTCCTTGGCCACAGTGTTGAAGGGAGAGCCTGGCTTCTCTGAGTAGGGGTGGCATTACTCATCTGGGGACCCTGTGGGGAAAGTGGATTTTAAGGAAGGGGACTAAGCCATAATGGTTTGTTGAACTGCCCCTCCCTTTTTGGAAAGTCTCCTTCCAGTGGCAGACTTGGAGGTGCCAAGTTGTACTTTTTAAAACGAGGCAGCCGGTCCTTATGGATCTTCCTCTGCTGAGATACCTACTGTACTCTAGTTTGAGTCTCTAATTTGGGTCAGGGAAGAGTGGGGATATGAATCTTGGGTAGATGGAACATAAAATGGGCTCATACTATACAGATGATCTGGTAACCACCACCCCCCCCTTGTAAATAAAGCTGTAAAGCATACCTTGGTACACACAGAAGTATCTAGAAGTATCTAGAGGTAAAAGGGCATTAACTCTAACTGTCTAACTTACTCTTGAATGGCTCAGTGTAGATGTGTGGGTGGAGGGCAGGGAGAGAAAAATAGAAAGCAAACTGTGGTAGAATGCCAGCATTTGGGGAATCTGAGTGAAGGGTTTGTAGGAATTTCTTTTACTGTTTTTGTTATTTTTCCGTAAGTATGAAATTCTTTCCAAAGGAAAAGTTGAAAATACCTTGAGCATCTTTCCATGCAAGTACATGTATTTACATTATTTTATGATCATTTCCAGTTATTTGCCATTGTAAACAGTGCTGCATGGAGATCTTTACATATGATGTATCCTCATGTATTCGGGATGGAATTCTGGCACCCCTTTGAAATACCCCCATTTTCATAATGGACCTGATAAGAAAATTCACAGTACATTAACCAATTAATGCTTGAGCCTTAGACTTTAGTTAGAATTTTAAATGGGTTAAATGGTGACTGTTGAGCAATATTTATCTTACCCTGATACCAATAAACAATAATCTGTGGAAAAAATTTCTTCAGTCCTGGTTCATCTCATGTAATAAAATTTTAGGGAAAAAAATGAATCTTTTAGTGACATGAAACGTCTTGGCTAAGGGTTGACGGCTTGAGTAGTAATGAAGATCAAAAAGTCTTTGAATGTCCTGAAGTTGTAGCTTCCTGACCCCATTCTGTTGGAAGCAGTGGGCAAATCTTTTTTGCCCTCATTCCAACTGTGCTTCACTGTTACGTTGATTGCTGTATTTTTTTTAATAAAAAAAAAAAAAAATTTTTTTTTTTTTTCTTTTTTTTGCTGCGTTGGGTCTTCGTTGCTGTGCGCAGGCTTTCTCTAGTTGCAGCGAGCGGGGGCTACTCTTCTTTGCGGTGCACGGGCTTCTCATTGCGGTGGCCTCTCCCATTGCGGAGCACAGGCTCTAGGCGCGCGGGCTTCAGTAGTTGTGGCACGCAGCCTCAGTAGTTGTGGCTTGCAGGCTCAGTTGCTCCGCAGCATGTGGGATCCTCCTGGACCAGGGGTTGTACCTATGTCCCCTGCATTGGCGGGCGGATTCTTAACCACTGCGCCACCAGGGAAGCCCCTCAAAAGTTTTTTTAATTGAAGCATAGCTGTTTTACAGTGTTGTGTTAATTCTGCTGTACAGCAAAGTGATTCAGTTGTACATACATATACATTCTTTTTTAATATTCTTTTCCCTTATGGTTTATTATAGGATATTGAATATAGGTCTCTGTGCTATACAGTAGGACCTTGTTGTTTATCCATTCTGTGTATAAAAGCTTATTACATCTTCCAACCCCAGCATCCCACTCCATCCCTCCCCTAACCCCGTCCCCCATGACTGCCAGATATTTTAATTGGATTCTCATTCCAGCAGCAGATAGGATGAGGGGACTATTTAACCAGAGTCGGGAGTCATATGCTCTGTTCTGTTGATTAACTTTCAACTCCTAATTGTTGTTCCTAATGACGCATGTGAAAGATTAAAACTGTAGGATATAATTACATTTTACCCGCAGGTCAAAACAGCATTCATTGTTTCTGACATTTGTGCTATAATATTTGGTCCAGTTTTTAGGCATTCCATAATAGTCTTGAAAAACAAAAATTGGGTAAGCAGGTCCTGTTGTTGACATGCATAATGCATAAAGGCAGGTCCAGTAGGGCCAGCAGAGAAAGGGGATACCCTTGATTCTTTGGTTATACCTCCTAACTTGCAGACCCTACCTCAAAAAGAGCAAACTGCAAACATTTCAATAAAATCATCTCCATGAAATTTACATGTTTTAAAACCAGACCTAGGCAGGTCAAATTGCATCTGAATTTTGACGTGTCCATTAGATTCAATTCCAGGAGAGTGTGAATGCTGTATGCTCTTTTCCTTTTTCCTTAAAGAAACTGGAATGAGGGAAATGGTGGATTAATAAACCCTAGATCAGGAATTAACAACCAATGCTGTATTAAATTACACTCAAATTAGAGACGAGAGCCCTGAAAAGAACCCTTTTCCATCTACACTCTGGCTGTGAGGCAAGCATTGGACCAACTGACTGGGAAGAGCAGTGCTTTCTTCACAGCAGGGGCAGTAATGGGAGGGGTGTGTGTTGTACAGGAGTTGCCCAGGGCACTTGGCTCATGAACTGACACACAGCGAAAGCTGATATTCTATTAAAAACTGTGAAGTCAGGGGATTTGTTCCATATCTCTAGTTAAGGAAAAGTGATTTTTTTTTAAAAAAGATTTTACTTTTCCATTTTCTTTGTACTTAAAAATGTAAAGACTGTAAAATGACATTTTCTAGAAACTATGGTTGTGATACTAGCAACAGCAGCTGTCATTTGTTTAGCTGGGGATAAGCAAGGTGATCTTTCCTTTAAGATCCTAGGTAATCTCCTCTCTCCCTAGGGTCTGTCTCTGGAGAGCTGTTTTGTGTGTACTTGTTTGTTTGTGTGTGTGTGTGTGTATGTGTACATGTATGTGGCACGTGTGTGTGTGTGTGTATAAGATGGAAATGCTGACTTCAAGTAGGGCTAGAATTTAAAATGAATTTTTGGCAGGTAAAATTTCTAATATTTTAGAATATTACCATAATATTACCATAAAATCTATCCTTGATTGGATGCTGGCCTCCTTCCTGTGGGCTCAGTAAGATGTTCAGAATGAATGCCATCTTCATGTTCACGTAACTTGGCTCACTGGACAGATGTTGCTATAAAGCAGCAAACTACCACCACCTCCACTTTTCTTATATCTGTTATTCCCCTAGATTTACTAATGTACTAATTTTCTTTAATATACATATTTTCCATCAGAAGCTTTTGACCTAAGGGTCATAATTCATCTCTCATTGTGTCCAGCAGAAACCTTTCCTGCACGATTAGGTCAGGTTAATCTCTTTGGTTTTATTTCATCCAGAACGTGAAGTTTCTCCTATTTAGCTCGTTAAGAGGTGGGCCCTGAGGTGATTCTACTTACAAGAGTGTTGCTGTATTAATTAGTACCAGCACTCTAGTTGTTTTTTGTTTGTGTGCTAATCTTTTTCTTGCTTTTCCCGTTCAGCAGACCTACTCCAGTGAAGTCCATTGTGTTGAAGAGATTCTGAAGGTGAGCTTATTGTTATTATTTCTTGCTTGAAGAAATACTTAAGTAGGCAGACATATATTCATTTTCTTTGACTTCAATAAACAGTTGCCGTTCTAAACTCCTTTAAACAGTTTCTCCCCTCATACCTCCCAAAGCAAAATAAACCAGAATAATAACAAAGGGAGTCTTAGGACATTATTGAACTATCTGACAGATTTTAATTGAAATGAAGTCTACAAACTGCGAGGCATTTGGACCAGAGTCTTACGACATCTCCCTTAAGCTTTTCTGGTTGTCTGTAGAGACCCTGGGAGAATTGCTCACCTCCCAGAGAGGAGATGCCCTGTGTCGCTGCAGCAGGGGGCACCAGGGGTTAAGTAGTGCTTGGTTTTCACCTCTCGGTGTTTTATAGGTGACACTTTATATGTTTGGCCCTATCGTCAGTGAGACCATGAATTTTTAAAGGGATAAAAAGAAAAATAGTAGAAAGTAAATGGACATCTTTACACCTACCTTGAAAGGGTTATTTTTTGCTCTTGTTTGAGACCATGCCAGGAACATTTGTGCTGCTTCTACAAATACATCATTGAATCCATTATCCATTTGTTCAGTTTTCCTTGCACGAGGATGACAAATTCGTTTTAGAATTCAGTTCCAGGAAAATAAATAAATTCTCCTGATGAACCGGCATGCTTTCTTTTTATCAGAGAAGAATTATATAAACTGTTATGTGTCCCATTTTGGCTTTAACTTCCAGGAAATCTAGAGCTAAATTTAATGCTCAAATACAGTAATTGTAATGGCTGAGAGTTTTGTTTGTTTATTTCTCATTCCTCCTCTGTAGCTCTTAATTTTCTTCCATGTCACTTTTAATGATACTCTTACTTTATCTTTTGCTATAAGGTTTCTGATTTTTGTTTTCTGGTTTTTTTGCAAGTAGGAGAGATATGACACATGTACCTATTAATTTTTATCCTAACTGCACACTTTTTTCCTCAAAATATGCTTACCCAATTTTTTCCTTTAAGTTTTCATTGCAAAGTATTAAGTGAGGTGGTGCTGAAACCAGTAATTAAGTATATTGGTTACCTTCTCGTTTGTGCAATTTTTGACAAAGGTGGTGTCTAGCCAGATGTTTGGAAAACAGTTCCATTATTTTTGTTTTACTATCTTCGGTATCCTACTTTTGTAGTTAGAGTTTTCTAAGAAAGAAATACCTCTAAGGAAACATACTTTGTATGCTGAAAATGAGAAATTTTTGCCAACCAGCAAGTAAGATTAATAATAAGATATCTTGATCAAGCTTTTGTTTTATTCTCTCCCTCTGGTATTTCTGAAATTCTTTGGTAAGATGAGTCATAAAAGTAACAAACGACTTAGTTATGAAATAATAGCCTTAGCATTTTCCCTGAAATTGTGTGTGATTTGTTCCATGGTTATTTCAAAAGTAAATGCAACAATATAGATTAGTTGTCTCCTGCATGTGTCAAATGCTTCTGTTAACGTTTTGATGTATGTCAATATACGACTTGTTGAGTCCTTTATGTAAGGTGGTAGTATTAGAACATCAGGCAAGCATTTTTAATTTAATAAACTCATCCATCCTCCCTCCCCTCTCAGCCAACATCACTTTAATGAGTTCTTGCTTACCTGGATATGCTTGAAAGTAGATGGTTAATGCGAGCCACAGGTGAGTGTTTTCATTTGGAAGTCTTAAAGAGAGAGAGAGTAAATCGCAGGATGTCCCGGACTGAAGAGGGGCATGGGTCTCTGCTTTGTGGAGACTTAGAATCTGTCCCCTTCTCTTCTCCTCTTTTGGGGCCTCAGTTAAGTCACGTGTACTCCCTGGACTTCAGTTTCCTCACGGGTAAAATGAAGGCCCTGGGCTGGTAGATAGTAGATGACTCTAGGGTCAAATCCAGCTCTCACTCTCTGATGTCGATCCAGATACTTCCCTCTGCCTCTTGGTTCCTGTTCTTATCTCCTACCAGTAATTTATGAAGATTGCCAGGAATCCTAACACAGATCTTTCTGATGGGCAATAGAAGCAGTAAATAGTTCCCTAAAGGAGAAAATCAATTATAGATGATAGTGTTTGGTTCTCTGGTGGAAATGTTAAAGAGTCGCAGTGTTTTACTGAAGGGGCATTGGTGGCCTGTGACTTGTGCAGACTGGCAGGGTAAGAAGGTAGCAGGCAGACACTACCAGCAACCAGGAATTGGTCATGCACAAGGGTCCAGACGGGGATGGTGTCCTCAGTGGGTGTATGGAAACGGCTCAGGTTTTCTACAGCCTGGACAGCCTTTTGGGGCAGTTAATGCAGTGCTTGTAGACATTATCTCAGTGCAACATTCCAGTGACACTGGTACAACGAGTGGTAGTGACACTGGTACCACTCGTTGTACCAGTGTCACTGGAATGTTCATTTATTCAGCAAATATCCCTGAAGATGCACATACTTTTCTAGGCACTGGGATGCCGTGTGAATAAGAGTCCTTGCTCTTGTGGAGACCATAGTGGGGAAGATAAATATATAATAAAATGTCAGTTGTTGATAAGCGCTATGAGTCATATAGCAGGCAAGTGATTGGAGGAAAAGGCAGAGGAAAGAGCGCAGAAGCCTCGAGGTGGGAACAGGTTGGTGTATTAGAAAAGCGGCGATAACTAGACAGAGTGTCTAGAGCAAAATGAGCAAGGGGGAGAGTGGGGAGGAGATAGCAGCTGTGGCACCTGGAAGGCCAGGAGTGAATCAGGTGCTAAGTGATTTACCCCCATTCATGTGATAAGTCATTGTTAAAGTAGGGAGTGAATTCAGGGCCCTGCAATTCTGGGCAGCCTCCTCTCCTTATGGCCCCAATTCTCCTAAGGCCTAACTTCCCCTAGTAAGCTAAGCATTTAGGGAAGTATATAAATTCTTTCACACTATCAGCAAACCACTTAAGGCCTGAAAGAGTTTATGCACTTTCCAACTGCCTAATTTTTAATAGCCGGGGCAGCCTTAGGCATTGAGAGTACAATAGATATTTCCTGGGAATCATTGGTGACTAAAAGTCATAGACACCATTGGGATTCTAAAGAAATTCTTGGAAGACAGAAGGATGATACTTTCAGACCCCTTTGCAATTATTACAAGTTTTTACATTGTAACGTTCTCATGGTCCCATACCTTAGAGTATAGTCAAATAAATAAAACAACAGGAAACTCTTTGGTGCAGTATTAAAATTCTTTTAAAACTAGGCTTTTAATTTATTAAGTGCTTTCTCTTACCACGTATTCCAGCACTTTATGCTCTGAAAAATAAGTGGTCTTCGTCCACCTCTTCCTGAGAACTAAGGCTCAGAGAGCTCAAACTCCTCAGGCTGACCTGACCAGCAGGGTCAGAGTTAAGATCCAATCTGGGTCTCTGGCTCCAGAGCTGCTACTCTTTCCATTTTACTTCAGTATAGAATTCCTCTTTTGTACTGAACAAAAGATGGTTAGTCAAGTGAGCAAGGGCATGATA
Source organism: Eschrichtius robustus (assembly GCF_028021215.1). Lineage (NCBI taxonomy): Eukaryota > Metazoa > Chordata > Mammalia > Artiodactyla > Eschrichtiidae > Eschrichtius > Eschrichtius robustus. The sequence continues at coordinate 49,499,483 of NC_090827.1, read as the reverse complement.
TCACCTTTAACAAAAATTACTCGAGCCAGCATCGGTTACTTTGCTTGTCACTGTGCCAGGTCATTTCTGTCTGTTCTGAGGTTCTAGCAACCCGGAGGGCGGCTGTGGGGAAGGGCGGGGAAGATGTGTGCAGAGGTGGGGAATGGGGATGCTTGCCCAGCTCCATCTCCAGTTGTTGCAAGGATCAGATGGCATTTCTGTGGTGATGGAGAGGTTGGTCAGCACTTGGAAAAAAGCACAGTGTGTAATGTAAAATAGATAGCTAGTGGGAAGCAGCTGCATAGCACAGGGAGATCAGCTCAGTGCTTTGTGACTACCTCGAGGGGTGGGATAGGGAGGGTGGGAGGGAGACGCAAGAGGGAAGAGATATGGGGATATATGTATATGTATAGCTGATTGACTTTGTTACAACGCAGAAACTAACACACCATTGTAAAGCAATTATACTCCAATAAAGATGTTAAAAAAAACAACAGTGTGTTGTACAGGTGAGGTAACATAGCGTGATCTGGGGTCCCCAGTGTGCTGGTGGAGGGTTGCTTGTCAATCTTAAGCCAGTTTGCCTGGCAGGTCTGACACACGTGGGGATGGACTTCTTTCTCTCAGACTCCAACGCAAAGGGGCCATTCCCTGTGCTCTCAGCCATTGGCTTCCTGGGGGACCTGATCCTGTCATTTTAGACCTCATTTTTCTCAGCTGTAAAAGGAAGGGGCTGGCGTTAATCTCCAGTGCCATTTTAGCTCTTCAACAAAGTGTGTGTGCATATTTGCGATTAGACACCTTTAATATGACATTTTGTTTTCCAGCAAGTGAATGTGCTTAGAAAAAAGAACTCATGTCAAGATAAATATATTAATTTGGAAGATATAGAAATCTTGCTTCCATGAAAACAGTGAATAGAAATGAAACTTCTGTTAATGAAAAGGGACGGTCACTTTTTAAGGCCTTCTCTGCAAAAGTTCTTACATACTAATAATGTGTATCAGGGAAGGGTCAAATCCATTAAAACTCTCCCAAGTGGAACAAGTGACCTGAATTACTTGTTTGCTTAAGTCAAACAGGAAAGTTCTTCTTCCTTTGAACTTAAATAATTCCAGGAAATGCAATAAAGAAGCTGAGAGAGAAAGAAAGCATTGAGACAGGACTGAGTTTTCATAGTTACACAAGCTCTGGTAATACCTACTATCGTTTTTATGCTTCATGCTGTTCAGAGTGTTAAGACCATTCCTGTTCTATGCTCTTGTTTTTCTTCTTCGAACTGATTTCTTTTCAGTTTTGTTTGTTGGAGAGCTTCAGCTTTTGAACGTAGCGCACCAAGTAGGAGCTTTTTTAAAAAGTAAATGAAATAACTTTTAAGATTTCACTTTTCATTTACCATCACTCCACTCTACATTCAGTTTAAAAAGTTAACTTAAATAGCAGTAAATGTTCTATTTATAATTTACTTTTTCTTCCCGTTCCAAATCTCTTTCCAGGAAATGACCCATTCATGGCCTCCTCCTTTGACAGCAATACACACGCCTAGTACAGCTGAGCCCTCCAAATTTCCTTTTCCCGCAAAGGTAATTCCTTAGAAGTCTAGCAGGCACTGCATCCACACCAGTGACAAGTCTGAAGTATTGCTGTGTGCCAGATTAATCAAGTATTATTTGTTGAACTCTTTGGAGATTAGGTTAATATTGCAATTAATTTAGCTACTGAAGTGCTTCCTAATGCTTTCAAATACTTCACTCTCCAATTATGTCAGTAAGAACATCTTACATTTGTATAGGGTTTTGTAGCTTATGAAAGTATTCAGGACTTTACAATAAATTCTTTCATTTTTGAGGTTCTTTACCTTAGAAGAGGGACACGGAGGTACAGGAGAATTAAGTGAGGTAGGGTGTCTGCTTCCTAGTTCAGGACTTAGGTACGTTACAGATATACATTTACACTTGTCATACCTCCTACATTTTCTTAAAGTTTAGTGCAATCAGCTGCATTCGTGATGGTTTTAATAGCAAGGTGAACTGCCTACTTGCACATTTCTGTTAAAGTATTTGTGAACAGTATATTAACAACACTGTCCCCTCGCCTTTTCTACTTTTGGATAACATTCAGAATATAGAAATATCACCTTCAGATCTGTGTTCAGTCCAGCCTGGTATACATGCACATTGTTAATATATTATCACTCTTTCTTTCCATGATGTCATTGAGGTTTTATCTACCCAAACCAGAATTTACCATGTTAGATACTTTACATATTTTCTAATGATAGTTTTTTTTTCTTCAAAAAATGTAATTTATTATTGACTTTAAGGTAAAACATTATACTTTGTGTTGAAAATCCTTGACACCAAAGAAAGAATAAACTTTAGGAAACAACAGAAGCAATACAACCTATTTTATGTAAAAATTAGATTTATCAATATTTATCAGATTTAACAGTGACACAACCTTGGATTTATAAACCTTAATATTTTATTAACTAGAGATTTTTATTTTTCTTTCTAGGATTCTCAGCATATCAGTTCTGCAACCCTAAACCAAAGTAAGTAAATATGTGGAACTGATTATTGCACTGGAGAACAAAGCATGGTTTTTACTGTTTTAATGTAGAAAACATTAATGAAAAATGCTCCAGCAGAGATGAAGGCTTCCTACGGTTAAAGAATAGGAAGGAAGGGCAAACATAAAGCTGTTCTTTAGGTGGAGTTTCAGATTATTGCAAAGAGTTAATGAAGATGTCTTAGTAAAGTACCTAACAAATAAAATATAATTTGGTATTACCTCACATATGATAAATATCTTGAGAGTGACTCTAAATGCATTGTTACCCAGGAATTGTGTATAAGAATAGATTGGGGTATTTTGTGTCTTTCTTGTATTTATTTTAAACAAAACCAAGAAATTTTTATAAGGAAGAGAGCACATAGCTTCTCTAGACCTTCTATATGTATTTGTCATGTAATTCTTTTTTTGGTTCCTTTTAATGGATTGTAAATACTTGAGAATTCAGGGGGAAACAGAAGAAAGCTAACTGGACCCAGCCTTTCTCTATATCAGTAACCTCTCGGTTCACCAAATTCTTTGTGTCCCAACTACATGCAAGGCATTTCAAGCCTTACAAAAATGACTGGTGTATTTGCAGTCATGTAGTTCATCAACATATGGTGAGTGCCCAAGTTATGAAGTGTTAGTCTTCAGGGGATAGGGAGACGAAAGTAGGGTGCGTGGTGTGCATGTATGTGTTGGGAGAAGATTGCTCATAGATATTCCATAGAGGTGACTCTTCTTGAAATATCTCCACCTTATTCTTTTTCCTCGCTTGTGTTTTTCCCTTGATTGTCCTGTTGTTTAAATTGCAAGGATATGAGGAGAGTAAAAAAGATGAGAAAAACAAGAAATGAAATAATCTTCCTCTAGAACAGGGATAGGCACACTGTAGCCTGAGAGTCGATCTGTTGTACAGCTAGTTTTTGTAAAGAAGGTTTTATTAGGACACAGCCGTGCTCATTCATTTATTATTATGCCACAAGGTATGGCATGCAAAGTCTAAAATATTTACTATCAGACCTTTACAGAAAAAGTTTGCTGCCCCCTGCTCTAGAAGTACTGAATAAGACTTTGCAAATAACTCCTAACTAAATTTCCCCCAGAGACTTCCCTGGCTATCCAATGGTTAACACTCGGTGCTTCCACTGCAGGGGGCATGGGTTCGATCCCTGGTCGGGGAATGAAGATCCCGTATGCTGTGTGGTGTGGCCAAAAATAAATAATAATAATAAAAATAAATAAATTTCCCCCAAATGCAGAGAGATAAACCTGATCATCTTGCACAGTATTGGGGAGACTGGGAAATCTTTTTTTCTCAACATCTTGGCAGCCTATCCAAAGATAGATAACGGGTGAAGTGGCATAAGTCTGCAGGTGTGTCACCAGCTCAGCTGTGGGCGGGATTGCTGTGCGTTCCTTTACCTCTTGCTCCTCACCCCACCCCCAAATTTGCTAGGGCTGCCAGTCATGCAGATTATATGCCTTCCACTGAATTATTTACAGCTTGCATGATTGCTACCTCCTGGTTTAGAAAGACCCTGTAATCCTTTAAACTGTCTGATTTCTCCTTTTAGCAAAATATAGTTGAACATGAACTGGTAAGCACTTTCTTCGCCAGGGGTGGTGGCCCTCCAGGCCTGTGGAATAGTGTAGGCTGATTCCTCGTTGCCCTGATGAGAAGTTTTCAGACACTGGCAGGTCTCCTGTAGGTCTTGGCTCAGCAAATGCTTACCTTGGGGTCTTTTATGCTGCTGCTGGAAACCCTTTTTACCTCTGTGAGAATGTGGCCTTTGGGGGGCCTAGTTGGACCCTGGAGGGGTCTGGTTTTATGTTGGATGAAGAAGGAATGGAGTGTGTGCAGATATAGCTTTCAGAAAAGTGGAGTGTGACATATATTTCTCAAAGTATGCCCAGCAAGATAATTCAAATTCCTTGAAAAATTGTGGTTTTGGAGTCTGTAGAGAATGAAGTATAGGGATTTTACTTGTATGTCCCAGTATTTATGTTCACGTGTGCAAAAAACACGGCTGCCTAAGGATTACCAGAGCCTCGTTGAGCTTAGGACCGGGTCAAGGTGACTGTGTAGGAGTACATGTGCCCCTCTAATTTGTAGTGCCAGCCCTAGCTTGCTAGCCAGAAGGGCAAGCAATTTAAAAATATCATATAAGAGCTGCTGCCACCATGAGGATAAAGCGTTTAATTGCAAATGTTCAAGGGCCTCCACATGACATTTGTGGTCACTCTCCTCACCCCTGTCTGAAAGGCAACCGTATTTCCATTCCCCTTCTGCTTCAGGTCCATATTACCTCAGGCCTAGACAAACACAGCCTCCCAGCTGGTCTGCAGCCTCCACACTTAACATTTCCCATTCCTTTCTAGGTTACATCAGGTAGCACCAGCAGGTTAATCTTTCTGAGGAATAGCTGCATCGTGCTTTGGAGATGTCTCATTGCCTGACAACTGAAGTTTTAACATCCTGTTGTGGCACTCAGAGCCCTCTAAAATCTGACTTCCCTGGTCCCCCCATGCTGCCCACCACACACTCTGCACCCCAGCCTTCCCCTGTCGTAATCTGCACCATTTCAGCTCCTCCCATGTTCGAGCCTTCGCTCACTGTCTCTTCTGCCTGAAGGCCTTCCCCACCCTCATCTCCCTCTTGCCAGCAGTCATTCTGTCAAAATCTCACCCATCCTTTGTGACACAGTTAATTTTGTTTCTTTTCTAATTTGCCTTCTTTCGTCATGACCAGCAGAGTGACCAATCTGTGGATTCCCGGGACAGTTCATTTAGATGATTGGTTTTCGCGCTCATTTTGCATTGCCTAGGGTTGTAGATAACACGTGCCTGTTTGATGTCCCTCAGTCAGCTGTACGCTCATTGAGGACGGGGTCAAATGCCTTGAACATCTTGGTGTCTAATAGGCAGTTTGTAAATAGCAGCTGAATAAATGAATGGGGGCTGTTGAATAGTGGGGGGATGGGTGGGAGCACAGTGGGCCAAGGACAGAGTCTATAAAAGAGAGTGCTAGCAAATCACGGATAGATACGTGACGTCAAACCAGGTGAGGGTGACTGCAGCCCCATCCTAGTGCTTCCACAAGGGAGCCCCGCCAGCTGACAACAAGGAGAGTCTCCTGCCCATGGCAGTGTGGTCGGCATGCCGGGTGGCGCTTTCAAAGTGTGTTCGCTCTGTTTAGGGCTTTCCAATTCTGAGCAAGCCCTCTCTCTAGAGGTAACATAAATGTTATTTTATAAGCAGTGTATAACACTCTGGTTGGCATAATTTAAGTATACTAAGTGTTTAGATTAAAGTGGGGGGACAGCAAAAAAAGAGGGAATTTATAACTAACGGTCTCATGAATTTGTCATTGTGTTCCTCTGATCATTTTTCCCTTGCCCACAGAACAATATGATACATCTTCAAAAACCCACAGTAATTCTCAGCAGGGAACATCGTAAGTAAAATGCTTTTGTTTATTAAAAGTTTATAATATAACATTGTAATTTCCCATGTAAATCTGTTGCTTAGATTTTTTTTCCTCCTTGCTTTCAAGTAATGACTCATAAAATACTGCTGCAGTGTAAAGGGAAGAAATGACCAACATTTCTATTTGGATTAAATTCTCCTGTTGAAGGTTTAGGTACCTTAAGAGTTTGCTAAGGGGTTTTAAAAGAAAGCCATTTGAGCCATTATTTACATATTAACTGTGGAAAATAGAAGGTTTTAGCTTTATAAATTTCAGTCTTAAATAGTTTTAGCTTGTGGAAACAAATTTTGGGGGATGTGCACAATTTCAGACTTTCTGCCACTTTTTTGGCCTAGTTTTAACTAATAAAGAATGAGTCTTACTGCCCAGCTGTGCTTTATTAAGGCCAAGTAAGTCCAGATATATTTTGGGTTTTGGGAACAGTTGAAACTACATAGTAAAAATTTTTAAACCAGCATTTTGACCCAATTTGTCATTTCTTGGTGGTATTGAACTAGTATTTCTTTCTTTTCATGACTAGCAGTGGTTCAGGGACTGAGTGAGGAGGCCTTTCTCTCCTCAGTATTTGATCAGTTCCTAACACGGAGTTGCTAGTCTCTGAGGACTTCAGGTTCAAGCTCCAGCTTTCTTCTATTTTCGAGGCATAGTATTTGTTCCGTGTATTTTGGGAGGGGGTGTTGCTGTGGACTGAATATTTTTAAAACTGTATAGTTGAGGCAAAGAGCTTCTTTTATCTCCTCACCGTGACTGAATATGGAACAGGGTTAAAATCACTATTCCTAAGTGCCAGGTCCTTGGTGCAATTGTTTTCACATCTCTACAGCAAAGTAAGAAAAAAAGAATAACGATTTTTTGTTGTTGTTGTTAAAAAGATAAATTTATTGGGAGTTCCCTGGCGGTCCAGTAGTTAGGACAGTGCGCTTTCACTGTGGAGGGTGCGGGTTTGATCGCTGGTCAGGGAACTAAGATCCCGCAAGCTGTGTGGCACGGCCAAAAACAGAAAAATAAAAAATTTTTTAAAAGATAAGTTTATTATAGGATGGATGGATTTTTTTGTATGTGTAATAAAAATCTGTTTCATTTGTGGTTCTCGCTGATGGTGAGGTTTTGCTTATTTTTATTGTCCTTTACTAGAAAAAAAAAATTAACCCTATGTTAGTTATTCTTTGCCTGTTTCTTTTTTGACCTTTTCTTTTTTCCCCTTTATTTTTAGTTAAAAAAATTATTTTACTCTTGAGTTCTGAAAGTCTAGAATCACCGACTTAGCTTAACCAACTACCTCCTCCTCTAAATAGAATCTATCTGATGGCTGGTGAAGAATAGACAGGACGGTGCCAAGGACCACACTTACAATAATTGTGTGGACTCTGTGTGACTTTCGCAAGGGTTTACACCTTGTGCTGTTTGTGATGGTTGATAGTAAAGCTGTTTAGACCATAAGAGGCCCCGGCTGATGGTCTTTGGTGGGGGCAGCAAGGAAAGGGGAGCTGAGAGCATCCCACTTGGCAATAAGAACAGAAAGGAGGAGCTCCCTGAGGAATGAGCTGGTGGAAGCAGTGGCACCAAAGGGAGGAAGTGGCTGTGTCCCTGGGAAGTGTGTGTAGAGGAAGAAAGGCAGCTGGGTCTGATCTGGGCCCGGGCAGGCCAAAGCTGCAGCCTCCCACACCAACTTTCATCAGCTTTCCGACAAGGTAGTTGATAGGGACTCGGACCATATTCTGTGACAACTTTGCTACTCAGAGAAATGGGTTGTTCTCCTGATTGAGTTAAACCACTGAAGTCAGAGGTGCCTGCAAGTTTATATGCTCATATATTGTGACATATGTAGTGTTTTCTAGATAAAAACAATTGGTTTACCCTATATAAAATTAACTAGAGGGGGGACTTCCCTGGTGGTGCAGTGGTTAAGAATCCGCCTGCCAATGCAGGGGACACGGGTTCGAGCCTTGGTCCGGGAAGATCCCAGATGCCACGGAGCAACTAAGCCCGTGCACCACAACTACTGAGCCTGCGTTCTAGAGCCAGTGAGCCACAACTACTGAGCCCACGTGCCACAACTACTGAAGCCCGTGCGTCTAGAGCCCGTGCTCCGCAACAAGAGAAGCCACTGCAATGAGAAGCCCACGCACTGCAACGAAGAGTAGCCCCCGCTCGCCTCAACTAGAGAAAGTCCGCACGCAGCAACGAAAACCCAATGCAGCCAAAAATAAAATAAATTAATTTAAAAAAAAATTCTCTTAAAAAAATTATCTAGAGGGAATTCCCTGGTGGTCCAGTGGTTAGGATTCTGCGCTGTCACTGCTGGGGCCTGGGTTCGATCCCTGGTTGGGGAAATAAGATCCTGCATGGCTGTGCAGTGTGACCAAATGAAAAAAAAACATTACCTAGAAAAGAATATTTGTTTTGATCCTAATAAACTTGGAGAAGGAATGAAAGTAGGGCCTAGTACAGGTGAAGAGGACAAGAGTGATAGAGAAAAGAAGGTAATACTGAGACTGGGTGGATACGAAGGGTTGTGTGTGGTGGGGCTGGTGGTATGGATAAGTGCCGAAATGAAATGTACCTATGGGAAAAAGAAATCACTTTTATGGAGCTTGGATGAAAGCAGTGTTCCAATTAATCTGTAGAGTACAGTCGTTGTTTCAGAGTTAGTATGGCACATCTCTTAGTGCTCGAAGGTTAACTTGATCTAGTGTCAGCATTAGGGTTCTTTGACAAGCAGTTAAACTGTTTGAATGTCACATAGAGTGGCAGGGAGATGGTCTAATGCACTTTGAATGTCAGGAAAGAAAATGTTAATTACAGGGTCATTTGTACTTTGGTTTTAAAAACCCATATAGGTCTTACTGCTTTTTCTTTCAGAGTTATTAGTACTTGGGCCTCCTTACAGAAGCAGAGTAGTACATATAAAAGGGAAAAAGAGGGGCCTGGCACTAGAGAATAAACTGTGGAGAGTCTGTATTAACTCTTACATCTGTCCAGACTTGGGGGCAGGGGGCGGTTAACCAGCTGGTAGAGGATGTAGGTGTAAAAGAAATGTGCTAAATCTGTTACTTTTAATCTCTGTAGTTGAAGCTCTAGTTAATTATCAAATGATGAATTCTTTCTACCAGGTACCTCAGGGAAGTGATTAGCTAGGGATCCAGTGCTATTTGCCCCTAAGTTTGAGGGGGGGGAATGTTGGTTTAACGGCTCCTAGCTTTGGAATCCTCTTCCTTTCCACGACTTGGGTCTGTTGAGTTCTCAGGGCAAAGTACCAAAGTATTTCCTTTTTCTGTACAGCTATTACGTCCTTCACATGATTGTGGATAGTTCCCTTTCTGTACAGTCAAACACAGTTTCTTAATGTCAGTGCTTTTGCCAACCTCTCAAAAGGGATAACGTGTTAATGTTTTAGAAACTATAGAGCAGTTGATAGGCATTATTGTAGCTAACTTCCTTCTCCCTCCCATCCCCTACCATCCCCCCAAATTGCCAAGTCCTTACTAGCTGGTGCCCTCCTTTATGTTTCTTATTTTTGCTTCAGAAATCGTCACTACCTATTTAGACTAAGAGACAGAAATTAGCAGTTATAGCAATTTGGAATTTTTATTACTTACTTGGGAAGTTTCTTTTGAAATGAGGGAAGTATTTGGATGTGAAGATTGGGATTGTCCTGGAAGTGTGATGAGAAGGAATGGTGCAAAGTTAATAAAGGCTGGGAAGAGTCTGATACCTTTTTAAATGAGCCTGAGTTTTCAACTTTTACTCAAAACATTATTTTAAATATCTTGCTAAAGAACTAAGGAAGACCCAGTCTATCAGTTTACTGCAATATAAAATCATCACATCAGGACATGTGTCAGCTGAAATGTCCGAGAATTAAGTCTGAAGAAATGCCTTACTTGTATCAGTTCGTTTAAATCATGTTTGACCTAAGGAAAAAAGTTTTATACTTTTCTAGGTAGTTCTTTTTGTCTTATTTTTAAAAGTTGTGCTAGATGCAAACTAGTATATATAGAAAGGATAAATAACAAGGTCCTACTGTATAGCACAGGGCACTATATTCAATATCCTGTGATAAACCATAATGGAAAAGAGTATAAAAAAGAATGTGTATTGTATGTGTGTGTGTGTGTATATGTATGTGTATGTATAACTGAATCATTTTGCTCTACAGCAGAACTTAACACAACATTATAAATCAACTATAATTTTTTTTAAAAAGTGCTATATGAAGGTGTCTTACCTGGGATCTTTATTTCAGTTGACAGCTCTGACTTGAAGTGCTGTTTGCTGATAAATGTATGGTTGAAGTAGCAGAGCTCACCCTAATGGGCAAAACTTATAAATTATTTGTCCTTGAGATTATACCCCTATCCTTTATTCACAGTTCTTCAGCTCTTCTGAAAACAAGTAACAAACATTTGTGCTGGTCAGTAATACATTTGTAGGTCTACATTAAACCTTCAGCTTCTCAGAATGTAAATGGAGATCTTGCTGTTAATAATAATTCTCAGTTCTCAAATATCTGGCATTGCTGGAAAAAGATGCACTTTATTTTTACTCCAAACTTAACAAGTGATTGTGAATCCAAAGTTATTGGTATTCATAATTATTTTATTAATCTAGATATAGAAGGAAATGTTCTGTTTGTTTTCAAGAGAAAAAGTAGAGGTGTAAAATGAAAGAATAAGGAATATAACTTTTTTTTTTTTTTTTTAGTGAGTTACTATTAGCCATGCTATGGAGAAATGAGAATTTGTAATATTGGGTATTGAAGAAAATTTCATGCTTAGGTGAAAGCAAACAAATGGTCATTATGTGCAATGTTTAATCTGCTTATTTCAGAATTACAGTTACTAGGACACATTAAATCAATATTTAGAAAATGCTGAAACTCCCAAATGCAGAATCACCTCCTTTCATGGTAGAATTATAGTCTTTTGGAATAGTCAGTTTAATTCTTGGGGTTCTGGCTTTAGTAGACAATATTCTAGGATCCCTTGCAGGGCAATATTTAACTTGACACTGTATACAAATTTATGCCGGAAACTTGCATAATATTGAAGGGATATTTTGGTGAGGCTATGAAATGAAGCATATTTTAAATAATTATAAAAATACTGCTAAGGTGCTGGAAGATCATCTTCTTCAAAGTATTCCTCTTGGAGCTATATATATTTCTCAAATGATGGCTTGAACTACTCTGGGAGCACCCCTTTAGGATAACATATACTTTCGTACTTGGTCTTAGACCAAAGGTCAAATAAAATGGACAAGAAGAATAAATTTTTCAAGTGCCTGGTATATAATAGGTAAGTGTTACGTAAATGGGTTTGTTTATGTTCTACATAAGAAAAGTCATTCTCATCGTTCTTTAACATGCTTTGACCCCAGTTATATAAATATTGGCCTCTGGGCTGGATGCCAGGCTATTTGGAGATACTTCCAAAAATTGCTTCCACTCATCCATTCAGTACATAATTATTAAACACACGCTGTGTGCCCGGTGCTGGTTTAGGTACTTGGGGAAATAGTAGCCAGTGAGACAAAGTCCTTGTCTTCCATGCCTTGTAACTCAATGCGGTGGCATGTAATACAAACTAGGTGATGTGACAGAGACAGGCTTGAGGAAGCAGGGTTTTTTTTTTTTTGGCTGGTGTTGATACTTCTGGGAGGCTCAGGAAAGGTCCCTCAGAGAAGGTGACATTTGATCTGGAGACTGAATGATGAGAGGGAGGCAGATAATACTTGCCACCTTTAAAGGGGCTTGATGGGCTACAGGCTCTGAAGGCATTTGAAAACGGCTAGGGAGTAATTCTTATTGCAAGTGACTTCTTTGAAGTGTTCATTTGCATTTGGAAAACATGGTTTTAAGGGTGTCCTTAAGAGTCTGTTTAAGTCTCATTTTTAATCATGCTGCTAATTTACTACAGTAAGTGACCCTAGATTAATTTAAGCATAGATTGAAAAATTTAGTAAGATAGGTTTTTATTAGCCCTAAAAGCAGTTGGTACATTCTGCCCACTCTGGGTTGCTGGGTTTCTAAAGCAGCAAGGTGTGGTCTACTTGCACAAGAATTCATATTCTCCCCGTCCATCCCCACCCCTTTCACCCACCCTGCAGAGGCCTCCAAGGCCCTCTATAACCTACCTCTCCACCTCCTCTCCTATACTCCCAACACACACACACACACACACACACACACACACACACACACACACACACACACACACACACACACACACACACACACTATTAATCACCCTCCCCATTTCCTGCATTGTGCTCCCTCCTCCTTTCAGGTCCCTCCTTGGATGTCATCCACTTATCAGTACAGTCTTCCCTAACTACCCTAACGTAGAAGAACCTCCCACACCCATCCTTTCTCTTTTATGCTTACTTCCCCCTCCCTAGGCTTCTTACCCATTGAGAAAGAATATAGTTTGGTTATTTATCTCCCTCCCCTAGACTCTGAGTGCACAAGAGCAGGAGTTTCTGTCTGCTTAGAGTTGTATCAGTAAAGTCTAGAGCAGGACCTGGCATATAGTAAGTACTCAGGATAAATGTAGAAGGAAAAACATTACACATAAACTTGATTAAACACCTATAAGCAATGTTTAATAGAAATATAATTTTCAGCAATAATTTTTCTAGATTTTCTTTCTAGTTGTCTAGTATGTCATCTTATACTAGTACCTTATTTATCGTACTTAATGATTTAATCTTATTTATTAACTTCAACTTTTCCCTCATTTATACTCTTGTGATTTTTCTAATCTTCACTTCATCCATGGAGTTTAAATAATCTTTTACACCTTTGGCCGCAATTTTTGCCTTATCAACCGTTAGGTCATTAACTATAGTGAATCATGTACCAAGTCACTTTTCCCTCTGCCCTGCTAGTCTACCATCTCCCATAGACAGTCTCTCCATGAATTTGAATTCTGCCAACTGCTGTCACCATTTGGAGAGTCCCCCTTGTATGTTGTGTCATAAGGGATTAAGGTCTGCTTTTTCATTTTTAAAAATTTATTGTATGCGGAGCCCTCTTCCTAACTCGTCACCTCCCATCATCTCCTACAAAAAGCATTTGCAGTCGTTATTTCTGCCCTGTATCAAAAAAGGAAAGTACAGGGCTTCCCTGGTGGCGCAGTGGTTAAGAGTCTGCCTGCCAAAGCAGGGGACATGGGTTCGAGCCCTGGTCTGGGAAGATCCCACATGCCGCGGAGCAACTAAGCCCGTGAGCCACAACTACTGAGCCTGCGCGTCTAGAGCCCGTGCTCCACAACAAGAGAGGCCACGACAATGAGAAGCCCGCGCACCGCAATGAAGAGTAGCCCCCGCTCGCCGCAACTAGAGAAAGCCTGTGCACAGAAACGAAGACCCAACACAGCCAAAAATAAATAAATAAATAAATAAATTTATTAAAAAAAAAAAGGAAAGTATGTTCTCACGTGCTCATTAGTGGTTTCTGAAAAGTAGGTATCAGTTTATTTGCCATTTTGAGCACATCTAATACCAGGGTTGTGACTATTAATTGCAAGTTAACTACTGTGAGCTTGCCTTCACTTGCTCTTTTCCAAATAAAAGGTATGGCCCGATCATAGGAAATGTTAAGCCAAGAAATCAGTGTATTGAAATAGTTTTGGAGTTCTGAATTGAGATGTTACAGAATATTGGCAGTTGAAGCTTTGGGTAAGCCCAGTATGAAGGAGGAATGGAAGAGCAATAAAGGCTTGTCTGGTGTGTCTTCACACAGTAACAACTGGGCTCTGAGTCGCTGAAGCGTGCCTGCCGGAACCTGTGTGCAGCTCTTTGAGCTTTGCAGAACAGCTGTCTGAAGAATGCATTTGTACAAAGGGGTTTGAGGATTGTTTGTAACCTTTAAGTAAGAAGTTTACCTAGCTGATAATGTAAAATGTGAAACCTACATGGTAGTTCAAAGAGTTGCTTTACCTGAGCATTTGTCTTCTTTTGAACAGTGCCAAGCTAAGCCATATGGTGCCATATGCTTCGAAATAACTGGTTTGCTTGGAGTTTGGAAATGAAATTAGTTATTTAACCAGTTTAAACAGTATATAAAGTTTAAAGTTCATTTACTTTCATAGGAGAAAAATAGTGTATTCATTTTACTCCAGCAGTATAGTTTCTGTTTTCTTTTAAACCAGAGTCTTTCTCTCAGTGGGTTCTGGGACTTAGATTTCATTCCCTCAGTTAGGTTTTCTAACCACTGGTCCTATATTGGCCAGAGCAAGGAGGTGGTATCCGATGGAATGGCTTTTGCATGCAGGCTGTAGCATATACCAGCTTCATGATCTTAGGCCAGTTAGGTGGCTGTTCTGAGCTGTTTCCTCATCCTTAGAATGTGAGGGGCTGATCAGAGTCAGCCCGTGGGGTTATGAGTAAAAGCAATGCCTGTCAAGTTCAGATTACATAAAGGGCACAGCTATGTGGTACTGTTACTTATTCAGCAAAAGGGATGCTGTTCATTCAGCCACCTTCTTAGGGTACCTGCCAAGTTCTAGATAAAGAAAATATGAAGACAAAAATGACTTGATCCTGCTTCAGAAAAGCTTACAGTTGAGTATGTCCCTTGGGTCTTATGTTTCTTGACCTAGGTTTTATTGGTATAAATGAGGCTAGATCTAAGAGATTTGCTTCTCTTTTAGTGGGTGCAAAGGTGCTCACCCAGATGTGCTGTAATTTGTCATCTTGACATTGAAGGACCGGTCCATTATATATAGAATATAATATATGAAGTATAGTGTAGTAATTTAGTGATATGCTTGGCTTCAAATATAATTATTTGTGGCACAGTAGGGGAGTTTTTAGCAACTGATCCATTTAAACATAAAACCTTTACCTGTCATCAGGTTACAAATTTCCCAACTATATAGATCCTTTTTAAAAAAAAAAAATCATGATGGCAATTGTGATTAATTTTCTGTATTAACAAAACTTGGTTAAGGTTTTTTTGTTGTTTTTTTTTTTAAAATGAATTGCCCCATTTTTTGATGTTCAGAATAAGGGGTTTCTTTTTCTTTATTTTTTCTTTATTTTTTGGCTGTGTTGGGTCTTCATTGCTGCATGCAGCCTTTCTCTAGTTGCAGCAAGCAGGGGCTACTCTTCGTTGCAGTGCATGGGCTTCTCATTGCAGTGGCTTCTCTTCTTGCGGAGCACGGGCTCTAGGCACGTGGGCTTCAGTAGTTGCAGCATGTGGGCTCAGTAGTTGCGGCACGCGGGCCCTAGAGTGTGCGGGCTTCAGTAGTTGCGGCACATGGGTTCAGTAGTTGTGGCTCACGGGCTCTAGAGCGCAGGCTCAGTAGTTGTGGCACATGGGCTTAGGTGCTCGCGGCATGTGGGATCTTCCCGGACCAGGGCTCGAACCCGTGTCCCCTGCATTGACAGGCAGATTCTTAACCTCTGTGCCACCAGGGAAGCCCTGGGACAGCATGTTTATGGTCCCTTCTATTCCCTAAGAGCAAGTGGAGCTAAAAGTCAGAACATATACTTTCTGACTTACTGAACATATCTCATATACTTTCTCACTTGAGGAGAGTATATGCACGGAAACTGAGCATTCAGTAGCTAAGCAAACAACTTACAAGGTATTTAGTAGTCCGCTGCTTGCAACAGGAAGTGTGGTTGAATTACACGATCACTGCTGTTTCAGGAAATTAAGGCAAATCAGCTTTATACAAAACAAACACAATGACTAAGAAATAAAGAGGTCCATTTACTGTGGTTTTGTTGTTGGTGGTTAACATTGAATATACTTTGCCAGATTTGTTTTTTCTGGTTGTATTATACCTAACATTTATTCCAAAGATATATCTTTTGCTTGTGTGTATCCCAGCCAAGCCATTTTTAGCCGTAAACCTGTTGAGTGACTTCTTGTACACCATTAAGATTGCTGCTGCCAAGTTGTACATCCAAAGGCTGTGTCTTCTAGCCTTGCTAAAATAGGAGTTTAGCTTCTACTAGATACATGTTGAGCAAGATCTACATTTACAAGTAGCTAACAGTTTTTATTTTTTAAAAGAAACTTATCACAAGATGTTTTTAGTGCATTTGTTAGTGAAAATAAGTCCTTGGCAGAATTACAACATTGCATGTAGGCGGTCATTTTGAAAGAGCCAAGTTTTTATCATTTATTTTCATTAGAAAATATAGTGATTTTTACCATGGATTCCCATAATAATAATGCCTGCTTACTTTAGTGGCAGGTAGTGAGTTTGCAATAAAAATCGTTGGTCAGAATATTGAAGAGGTATTTTTAGAAATAATGAAGGATTGTAACTTCTTAATATAATTTGCTTTTTGGAACATCAGTAATACTCAAGCAGATTTTTTTTTTTTTTCCAATTTCACTTATAACATTTCCTCAAAGAATCATGCTTGTAAATTTTAGGGGATGTCGGGGGGAGCAATTACTGATTCATTCCTTTGATGTTGGGTATCTCCATGAAAAAAACGTAAAGGGGAGGGGGTAGGGAAAGGGCTAAGATTTGAGTAAACAAGTACAGATTGGAAAATGTTTGCTTTTAATATTTAGGTTCATCATAAACTTGAATGCCTAGAGATAAGTATTAATATAACTTTGAGGACATGAACTGAGTTTTTATTTTTACCTGAATGATAGCAGGAAGGTTAAACATAGTTTTTAGACAACAGTATTATTTGTATTACTACTCTTTTCACGGATTAGTGTTCAGGCACCCAGAAGAAGATATTTGTGTATGTGAAAAAGTTCAATATTAATAATGTCTTTGGACAAAAACGTAACATAACTGCACTGTTTGGTGACAGTTGTATTTTTATGTATTTATTTAATTCATGTATAGCACTTTTTAAGTGCCTGGCACTGTTCTAAGTACTTTACAGATATTCATCCAATATTAACTCATTTAATGGTTAATCATTTATTCTAGTTGTTAGAGACCATAGAAGAAAATGATTTGAGGGTACTGTATGTTTTTCTATTTTATGTATTTTTGT
The DNA here is from genome assembly GCF_028021215.1 of Eschrichtius robustus. Taxonomy (NCBI): domain Eukaryota; kingdom Metazoa; phylum Chordata; class Mammalia; order Artiodactyla; family Eschrichtiidae; genus Eschrichtius; species Eschrichtius robustus. The sequence continues at coordinate 49,482,475 of NC_090827.1, read as the reverse complement.
TGTTATTGTTTCTTCTGTTTGTGTGGACCTGGGAGCCTTAGTCTCAGGGCTGGCAACAAATCACTTGCAGAACTTGTAGTTCTGCTTTTAATGCTCAGAACGTGTGAAAGACTCAGTTTTGAAATGATAAGGAGTTTGGACTGAACTAGTTTCTGTGTTAAAATTGTAAAACTTAACATTTCCAAGAAAATAAAGCATTTGATGAATAAATAAAAGTTATACCTGTCCCACCCCTTTTGTTTCATTAAGCATATTTTATGTTTATATGCTAAAAGAAGTTGTTAGACATTATTTTAAATTCTGCAGTGTCTCTATCCCTGCCTGTTCTAGCATGCTCAAAGATGACCTTCAGCTCAGTGACAGTGAGGACAGTGACAGCGGTCAGGTAAGTTCCGTACACCCCACAATACCAGGAATTCATTTAAATCCATCTAACATGTCTGAGCTGCTTGTCCTAACCTGTTTTTTGTTCTTTTCCTGGTCCTTCCCCTTATTGTGAATGCCTAGACCCCAGAGAAGCCTCCTTCCGCATCTGCACCTCCAAGGTACTGTGTTTGGGTTTCTCCCCATCTGTACAAAATGTTTGCTTTTTTCTACCAAATGGGGAAATTACAGCCTTATTTAGTATTTTCATAACTTCTTCATGGGAGAAGGAGATGGATGATCACAGTTAAAAGAAAGTACCTGTTTCATATTTTGGAAGCTTAAATCAGCCCTAGAGAGGTTGTTAACTCTATGAAAGAGAGAGTCCCTGCGTCCACCTAAATCTTTAGTCAGTTTTGTATGTGTAAAATTTGAGCGTTTAAAATAAGCTTAAGTCACTTTCGTCAGTATTATGTAACCAGTATTTGAAAAGTTATACTGAAGAGCTCAGTGTTTTTATGAAAGTGACAGATATGCTGTTTTCAAAAATTAAAGCTGAATTATTTCTAGAAATTGTTTTCCATAGTGCCTGTCTTCATAGTTATATGAATTTTCTAATTGTTTCAGTTGCTTTAAAAGATGACCTGCAATACATTTTGGTATGATGGAAAATGGCACTGTTTTCACTTTGTAAACAGCTTAGCCATATTTTAGAAAATGTAATGCTTTCGTTTTTAGAAATGGAGACTATCTGAACTACCTTTATTTACCATTTCCTCTGGCACTGAATTTAATGATTTAATATGCCAATACCTGTCCTCCATGGACAAAGAGTTAAATTACCCTGTAGCTGTTTTACTCCCTTGAGATGTGGTCATCCATTTTGAGACAAGCTCAGCACTAAAAACCTTGCTCTCATATAGCTGAGGTTGTAGTTAATGTGGAGGAAGATCACGCATAATTATGTGAGGTCTTAAGGATTCATAAGCTCTGCTTATTTACATCCCATTTTGTTCAGTAATTTCTGGTGGCTTGTAACGACTTACAAAATATGTCAAAGTAACCTAATTGAAAAGTGGAGGAGGGAATAAAAGGAAAAAAACAAGGTGGGGGGGATAGAGGCAGGAATAATACTGAAAGTATATCTCTTTTTGACCATCACTTGGCTTAAGCTCTTCAGCTACCACAAATTTGACATGAGAAAATTCTGTTTTTGTATAGTGTTTGTTTTAAAATGGTCTCAACTAGTGACCTTATTATTATCTAATAAATTTTTGTTATTCTAATATAGTTATTTAATAAATTTATTATCTTGAAAATGTTTTGGGTAGATTTGGAGGCTTTCACGATTATAGTTACTGATTTACTGCTGTGGCTAATTCCATCTAGGGCAAGGTTTTAAGATACGCTTTGAAATTCTGTATGTGTCCAGCAGTGTGATCACTTGTGTGTTTTCTCACAGGCCTAGAGTTATTGCCCTATCCTGAAAACTTGAAGTAGTTATTCTCTACTTCAGCTGATATTTGGGAGTGATCCTAAGCCACTCATAAAGAACGGCCCATTTTATCATTCTGCCCAAGAAGTGTGAGTGGATTGTCTGTGGGGTCACTTTCCAAAGGAACCCCATTTGTGTTCAGCAGTCTCTGACTACAGTTGGTTCTCATATGGAGAATAGAGGAAGACTTTAATGGATTGGCTGTTCTTTTATAAATTAACTCCTTTGGGTTTTATATTGCAGGTGTCAGCAAAGTTAAAGGGTCCGAAAGTCAAGGTTTTAGGCTTTGTGGGCCATAAAGTCTGTGTTGCAGCTATTCAACTCTGCTTTTGTAGTATAGAAGCAGACACAGACAATACATAAAATACTGGGTGTGAATGTGTTCCAACAAAACTTTATTTGTAAAAGCAGGCAGCCAGCTCAGGCCGTGGTTTGTCCACGCCTGATTTGAAGCACCCCACATCTCACTTACATTTCACATAGTTCGCAGTGTTCTTCAGGAAAATTCCCCAGGCTTCTTTTATGCAGTTACCTGGTGATCTGTTGCAAGGCTCTTCACTGAGCTTTGAGCCACCATGGGCCTTGCTTGCGCCCAACTGGCCGCCATGGTCATTTAGTACTGCTAGGTAATCTTTGAGGCCCCTTCTTTCGAGAAGCAGAAAAACGGGCAAAGAAGGAAGGGAGTCAGAAGGGAAGGAATCCACCTCTCGTGGGTCTTTGACTCTCTCGCTTGCTCCGCAGCGCTCCGCAGGCGCTGCCCGCAGCCGCGGCCTCAGCACATTCCAGCAGCGCTGAGTCGGAGAGCACCAGCGACTCTGACAGCTCCTCGGACTCGGAGAGCGAGAGCAGCTCCAGTGACAGCGAGGAGAACGAGCCTCGAGAAGCCCCGGCTCCCGAGGTACTGGGCCGCTCCCGGCCGTCTCGAGAGCTCGGGAGCGCGGTCGAACCCCGGTGGCCCCGGCTGCCTGAGGGGCTCCGTCCTGGGGGCGGCGCTTTCCGGCCGCCGTGCACGCTGCTGGCTATTCGTGTTTACTTGTTTCTTGGCGTTGGGCTGTGGAACTTTGGGAGAGATGTCATCTCTCTCCTGTTGAAAATGATAGGTTCTTCCCTGTTGCTGCCAGAGCTGTTTTGAAGAGCAACTCATTGAGAATATGTACACCCCATTTTCTTTTCCCTTATTTCGAGAAAAAAAAAAAAAAACCCCAAAAATCGTTTTCAGTAGGCTGCCATTTTAATATTAATGAGAAAGCTTTTTGAAATTTTAGGAACGCATGAATTAAATCAAAAGGAGACAGCCTGATTTAGCAAAGGGCAGGAATGTGAACTAGAAATAAACCATAAGAGGTTCTATTTTTGAATCACTAAAAGCCATGCATTAAATTGATGGCGATGTAATTTCGCCAGGGCCGTGTTTCTTGATCCCACTGTCCCATGTAAAATAGGAATAGTGCTTGCCTGTCACCCACCCTTGGGAGATATTGTAAAGATAAACAGTTGAGACTGAAAATCTCAAGCACTAAATTTATCTGGAGAATTTATGCTATTTACTGGATTGTTGAGCAAAAGAAACATAGTAACAACTAACAAGGTTGCCAAATGTCTTCAAAACTTAGAGTAGCAGGGTAAAATGTTTGCTGGGGAAGACATTTTTAGTGAACTAGACTGGCTTGTATAGAGAAAACTGTTCTCTGTATTTAGGTAGGAATCCCAGGAAATGAGATTTTCTGATTAAGAAAGCGTTAAAGTTTTCAGTATTTGTCTCTGCTGTTTAGAAAGCAAGGCCACTGCACTAGAGCATTAACCAAATACATCTGGAGATGATGTAGTGAGACTGAGGAGCCATATCTGAGGGCAAGAGAGGATGAGGAAAATAACTATCATTTTTTTTTTGTTGTTGTTAGATATGAGTTTATGTCTGGCACAGAGTAAGTGCTCAGTAAATATTTTTTGAGTGAATAAACAGAGATCAGCATTAGCTGCACTTGAAGTGCCTTTCAGATTTTAGAAGCTACTCTGTGTATTTCTGGGGGCTCTCTGTTTTCTCCTGAGATACTAATTGCTGTTGAAGTAATTTTTCTATGCCCCAGGGAAAACGGTACTGAATATGCTCTACAGAGAAATTGTGTGCTTGTTCATGTTACTGTTCCTAAGATCTTTGCTTTATATCTCACCTTATTCACTAAGAAAAATCTGCATGCTTGTTTGGTTACTGATATAAGCAAGAGAATCCAATTAAATCAAAATTCATTTCAAATAAAATGGAAATGGCACAGATTTGGCTGAATAATTAAAACTTGAAAGAAATATTTAACCTGGTGTTTGTTTTAATGAAGCAGTTATATCTTGTTGCTCACGAGGTTATTGAATAGAATAGATTTAGAGACTCTTAGATGAAAAATGATGTTCCCATCATACTTTACTTTTTAAAACCACTTTCCTAAATAGGCTCATATTTGTATATTTGTGTTAATGTGCAAATCTAGACTTGAGTATGGTCTTGTTGGTTATGTACCAATGCTTGACTTCCTCAGACATATTTTTGTCTTTGTCTAGATTTTAAACCTTTAATTTTTCCCAGTTATTTAACAACCTTTCTTTCCTTTTAAAATAAATACCTGCATTATTGTAAATCTGTGTTAGTTGAGCATTACATGAATTCCATAATAGGTCATAGTTACTAGTTTTAACTTTCTCACCCTTTTCTTTATTCTATTTTTAATGCTGAGGAATTTGCTCCTTAAGTCTCCATTTTAAATTCATTTGACGAAGTTGTCCAGTGACCTTATGAGATCTGAAATGTTATATGTGTGCCAATGGGCTGGTGGTGAACTTGGGGAAAAACCACTTTCAGTCTCTTCTTTATAGTGAGTCAACATGTAAATCTCAGCTTTTCAGAATGTATGGGACGTATCGCCCTTTTACTGCTTAAGTAAAGTTCAGGGAAAAAAGATTCTATTCTCAGTTATTCAGGGATCTGCTTAGTTTCCTAATCTATTCATTGTCTAATTCTTTGGTAGTAAACAACTGTGGTCGATTATCTACTGAGCTCTTGACACTTTCTTCATAAATTACGTAATGTAACCATCAACCCTAGAAGGTCAGGAGCTTTCTTTTCACCTGTAAGGAAGTAGCAGCACTAAGATTGAAACCCATAGCCGTTTGACTCGGAAGCCATTTTTTTTCCCTACTTACATCATGCTACTTCTCTCTTTCTTTTTTTTCTTTTCTCTTAAGTTTTGGAGTTGTACTCCCTCACAACAACTATGATGTTTTACAAAAAAACAAAAACAAAAAAAAAACCAGACATATGTTGTGCATAGCTCAAAACTTTTTTTTCAAAATCATAATTCATTCTAAAATACACGAACTTTTGCCAATTCGAGAAGCTAGGAGAAGTAAAGAGACATACAGTCAAACATTTATTAAAATGCTCATATATTGTTGCACCTCCTCTGTGCAGTGTTTGGGTTGATCCAGCACTGGGAGGCTGGGGGTGGGGCATGGGGAAAGGCTGAGGAAGAAATGAAAGTCCAAACCTTGATCCTATCCAGCACTTACACTCTTAAAATTCATCTTAAAATCTGTTTTTAATCAGTCCCTTATGAAAAACTTTCCCCCATCCCAGCACCCAAATAATACCTAACCTTAAAGGAATTCTATCCATTTTACATCTTTGTAGTAGGTACACAAAAAGGATCACCCCTACCCTTTCCTCTTGTCTGGGCACACCAACTCAGTTTTACCCTGCAATTGGGCCATAGGCCTCCCTTCTGGACATTTTCAGTACCGCAGTAGAGGAAAATATGTTTTATTTCTGTAACCAGGACATTCCTTTAGGGACTACTAAATGTATCTTAAACTGCCCTGTTTTGGGGTGTGTCGGGGGGAAGCGGATGTTATTTATACCAGGAATGACCTTCCCTTTTGGTTAATGTGTAAGTACTCTTCTGTAGAGCAAGAGTGTCACTGATTGCAGTGCAGTTGTCAGCGTAGCCCTGGTGAAAGATCTCTGTACCTTTCCCGAGAAAGGGTTTGAAGGATTTGGTTCCTGAGGTGATACATCTTTTTTTTTTTTTTTTTTAATTTTTATTGGGGTATAGTTGCTTTACAGTGTTGTGTTAGTTTCTACTGTACAGCAAAGTGAATCAGCCATATGTATACATATATCCCCTTTTTTTTGGATTTCCTTCCCATTTAGGTCACCACAGAGCATTGAGTAGAGTTCCCTGTGCTATACAGTAGGTTCTCATTAGTTATCTATTTTATACATAGTATCAGTAGTGTATATATGTCAATCCCAATCTCCCAGTCTCCCAGTATATAAATGATATATCTTAATGCCTTGTTCCCAATCATTTAACCATTAGAACTACCACGCCCTCAAGTCTTTGCAAGAAATAATGTCTGACAAGTAGGTATGGTGTGCTAATCTTTTCTCTACCCTAAACAACCATCCTGTTTTGTTAGAATATTGAATGCAGTTTTAGATTATGTGGGACTTTGTCAGAGTAGTTTCCTTCTTCCCTCTCTCCCTGTCCTGAAATTCAAATGAGAGCATGGGGATAGAGTTGATAGAAGTGGAGGGAGCTACAAAGAAGATATGTTGTCTTAAGAAGGGGAAAAAAACAACAACAACAAAAAACCCACAATTCTGTAGCCCTCTTTCTGGCCGAAGTATGATCCTACCTAGTTCCTTAGAGTTCCTCTTAGTTCTATTTTGTTACAATCACACAAAGCCCAGTCTAGCTACCTGATCATTTTATTACCTAACCTTTTCCTGGCCCCAAAGCCTTTACGTTATATTCACGTATCTTAAATGTATTACGTTTGCGTCTTTTTATAGAATTGAATTGTTTGGGATATTCCACTTGGGAAAATTGTTAACCGTCTTCCCTATAAAATATCATCCACCTTACTCCATAATCTAATCAGTTAATCCCATGTGAGATATCTTTGAATTAACTTCCTGTTGTGTTGTGGAAACGATTTAGTCATTTATACAAACCACCTGTCAGAATGGATCTTAAAAGCATGAAGCATGCCAGTGACATACTGCCCTTTAAAAAAAAAAAAAAAGTAATCATTACTTACTTTATTAAGACATGAATATTTTCCCAAATTGCATAAAATTTATAGGTACAATAATACACCCATGAAAAAGCCCAAATAAATATCTCATGTACACCACTGTGTGCAAGACATAATAGTAGAATTTAGAGATAAAGATGTCCTCATCATTGTTTTAATAAGATCTAATATCCCAGTTGGAGAGAGAGAGTGCGATGCATCAATAGTCAGTTAGCAACAAAGATTTTAACAAGATATCTCCTGTTAGATAACAGGAGAAGTCAGGGACTTCTGTTTATTTGCCAAGTGAGTTGAACAGATAATCAGTATAATCTCATTGCTCTTAATTGTGTGCTCTGGAGCCTCCCTGTGTTTCTTAGAAAAATAGGTGCTATTTCAGAGACTGCCTGTAACAGGAGACTTCATGTTTGATTTTTAAAGAATTCAAGTGGGACTAATGACTGGCTAATGTGACCTCACTTGGTTCTTTTTACCCAGTTGTAAAATCTGAAAATCAGAAGACAGTGTATCTGTGATAAACTGAAAGCTGTATCATGTATTAATATTTTTAAGTGAATAAGGGAAATGAAATTGTCTTGAAGAAAGTCATTTTCAATTGACAAGTACATCAAAAAAAGGGATAAAGCGTGAAACCCATCCATAATCACGAAGACTTATTCATTGACCTTCTTCTGAAAATCCTTGATAAAAAGATTCTTTTTAGCCTTCATTTTTCCCTATCATTTTCTGACAGAATAGTTCACAAGCCAAAATGTGAAAATTCTGCTTAAATTATATGGTAATTACCAGTGGAACAAAATATTTATTGCACAGATTTCTCTGCAGTCGCCAGTGGTCTACATTGGTCAGTATGTAATGGTCTATTATTAGTGTCCGCCACAGCAAAATTCCTGTAGCCTGAAAAAATTGGAAGATTGTTTTAAGAGTTAATTGTTATAGAATTTGACCTATAATTAGAGGGGGGTCAAAAGAACCTGAATTCTTAGGTTTGTAGTGATTGCATCTCCCGGCCAGTCCTGTAGGATTGGGTGACTAACCCAGAAGAGTATCGTTATTGGTCAGTTAACCCTATCTTCTTTTTCCTTGTTTGTAGCCCGAACCTCCGACAACAAACAAATGGCAGCTGGACAACTGGCTGACCAAAGTCAGCCAGCCCGCGCCGCCCGCCGAGGCCCCGGGCGGCGCCGAGCCCCCGGCCCGGCACCCGGACAGTAAGGGCAAGGGTGGCGACGGCGCCACCGGAGGTCACGAGCGCTCGGAGTCCAAAGAGCCTCCCCCCAAAAGCTCCAGCAAAGCCCCCCGGGTGCCTTCCGAAGGCCCCCATGCGGGCAAGAGAAGCTGTCAGAAGTCCCCTGCCCAACAGGAGCCCCCACAGAGGCAAACCGTGGGATCCAAACAACCCAAGAAGCCCGTCAAGGCCTCCGCCCCGGGGCATGCGGATGCGCGCGCCAGTCTGCTGGTGGAGAGCGAGCCCGGCCTTCCTCCCCAGGCCTCCAAAGACCAGCCTTCCAAAGACAAGCCCAAGGTGAAGACGAAAGGGCGGCCCCGTGCCGCAGAGAGCCGTGAGCCCAAGCCGGTGGCGCCCACCCCCAGCGAACGGAAGAAGCACAGGAGCGGCCCCCCGGCCCCCCCGAAGGCACCTCCGAAGGACGCGGCGGAGGACAGGAGCCCCGAGCACTTTGCCCTCGTCCCCCTGACCCAGAGCCAGGGCCCTGCCCGCAGCGGCGGCGCCAGGACTAGTGGCTGCCGACTGGCAGTGGTCGTCCAGGAGGACCGCCGCAAGGACAAACCCCTGGTGCCTTTGAGAGACACCAAGCTGCTCTCCCCGCTCAGGGACACTCCGCTCCCGCAAAGCTTGATGGTGAAGATCACCCTGGACCTCCTCTCTCGGATACCCCAGCCTCCTGGGAAGGGCAGCCGCCCCAAGAAACCGGAAGACAAACAGCCATCGGCAGGGAAGAAGCCAGATTCTGAGAAGAGAAGCTCAGAAAACTCAAGCAAGTTGGCCAAAAAGAGAAAGGTGAGTGGGGGGCTGACCTTCCTCTACAGCAGTCCCTGCTGCGGACTTGGGGCTGTCTTTGGCCCTTGTTTTTAACCCTGAATCATCTTAGAAGAGGCTGGAAATCTTTGGATTCCATGTTGCCTTTGCGACTATACCAGAGTTAGTCTTTCACTGCAGATAAGTGTTGATAAATGCCAGATTGCTTTAAGTCTTGCTAGTTTGAAAAAAAGATGAGGCAGTCATTGAAAAGGATATCTTGCTTTAGAATAATATAGCATTAAGGGTATGTTTTTATCTATTGTGATAATATTGGTATTTACCACCTGGCTCATTAGGTTTTGCCCTGGAAATTAAAACCTTACATGAACTGAAATGTTAATTCTGAATTACTGACAGGAGTGCTATATACTAAATGTTACTCCTGTAGTTTGATCATTTTGATACTGATATTATATCCATGTTTTAACTCATGGCCACCTAGCACCTCATTAATTTGAAACCACCAGATTTAGAATTTGTGACTCCCGTTAATGACTTTTACTAATGAGCAGAGCATTATGAAAAAAAAGTTTTAGAGCTATTATAGAGATGGTTAGGGCATCATTTTGGGTAATATAGGCTGTTATGATGCACTGTGAAGTATTGAAATCTGTCATTTATCATAGTATTTGGAAGCTTCACTTAAGGAATGAACATAGTAAAATAATAATAATAATCCCTGCATTATTTAAGACCCTTGTTACTTGGACATATACACTATTTTGAACAATCTCCTTTCGATCTTTATTCTGAATTATTGAGCTCTTGCTATATTTTTTTTGCTGCTTCTTGATGGTGAAAGATTAATGAGTTTTCCCCCCAGTGGCATTCCCAAGCCAACCTACCCAGGATTCAGAGTGAAAGGCACAAGAAGGGGCAACTCTTTCCTGCTGAGAAGGAATATAAACTTTAACACTCTTATAAATGCATAAAAATCTCTTACTCAGTTGTGGAAGTTGAGCTAAGGATAACAAGGACAAAAAGATCATGAAGACTGCTGTCATGTCTGATTTGACTGATTACTCCACTAGGTTAAAAATATATGACTTTACCAAATAGTAAAGGGCGACAGTTTCTCGAGCACCTTGTCGAATGAGACGTGAGGGTGTGTATTGCCACCATAATTGCAGCGGGCAAGTCCAGTGGGGTGGGATCAAGTGCCAATTGACAGTGATGTTTCAGCTAGAAGAGGGTGTATTCTCGTTCCTGATAACTTTTAGTTTAGTTTTTTTTTTTTTTTTTTAATTTATTTTTGGCTGCATTGGGTCTTCATTGCTGCGCGTGGGTTTTCTCTAGTTGCGGCGAGCGGGGTCTACCCTTCGTTGCGGTGTGCGGGCTTCTCATTGCGGTGGCTTCTCTTTGTTGCGGAGCACAGGCTCTAAGCACGCAGGCTTCAGTAGTTGTGGCTCGCAGGCTCTAGAGCACAGGCTGCGTAGTTGTGGTGCACGGGCTTAGTTGCTCCGCAGCATGTGGGATCTTCCCGGACCAGGGATTGAACCCGTGTCTCCTGCATTGGCAGGCGGATTCTTAACCACTGCGCCACCAGGGAAGTCCTCGGTAACTTTTAAAACGATGTGTGCCTGTAAGAGGTGTAAAACTTTATGGAGAAAATTGTGATGGGCCAGGCTAGGAAAAGGTGCCTGCATCTACTATACCCGAGAGATCTTCAAAAATACACTTTTTTTTCATGATGTATGTTTTATTTTATTTTATTTTGTACATATGTATATATCACATCATCTTTTTTTAAATTAGTTTTTATTGGAGTTTAGTTGCTTTACAATGTTGTGTTAATTTCTACTGTACAGCAAAGTGAATCAGCTCTATGTATACAAATATCCCCTCTTTTTTGCATTTCCTTCCCATTTAGGTCACCACAGAGCACTGAGTAGAGTTTCCTGAGCTATACAGTAGGTTCTCATTAGTTACCTATTTTATACATAGAATCAATAGCAAAAATACACTCTTTTACCTCCTCCTGGGAAGTCTTTTATCACCTGTCCCCCAGCTACCCTAATACTATCTAGTCTCCACTGCTGACCTTCTGCATCAGCTGGAGTGGGGAGAAGTATTAGCTTCTAAAGCGCTTACTAACCAAGGGTAAATGTTGGAAATTGGAGGCTCCCCAGACAGTTGTCAGACCAGTCCATCCTCCAGTGCAAATCTAGAAGCTCTGCTTGCAGCTCCAGAAAGGGAAATTCAGCTGTCCCTGTTGAGTAGATGAACTGTGCCCTCTGAGAGCCATTTCCAGCCCTTGGCTGAGCTCTCCTAGGGCAGCTCATTTATCTTTCTGTTCAAAGGATGGAGAAATAATGACTGCCTCATCTTAGGCAAGTCCATGCTTGCCTTAAAGCTCTGGCGAGCAGCTGAGAGATCTGGCTCTGGGAACGGCCTGCCTCCCTGCTGTGGGACTGACAGGATCAGGGACTGAACCAGTGGTTCCAAACCCTGGCTGCACATTCCAGTCCCCTGGGGAACCCTCAGTACTGGTGGCAGGATGTGTGCCACCCCCCAGCCCCACACTCCCACTGTTATTTTCTAACTCCTCAGGTGATCCTAATGCCTAAGGCTCTGGAGCAGAACCTTATTACCAGGCCAGGACTGTATAAAGCTAGTGTTTTGGACCAAGAAATCTCTCCAGTGTGGTGCATTTAGACATCATGGATCTAGACAACCAGGAATTCCTGGCCTGAAGTATGTCACTAGTTAGAAACATTCCTTAGGAGCTTTCATATAAATGTAAACATCAGCCAACAATATAGCTATTTCATGATCAGAGAACTGTGTGTCATTGGTTTTGCTTCCTGCTGGACTCCAGGTGGTGGTATTAATACTGAACATCATAACCTCAGGTTCTCTCTGCGAGGGGCAGGCTCCCCCTTTCCTGTCAGGACCCTGACTCCACTTGCTCAGGGTACCTTTGGCCACCACCCTTGGACGAGCGGGGCAGCTCTGTGGGCAGCCCAGGTCTCTTTTTAAGCTTAGGTGCTTTCCCCCAAATTTGGATAGTGAAGACTTGTTCATTTCTTCATATTAAGTGTGAACACTAGAAAAAACTCCACGAGAATATAGTGAGAGCTGTTGAATAATGTACCTGCTCCTTTGCATTAGTGGGATTTATTTAAAGGTTCATCCCTCTCTTGGCACAAAATTTAACAAATATTTTCAGAGGGTTAACAAACCCTTAAAGCCATTTTAGACTCAAAAGTGTGAGAAAATGATCATAAAGAGAGAATGGACTTGAGGACACGGCGAGGGGGAAGGGTAAGCTGGGACGAAGTGAGAGAGTGGCATGGACATATATACACTACCAAATGTAAAATAGATAGCTAGTGGGAAGCAGCTGCATCGCACAGGGAGATCAGCTCTCAGCTCGGTGCTTTGTGACCACCTAGGGGGGCGGGATAGGGAGGGTGGGAGGGAGACGCAAGAGGGAGGAGATATGGGGATGTGTGTATATGTATAGCTGATTCACTCTGTTATAAAGCAGAAACTAACACACCATTGTAAAGCAATTATACTCCAATAAAGATGTTAAAAAAAAAAAAGGATTCCTTTATGAAGATTAAATATTCCCCCCCAAGTCTCCCCTTATATACTAAAAAACATATTTTGTAAGCCTGAAAAAAAAAAAAAGAGTTTATGGTGGTTAATAGCTGTGATGAAGCCATCAAATGTGGCACCTATAGAAATGTACCTATATATTTTCTTTTTCCTTTTTTCTTTTTTTTCTTCTACTTTAAAGGAGTGGGTTGGGGACAATTCATGAGAAAAAAGAGAAAATTGTGAGGGTAAATAGACATTAACTCACATGGTGCTCCTTACATGAACTACAGAATTTCTTCAACCTGATTACAGTTTAGAATTTAAAATAGAACTTATATTTTCTTTTATATAATTTTTAAGCTTTATGTTTTCCAGACTTGGAAGAAAAGTTGAAGTTGAGAAGCACAAGATAATATACAATCAGGGCAGTGCAAATGAGAGGATTCTAAAAGCACACCAAACATGCATAGAGCTAAGCATTGCTCTCAGTGCTTTCATAAGATAACCTCATTTCATTCAGTCACCTTATAGATGTCTTTCAATAAAATGCTAGACTGTCTCAACAGTCGTTTAGACAAATAACAGAACTGGGAGGTTACGTTCATTCAGGTCTTTCCCTTTTTCTAAATAACTGCTTTATGGACCAAGAAGCTTGGACACTTTTGGAAAAACATTTCAGTGCCATCGTTTATGTGTGTTTTGAGGAGCGGGGAGGGAAGTTATGGGATCTGGTGGGAAAATGTGCATTTTTATTGCTTGATGGTTAGTTCAGACCTTCCCAAGATCTGACTGTCTTCTCTTGGGTTGTTTCTCCAGATCAGCATTCCCAGTTATTATCCTTCAAAATCAAGGGTTTGAAAAGTCATCCCTATAATTTCCTAAAGCCACTTACATCTAATTTCTTCATGCCTGTTAGTTACCCTAAAAGCATCATAGGAAGAACTGTTTTAGGGCCAGTCTCATGCCTGTGTATTCCCTCACCAAAAAGAAGGAAAAGAGTGGATTCCCTTTGCTTTTCTGTGGTACTTTCCCCAGTGAATATAACCTGCCTCATTCATGGGGTCAGCTTGGACTTACCTGCTGTGGCGTCGTCTTATTGAACCTCCTGCAGAGGCAAATCCCAGAAAAGTACCTGAACTTCCCCAAAGGCTGCTTCTCCACTTTTGCTATGCTCCATGTGCTACCAAGCGTATTTGCTTCCCTGTGGGAGAGGAGGATAGAATTTAGAATTGGAGTGCTGAGACCGCATGTGTCTCTTGTTCAGCTGCTACCTTTTATAGATGGGATCCAGAAAGGTCTTCACATCACTTGGCTGCTTAGCAAAAGCAGGTCTGGAGCTCAGTATGCTGACCCCTCCCAGTCTAGTGGATCTTGGCTCCTTTGCTCTCTTTCACATCTTTTTTTTTTTTTTTAATATTTATTATTTATGTATTTATTTATTCTATTTATTTTTGGCTGCATTGGGTCTTAGTTGTGGCACGCGGGATCTTCATTGAGGAGTGCAGGATCTGTCGTTGTGGTGTGCGGGCTTCTCTCTAGTTGTGGCGTGCGGGTTTTCTCTTCTCTAGTTGTGGTGCGCAAGCTCCAGGGCGCATGGGCTCTGTTGTTTGCGGCACGAAGTTTCTCTCGTTGAGGCGCATGAGCTCAGTAGTTGTGGCGTGCGGGCTTAGTTGCCCTGCAGCATGTGGAATCTTTGTTCCCTGACCAGGGATTGAACCCGTATCCCCTGCATTGGAAGGCAGATTCTTTACCACTCGACCACCAGGGAAGTCCCTCTTTCACACCTTTTTTGCTTTTAGTGGGGTGGGGCGGGAGGAGCGGGGTGTGTGTGCAAGTGCCTGTTAGGGGGTGGGTGCAGGTTGGGGGCCGTTGGTGGCATTCTTGGAGCAAGGCCTGAGGTCGTACTTCCAGATCAGTGTACCGACGGGCTGTTACAATATCATCCCTGGCTCAACCCCTCCATTGTCCCCACTCCTGCCACCCTAGTGCCCACCACACTTTGGTTTCCCTTCCAGATGCCCGTCATCTCTCCCCATCATGGCTAAGCTCTGAGTAGGCTATCTTTCTGCCTGTTAGAAACTATGGCCCCAAATGAGTGTTAGTTCTAAAAAAGCCGCCTTCACTGCCCCCTGTTATCCGCGGCACCTAGTTGGTGAGTCAGGTGCTGGGGCAGGCAGCAGGCTGCCCTGGAGGCCTCGTCTTCAGAAACCGGCTCGGCCTAGCACAGTCCCACATCTTCCGTTTACGGTGTTCATTCTTGCCCTTTTGCTCCACTCTGTAGGTGGGGCAGCGTTTGGCAGGTGATCTGAGGCTGCCTGACCCAACAGGTTAGGAAAAGTAAACAAGTCAGTCGGGAACAGTCATCGGCCAGCAGGCTCCTCCTGTTGGAGATGCGGGCACCGTGGACACATTGTCCTTCTGGAAAAAGGGAGTGTCCAAGACCCAGACCTTAGGCAGGGGTCCCTGAAATGGGAGTTGATCTGTGGATAAGCCACTGAGCAAAGGAGACTCCTTTTTCCTTCTGAAGAGAGTACGTCACTCTCACCTCACTTTCAAATGGCTTCTTGACCCAGAAACAGCTCAAGAACTCCTTACCTTCTGTTTTCCAGTCTTGGAATTCAATTCTGCGTTTCCTGCCACCCAGGATCCGATGACTCCCTCTCTAATGGCGCCTTGCTAAATCCATCCACTTAGGGTTGTAGGGCAGGTCTGCTCCTGGGCCAGCTGGCAAATGCTCACAGAGTGCCTGCTCTGGGGATGCCCCCGGGACTCTTCCTACAGAAGACAAGAGGGTTCCAACTACAAAAATACTGACCCCGGCCCACAGGCGAGAATTCGGGTCAAAGCAAGCACAGTCGACAGAAGGGGATTTTGCTTAATTGGTTTAACGGCTTACATTCTACCAGCTGACAGAATATTACCAGCTTCTAAGTTGCTACATGTCAACATAAAGTGTATTATTCCAGTAAGTGCCAACATAGTTGTTAAAGCTAACATTGAAGTTAGTCTTTGGTGATTCTTGTTTTTGGGCTGTTCTCTTGAGTCACCGATAGGCACAAGCCAGAGTTAAAACCAGTTTGTGAGGATTGACTCACTATGAATCTTATTTTCATGTGTGGTTTATAAGGCCTGACACTTTGGTTTCTAGTTATAACTAGCATGTCCTAAGCAGCATGAAGATATACAAACAAAAATTAACCCTCATTCCACCTCTGGAGTTTGGTGTTTTCTTTAGAAAGTAACCTTGTGGACCGTTTATGCTTAGCTTTGTCTTGGGGACTTATCCCACATGTTGTTAACTGCTTGGAAATGCCTTCCATTTAAAAAAATATGTATTACTAACTACTTCGTGTCCAAGTTAATTATCTGCCTGGGTATTTTAGCAAATTCTGTGACTTTTCCCAAAGATAAATTTCCCACCCTCTTGTAATGCTTGCTGGGCCAGCTGTGTGGCCTTTAATCTAAAACTCAAGAGAATTCACTGGGGCCATTGGTAGCAGAGCCTCTTGGCCACAGTGGGTGTAGTGATGAGGGGATACCCCTTACTAGTAGGGTTCTATTTTAACCAGTCACTTCTGGTTTATTCTTTCTTCTCTGCCAACATTGAGTTCATTATGAATTGTTGAATGGAAGGTGAGTTACGTGCTGGGCAGAGCTGCAACAGGCCTCTCCTGGCCTGTGCCAGGACCTTTCATCTGTCCTGAACTGTGCTCCAGGCTTGTGCTGTTGGCCTGCACTGCCTGCCACGTGAGAAACAGCCATGTGAAATTTACTGTTTCAGCCGTGCCTGTGGGATGTGCTTATTCACATCACGTGTTCTCTCCTTATTAAGTCCCTCAAGACCCTTTTTCCCCGGTCTTCTGTAATGAATGGTTATATTTCTGAGCAACTGATTTGTTTTTATCTTACCTAACCTGTACATTTAATAATTCTTTCTTTGCATCAGCTCATTGGAAGTTCAAGGTCCATTTTGCAGATCACCTCTAGAAAAGTGTGTAAAACAGTTCTGTCCAGTAGAAATATAATGTGACTCACACACATAACTTAAAATTTTCTAGTAGCCACGTTAAGAATATAAAAAGGAAAAAAAACCAGTGAAAAATAATTTAATCCAATGTGTCTAAAATTACCACTTCAGCATTTCATCAGTAGAAAAAGGATTACATTCTCCTTTTTTGGACAAAGTCCCTGACTTCACTTGTCGCTGTGGACTAGCCGTGTCCAAGTGCTGTGCAGCTCTGGGATGGAGTGTGCGGGCCAGAGCGGAATCGGCTTCCAGTGGTACCATAGTACCAGCCTTCCCTTGGATTTCTTTTCTCCACCCATATTTTCCCTTCTTCTTAATGTTCTCACCTGTGCAGACACCGAGAGATGAAAGCCAAGTATCCTTATAAGCCATCTCGAATGGGCCATTTTGAAACAAGAGATAGATGTTTTCCGCAGAATTTATGAAAGGCTGGATGGAGGCACACACCCAGGCATGCTTGCTTGCAGAATGCCGGGGGAGGGAAGGGCATGTCTTTGCTATTTCCCTCCTTTTGAGCAGGGCCGGGCCGCTGATTAGCGCCTGGGCAGAGCTTGAGCCTACACATCTTAATTTATTCATTTTTCTTGGAGAAATTCAGAGAATGAGGGAGAGACTGTGGTGAAAACCGGCGCCTCCCACAGTGAGATCATTTGAAGAATGTTGTTTTTCCCTTTAAGGCTCTCAGAGAGGATTTCGGGTTTTTTAGGGATTGTCCTAGATTGGCTGGTGGTGTCCCAGATTTCTCTCCCGGTGAGCTGACAGTTGAGGAGTTTAATTCTAAAGCACCTGAGTCGATTGAAGGACTCCCACCCATCGCTTCACCGTCCTTGCTAGAAAGCTTCCTTCCCACAGGGCCATTACGTGAGCACAGACCAGGGGGAAGGAGCCTGCGTTTTGGACTTTCTGTAAATTTGATATACATGTTGTCATGAGAAAACGCAACTGTTTTCTTCCTGGGTAGAGAAAAACCTGGCTCTTTCCTTAGTCCCTTCCTCATGTACAAATCCGTCTCAGTACAAATCACATCAAATCTAGATGGTCTGCTGCCCTCACCACCACCACCCCCCCAAACACACAGTGTAGATACTTATAAGGTTTCTGTGTGTTTAGAAGTTTCCAAAAGTCTGATTGCTCTCATCGACCTTGCTGCATATTTTTTTCTATTTTGTCTGTACAGTTATGTTTGTAATAATTTGCTGTTATACTGCAATAACAGGGTGAAGCAGAAAGAGACCACGATAGCAAGAAAATCAGGCTGGAGAAAGAAGTCAAATCTCAGTCATCACCCTCATCCTCCCACAAAGAATCTTCTAAATCAAAGTGAGTATAGAGATTGGGAACAGGCCGCGAAGGTGATCGAATCTTCCTGGTTGGCAACACAGCAAAACGTTTTTCTTCTGCAGTAGAACAAGAGAATAGTGAACTTGTCGGGCTCATTTTGACGATATGCTAAGTTCTGTTTGTTTTCCTTCACGAGGACCTTAGAGGAATTAACGGTTAATTTGGCAGCAAACTTAGATTTATCAAAAGCACAAAAAGACTTGGCAAAAACAAGTGAGTCGTGTCACTGCGTAGGAACCAACAGAGATTTGAAAGAGAGAGAGAGAAGGAGTCAGATGTGAAGGGGGCAGAGAGGAGGTGGCAGCTGGGCCTGCCTGCTTGTCAGAGACAGGGTGCAGGTTGGGCAGCAGCTATTGCAGAGTGAGTGACTTGCTTGGGTAAAGGTAAGACCATTGGCAGACTCCGCAAGCTTAGTGACAAATTATACAACTTCGTTTACTACTCACAGGTAGGACTATAGTTTTCAGAGGCATCAAAAAAAGGGCTCTGAAATTTGGCCTTTCTACAAAAATGGATTTCATGGCTCTGTGATATCTTTATCTTTTGTGTCAACAGCCATTTTGTCCTTATAACTCAACAGCTAAGATATACGGTTCATGTCTTGCCTTGACTTAGTTTTGCATGATGTTTCATTCCAGAACTCCCAGGCCCTCCTCTGAGCCCTCAAAGAAGGAAATGCTTCCCCCTTCACTTGTGTCATCCTCGTCCTCATCCTCCCAGAAGCCAGCCAAGCCTGCACAAAAGAGGTCAAGGCAGGAAGCAGACCCCAGTGGCCAGGACCCTCCCAAAAGTGCCAGTAGTACCAAGGGCAACCACAGAGACTCTTCTGTTTCCAAGCACAGAAAAGTAGAGGGGAAGGGCTCTGGAAGCTCTACAGAACACAAAGTAAGGAGGGGAGGCAGTAATGTATAAAAAGGAATATGTTGGTGTGTCTTTACTTTAAATGCCCGAATAAGATAAGTTTTCTACGATGGTATTTCAGAGCTATTCATCACTTTTAATAAAGCAGTAATGAGTTATTTGTGCTTAAAGCTCTACTTTTCAGAGGGAGAGTAAAAGATAGTTCATATTACCTGAAAATTTAGGTGGCAGTTTATTCTTCTTAAAGTGGTTCAGAGGTGAAAAATACGAATAGATTTTTGTGTTAATTTTCTATCAGGTGTTTTGCAGTAAAACATGATTACCCTGGTTCTTGGTTTGGATGTTTGATCTCAAATACTTTAATTATTAGTGATAATGGGGAAAAAAGTATCCACTTTCTCGAATACAGATTCCTTCCTTCCTGTTAACCTGGGGTAGGTGAGTGTGTGTGTGTATGTATTGCTTAAGAGAAAATGTTAAATTTGGCTTTGTTGATAATCTGTTCTCTTGGGCATTCTTGTCTTATGGCTTTTCTGTGTCCCCGATACAATGCAAATCTACAGTTTCAGTTGAATCTAGCTGAGAAGGTGCTTGACCAAGCTAGAGTGTGCAGCGTTTTGAGTTCCTTGCTTTTGAACTATTTTGGGCTAATTTAGAGAGACGGTACAGTTAGGCCAATGGTCTTAAATGTTACAGGGTGATCGGTATGATGATCTTTTTTAAGGGATCTTCTGGAGATACTGCAAATCGTTTTCCAGTGCCTTCTTTGCCAAATGGTAACTCCAAGCCAGGGAAGCCTCACATGAAGTTGGACAAGTAAGACTTTGGATGTTGCTGCTTCTCTCTTCTCCCTCCCCCTCCTCCTGCCTCCTCTTTGCCCTGCCTCTCCTCCCATCCTTGTCCCCGCTCCAGTCGTCTTAAGTCTTCTTGCCCCAGTCCAGTACTTTTAGGTTCCTGTGACCCACCCCTGGTCTTTTCTTCTCTTTCAGACAACAAGCAGATTTTCACATGAAGGAGGCCAAAAGGTTGAAGGACAAAGCAGAATTAGTGGTCAGTCTTGGCTCTTTCTCCCTTTGGTGGAATGTTTTCTGATCAAACACTTGCCGTCTCGTTCCAAATCACTGACTGTGGCTTGGGGGCGGGATGGGGGGGTAGGGCTGCGGGGGCCTGACATTGGCCGCAGTGTCAGCAGGGTCGGCAGGGTCGGAATGAGCAAGGGCTGAGGGGTTCCTAGGGAAGGGACACTGTGTTGACTTCGCTGATTCCATCTGATCATGGGCAGATAGACAAAGTACTAGTTGCACGTTTTATATCTAAATGAATGAAAGTTGATCTACCTGGTAGTGTTTTATTTAATATACCTGAGGGCTTCCTTGTCCCACTGAATCAATTCTTTGGATGTGAAAAACAACTCTAGCTTATTGAAAGCTGGTCAATTTGTGGTCACCCCAAAACATTTCAAAAAGTGAGGTAGCCTGTTTGCATTCCAAAATTATCTTAACGCCCTGTTCACTGTTAGAGGCTGACAGTGAACAGTGGACCTATACCATCAGGTGAAATTTTAAGGTGAAGGTGATGATTGCACTGTGGGTAAACATGCCTTAAAGAAACGAACTCTCTTTGCCTGGTGGCTGTTGGACTTTCTGGAAGGTGGTAGTTTTGTTAATTGCATACATAAATAATGCTTTTATTTCTCTGCTGCAGTATAGTTATATGATGCTTGCCCTTTGTCATATTTAAGCATCTAAGACTCTGGGGCCTTTATTTGCTTGGTGTATTCCCCACACCTAAACCCCTGCAGATACCGTATGTTGAACTTTGTACCACAAGAGAACAGCATCGGTTGCCTTGATTCTGCCACAGGCAAACCTAACCACAAACTAAACCCCTGCAGATACCGTATGTTGAACTTTGTACCACAAGAGAACAGCATCGGTTGCCTTGATTCTGCCACAGGCAAACCTAACCACAAACTCTGGAGGTTCACGGGGATTGAATCACATCAGTCCATGGTGGTCTCAAAACCCTAGCCCAGTGTTCTTCAACCCCAGTCTGTAGCCTGGCATCTGTTGTCAGGCTGGGAAGGGCTGGGCCGAGACCCTTTTATCAGGTCCCCATTCATTGGAGTAAAATGTTGATTGAGTCCTTACCATGCTGGATGCTGTAGGAGAGTCAAAGACAAATTAGACACTGTCTCTCAAGTGACCCTGTACCAGCATGACCTGAGTCAGATTAAGATGCCTCAGATAGCACCAAACAGCGGTATCTTTCTAACCTCTTCCTTTCAGTTCTCCAAGGCTATTGCTAGAACTGTATGAATCTTTTGATTTTTGAGAAAGAGTAAATATTCAGTACTTTGTCAGCCAGTTATCAAAAACTTATCTTGACACTGGGCACTAGATTCCTTCATTATTCAAACAAGATTAATACTCCAGGGAACTTTGTTTTTGTGTTGCTTTTAATCTATGCATATGTACATCTTCTTTCTCCCTTCCTATGGCTATTGCATCCCATTTTAATAAGTAATGTTAGCTCATTCCACTCTCAAAATATGCCAGTTTGGACAGAAACCTGAATGGCCAGCCTCTTCACAATATTCTCCTTTACTTGCACAATGTCTCAAAGATGACCATCTTGCATTCCAGATACTGAAGTGCACAACTGAATATAGAGTAGTGTATTTCACCTCTTTTCTTACTTTACTTACTGTTAAGGAAATTAGAACTCTACTAGTTTAACCCTGTCTCAGGAGATACATAGAGTTATCACAGGAATATTTTCATTATTAACTTTACAAAATACTTAAGGAAGTGGATACTGGCAAATTGCTTTAATATAGTTTCTTTTGTTTCTACCCTAAGGCCAATATAAATTTTGGAAATCCCATGAAGGAGATGGTATTGAATAAGTAAACTTGAAGAGTTAAATTCGCACCAGTGAAGCAAACCAATAAGGCCCTATACTGTTGATTATTTGGGACATGCTGATTTGATTTTTATTCTTTCTGTCACTAATTTTCTGAGCCTGGGTTCTCTAGAAAAAATATTTTTAAAGCAAGTTTTTTTTTTGGCCATGCCGCATGGCGTATGGGATCTTAGTTCCCCGACCAGGGATCAAACCCATGCCCCCTGCATTGGGAGCACGGAGTCTTAAACACTGGACTGCCAGGGAAGTCCTTCGAGTTATTTTTAAAAATTAAAATTAGTAGCCATCTTTATTTGCCAAACCTTCTTTCTTTGCTGATGTGTCACCATCTCCTTACACTCCACTTGCACCTTTATGGTTTTCATTCATTCTTTTTGAACATATCAAAGTAGAGACATTAGCAGAAACTACAACCTTGCAAATCTCATGTTGATCAGTTGCTCTTACAATGTGTGCTGCATATGACGTCTCATATGTAGTGAGACTCGGCACAGTCTCAGTTGAGTTGGCTGAATTCCACCAAGTGAGAAGAGCATAAGTGACAAAATATGTATTTGGGGTTAGATGACCACCAATATCTGATTGCATTCATATTTCTACATTCCTGTTAAGGGACTCTGAAATTTTATCCCTGTTGGCCCAGGGGATAGCCTTGTGCCCTTAACCCAGACTCCCAGAGGAGATGACCTTTTGGGCTCTAAAATACATAAAAAGATTATTGTTCAACATGAAATCTAAGATGCTTGTAAACCATAACATTTTTTACTTATTATAAGATAAACTTCAACACGTACAAAGAAACTGTGTCTGCATTATTCTAGTTGTGTGGAATAACCTATTTGCCAGGAAAATCATATGATGGGTAATTGCACACTAGTAACAAGGGGACCATGTACTGAGTGCCTTAGTTTGAATATGTACTTTAATAAGGTTTTGAGAGTATAGTCTTATTACAAGATTGTTGTCTCTTTCCTACTGAATTTTTAGTAAAAGAAAATTCTCAGTAGGTCAGAGCTGATGGGCTTTGGTTATTATGTTGAGTTTGTTTGTTCTCACACTTCTCTCTAGCCATAGTTAAATTAAGACAGTGGAGGGAAGTTTCTGTAAAGAATGTGTGTGAGAGACTAAGTAAAAGTCCGTGGTAGGCTTAACAGTGACCCTGTTCTTCGCCCACAGACGGACAAGGTTGGGAAGGCTTTTAAGTACCTGGAAGCTGCCTTGTCCTTTATTGAGTGTGGCATTGCCATGGAATTGGAAAGCCCAGCGTCCAAGTCAGCTTGCTCCATCTATGCAGAAACCCTAGACCTCATCAAGTAAGTGCAGACTCATTTTGCCTTCCTTTTAAGTACTTCTCTGTCCTTACCTTTATTGCTTTAATCCATTTGAACTTTGGTCTGAAGACAGCTTAAACAAAGGGGAGTCTTTAAAAAATTTAGTGATCCAGAAACTTTTTTTTTTTTTTTTTGGTCATGAACTAAAAATGTATTCCAGACGAAGTGCTAGAGCAGAACAACTGGGTTGGGCTGCATCATTTTGCCAAGTGCACGGTGAAATGCCAAACCCTTCAGGGGGAGGGTTGGTTTTTCCAGTTTTACTTTCTTATCAGATGCCCTCTCATCTCAGCTGAAGCTCTCGTCTTTGTTTATTACCTGCATTTCAGGAGGGGACTCAGTAAGGATACAAGTCTACTTGGTTTCAAGCAGGTGGACAGGTCAGAGAAAAGGCATGTCCTCGCCTGATTTTCTGAATGGCCTGAATTGTTGCTCTAAAGCCTCATTTTTCTTCTGCGTTGCTGTCATGTCTTCACATCTTCAGGAAAAATCAATATAAAACCAAAACAAACATAATAAGATATCTTTGTGTCTGGGATTTTCTGACTGCCTTTTTTTAACCTGATGTACATTTGTATTTTCCTATAGATTCATAATGTCATTAAAATCCTTCTCGGATGCCACAACACCAACACAGGAGAAAATATTTGCTGTTTTATGGTGTGTATTTTTTTCTTTGTCTAAATAGTATTACATTTGCTTTTGCATATCTGTTTTCTTAAAGTGAAAATGATCATGAAAAGCAAATCACTACCAGAAAGGGTAGGATGTGTGGTCAAGGGGTTAATCCCACTGATGGTTAATTATTATTGAAATGGCATCTACTGCCATTTTACTGATGACTTTGGTCTTGTGACTTAAGTTATATCCTTGTATATTTGTGTTGTTTCACCAGTATTTACTTCTGACGCTAGTGTGAACAGTGCAGTGAGATTCTCGATATTCTTTCTCGCGTCGATGAGGAAAACCCAGTATGTTCATTAGGGTGAACATTAGGGAAAAGGTTAGGTGGCTTGCTCTCTGTAGTAGTGATACTCATGAATCGGAGCTAATGCTTCACTTCAACTTATGTTTATGTTCACAGCATGCGTTGCCAGTCCATTTTGAACATGGCTATGTTTCGTTGTAAAAAAGATATAGCAATAAAGTATTCCCGTACTCTTAACGAACACTTCTTCAAGACTTCTTCCAAAGTTGCCCAGGCACCTTCTCCATGCATCGCAAGGTAATGATCAGTCTAATTTAAGTAACTTCCAAAATTAAGTTCCTTCTTTCCTTACCTCTTGCTGTGACTTTGTTTCAAAAATTGTTTACATCCATGTGCTTATTTGCTTGTTCAACTGAAATCATTAGCACATTTATACCTTTTTGAGGAATAGTTAGAAATCAAGGTGTTTGCTGGTTGGGCAACATAAAAAGATAACTACATAGAATCTAGGGTCCAGATTTTAGAGCTTTGAGGATATTTAGATATGCCCAACGATGCAAAACAGGCAGAGCCAGCAGAACCAGAGCCAAGGTCCTTTCTCCTTCTATGCAGCACGTTGTCTTAGCGTTTCAGTAAACAAGAACTTTCCAAAACCAATTCCCTCCTACCTTCTCCAGGGTCTGTAACAGTGATATTAAGAATGAAAACAGCTATCTCTAGCTAAATTTTCCCCCCCATTTTGTGAACTGAAATTGCTCATCTGTTCCATAAGCTGTCGAAAAACAGAGTCCTTGTGCGGGTGTTTTTAAGATGAAGATAGAATTTTCTTCCCTTTGGTACTTGCCTAGTATTTTTTTTTTTTTTTTTTTTTTAATTTGGTCGTATTCCTTGAAAAGCTCCCAGTTCTGACGGGTTTTGCTATTTTAAGAACATCACCTAGAAGATTGCCCCATTTCCAGCACATTCAAAAGAAGAGATTCCCATATGGCCTCTCTTAAAAAAAGAAAGTCCTGATTGAGAAGCAACTTCTTTACCTCTGAAAATTTTCATGACTCCTACCTCTGAGATATTATTCTAAGTTAACGGGTTGTCAGTCACGTGATTTTAGATCACTCCTTCACCATCTGGCTAGCCACCTTCCTTGTACCAAGCCTTGTTTTAGGCTCAGGGAAGCAGCAGTAAACAAAGCAGACAGGAATTGCCGCCCTCGGGGAGCTTCTGCTCTAGTTCTTCAAAATGAACTTTCTGCTGGGGACGCTTAGGATCCATTAGAGTTCATGAAGCCCAAGGGCAGATGTAACTATGTGACGAGGCCACGGCTGCTGACCCATCTTTCCATTTCATATCCATCACTTCTTAACGTCTGAGTGACTTCACGTGTGTTTCTCGTTTGATCCGCATCAAGGCACTTGTGAGCGTGCAGGTGCAGGTGGGCAGTCACTAGGAGAACACAGAGCACGGTGTGAGTCCCCCTGATGCCCAGTCTCCTCGTGGGCTGCCCTCTGTTCAGTCAGTGATGGGCTCAGCAGGTGTTTATCCAGAGCACCTCCTGTGCTAAGGGCTAGAAATGCAGAGATTAGGAAGAGATGGTCCCTGCCTTCGAGGTGCTTGTGAGGCAAGAAAAGGAATAGACAGAAAAGTATAATGAGGTATGATAAATGCAAAGAGACAAGTTCAAGTGGTGACAGAAAGGAAGCTGTGATGTATCCCCAGTGTCTGGAGGAGTGCTACCTGCAGAGTAGGAGCTCAGTGATGTTTATTGAGTGGATGAGAGAATGAATATATCGGAGATGAGGACCATCTTCTCAGGGGAAGTATTGTCTTCCTAGGAGAAGTTGGAATAGGGGTTGGGGAGAGAAGGGATTCCAGGCAAGGGAGTAAAATGTGTAAAGGGCCTGGGAAATAGACTTGGAATACAGATTTGCCTACCTGATTCTATGTCCAGTGAAGAACACCTTACGTCTTTCCAGTTACTTTTTCCATTTGGAGGGCCCCATCCCACTGTGTTTTATGAAATAAATTTTCAGGATACTGAAGGTGAAGGGTGCCTCTCTGACCTTGTAGAAGTGATTTTAGAAGTGATTGTCATTTTGGCAAGTACACACTAAAGCCTTGTGACTTGGACTGCAGTTCCAGAAACAGGAGATCTGTGATCTGGGAGTTCAGGTGATTAACCAGTTCTCTTTTCTTCCACCTTCCAGAAGCACAGGCACACCATCCCCCCTCTCTCCAATGCCGTCTCCAGCCAGCTCCATAGGATCCCAGTCAGGCGCTGGCAGTGTGGGGAGCGGGGGCGTGCCCGCCACCATCAGCACCCCAGTCACCATCCAGAACATGACATCTTCCTATGTCACCATTACTTCCCATGTCCTTACTGCCTTTGATCTTTGGGAACAGGCTGAGGTCCTTACCAGGAAGAATAAAGGTAAATGGTTCTGTCGTGTTTATTACTGGGCCATGGGGATTGGGAGGGGAATAACATTGTATTTTCTGTTCAGTGTTTTGGCCTTTTTTTTTTTTCTTTTTTAAAATTAAAATATAGTTGATTTACAATGTTGTGTTAATCTCTGCTGTACAGCAAAGTGATTCAGTTACACACATAAATACATTCTTTTTCATATTCTTTTCCATGATGGTTTATCACAGGATATTGAATATAGTTCCCTGTGCTATACAGTAGGACCCTGTTGTGTATCCATTCTATATGTAATAGTTTGCATCTACTAACCCCAAACTCCCAGTCCATCCCTCTCCCACCTCCCCTACCCCTTGGCAACCACAAGTCTGTTTTGGTTTTGTAGATAGGTTCATTTGTTCCACATTTTAGATTCCACATATAAGTGATATCATTACAGTGTTTGTCTTTCTCTGTCTGACCTTACTTCACTTAGTATGATAATTTCTAAGTCCATCCATATTGCTGCAAATGGCATTATTTCATTCTTTTTCATGGCTGAATAGTATTCCATTATATATATGTATCACATCTTTATCCATTCACCTGTCAATGGACATTTAGGTTGTTTCCATGTCGTGGCTATTGTGAATAGTGCTGCTGTGAACATAGGGGTGCATGTATCTTTTTGAGTTAAAGTTTTGTCCACATATGTCCCCAGGAGTGGGATTGCTGGATCATATGGTAGTTCTATTTTTAGCTTTCTGAGGAACCTCCATACTGTTTTCCATAGTGGCTGCACCAACTCACATTCCCACCATCTGTTCAGTGTTTTGAAGAAAAGGAAGTGTGCAGCTGTTTACTCTTCTCACATTTTCTCCATGCTGTCACAATTCTTTCTTGAGCTCTGTGGCATGGAGATAGATTTCTGTGACTAGATCTTAGCAAAATTAAATGAGAAGTGGCTTTAGCACCTTGCCCCTTCAGAAGTTTTGGTATCGTTATTTCACCCTGAACTGAAGTGCTAGCAAAAGGGCTAAGCAAATGCAGATGGAAAGTCATTGGCACAACACATTTGAGATGGGAAGTAGCATAACCTAAAATACTGCATTTATTCTTCAACCCAGAAATGTAAGATGGATGGAGCACCTGATGGCTGAGGAAGAAAAAAGCAGCTGAAACTACGAACACATATTTGTTTCATAATCACTAACTTTAAGCTAGTAGTTCTCTAATTTACAGGTCTTCATAAGATGTACTGTTCAGTGCTCAATTGTTATGTCATTCAAAGACATCAGGTTCATCTGTTTACCAAGCTAGAAACATAGTATGTAGTTTCACTTTTTTAAATGCAACATCTGTGCAGAAGTTTTTTTATCATTAACACTTGAAGTAATAAAATAGGCTTCATTTATTAATAAATGTTTCATTTGATTTATTTTTATATTATAGTTCCATTTGTGAGGCTTGTGACTTTTGTTTATCAGCTATAATTTCTACACTTGTAAGGCTTAAGAGGAAGCAAACAAGTTAAAAAAAAATTGCAAATAACATTAGTTTGGGTATCTTTGAAGTGCTGTTGAGTCTCATCTGGGAAGATTATGTAAATTGCATTCTCCTTGCTTATTATATGGGTAGAATGGGAAAGAAAGGAACACAAATTCTCATTAAATTCTGGGTATATTTCTGTTATGCTTTCTGTTTCTGTAGTTGGTTCTGAGGTGAATATGCCCTATTCTGTTTGGAAGAATGGCCTTTTAGTTATATAGCCAAAGACATTTAGTATTTTCTGGTGCCTTAAGATGTTATTGTACCATTTTGTAAAAGGAATATTATTATTACTTATTAAAATTGTTTGGTAAATATTTTTGACAAATTACCTTCTGAAGCAGCCACACTTAGAAGGATGTCAAAACTAAGGTGATTTTTTTTTTAAAAAAAGACCCAGCCAAAATAAGGTGTGAATTTGTCATACTGTTAAATTGAAATTGGTAACAAAATGTATCCCCTTCCAGTTTACTTTTTTGGGTTTTAGAGTAATTGAAAATTTTATTTTATTATATTTAAAATAATTTCTAAGTGTGAGCAGCAAGACTGACTGTAGTTTCAGTTTTTATTTTCTGTGGACAGACTTGATAAACTGGAGACCCTGAAGCAGGATTACCCAAATTGTAGTGTCAGGATTTTAGCTGTACCAGAGGCCTTTATGTGCAACACATAATTTATATTAAGTTTTATATGTGCAAATTGGGTACATAAATAGTCTCTATTTTTCTAAGGGAATGCAATAAGTGTAGCATCGTGAATAAATACAACTTTCATAATCCTTAAAAAAATATTGCGTTTATTGCTTGTTTTCAGTATATGTTAAGAAAGATGGTTAGCAACAGTATAGGAAATATGGCTTAGTAAATATTCTTGGGCCTTGTTTGTGAAGAAGGCCCTTGGAGAAATCCAAGGTTTAGGAGATGGTCAAGCACCTATTAGAGGAACTGCTTGGTGTCGGTGCTAGTGACCACTGAGCAAATGCTTATATGTAAATACCAGATTAAAGCCTTGACATGCTCTTTCCTGGCTATAGGGAAGAAGTCGGCCAGCTGGCTGTGGCCACTTACTTTCCTCACAGCCTCTTCAAACCTTGTTTTCTTTCTTAGCAAACTAATGATGCTTTTTTTTTTTTTTAACATGTTGAGTATTTTTATTTGTTTATTTTCATTCATGTGTCCATTGATCCAAAAGTATAAATTGAGTATTTTCCACTGTCAGCCACCGTGCCAGGCATTATGGAGTCAACTCTGAAACAAACTTAGTTCCTCCCTTTTTAGACTAGTGGAGGGATGTGGAGAGTTAGCAAACCATTACAGTAGATTGTGACTTTTTTTTCTTTTTTTGCTCTGCTAGATGACATACAGAATACTGTGGGGATGTAGTTTCTGGAGCCTTGCCTTTTTATGTTTTCACGTTTATTTTGTGTGTGCACGTGTGTTTACATGTTGGGCTTGCTTTGTTTGCAGAATTCTTTGCTCAGCTTGGCACAGGTGTGTGCGCCCTGGCCCTTGACAGCAGTCTGATGGACCTGGTGCGCTATACAAGACAGGGCTTTCAGCGGCTGAAACAAGTAACCAAAACACCTTAATGGAGGCCCAGGTTGAACTTTTTCCAGGCCTTGGGAACTTTTTTGCACGTTGGAAGCCTCAAAACAGTCCAGACATTTGTCTGATCAGGATACCAAACTTGAGAAGAGAAGCACCATGAGATGGCCAGGACATTTGTTCACTGAAACTCAAGAACTATGGAATCATTGGTTGGACAGGATGTTTTTGTAGAAGCAGAAATGAGGAGGCTGGCCTCAGAGATGATCTTGCCTTTCCTTCCTAAAGGACAGAAGTGCAATGTAGCCTGAGTGGGCGTATGAATGGTCTAGAAACATTTCCGTCTTTTTTTAACCAGCAGGATGCAAATGAAATGAGGAGGAGCAATTTCAACTCTGAAAGCAAATTCACATCATCTCAGTAGCCACATTAGTTCATTCCTAGAAGGAATTTTTTTTTTTTAAACAGTGAATTGTGGTGTAGGGTTTTGTGGGTGATTTTTTTTTTCTTTTAAGTTTTGGGGGAAATATTTGTTTAATAAATTTTAATGGTCATCTATAAAACATAAGTTGTGAAGGACTCCACTGTACCCCACTTTCTGCCATTGAACAGTGGCTTTGATAATACCAGGTATTGTCCTAATTTATAAAATTGAAGGCAACCCACCCCCCGACCCCCCCCATTGCCTGGATACTGCACGTTCAACCCAGCTCTGATTTCTCCGTTACTGTGCTGGAAGGCGGCCCCGTCGGGCTGGGGGAGAGAGGAGCTACAGCGCACAGGGGAGCCGTCTCCATCCCCATCCGCATCCCCATCTCCATGTACCACGGAGGACTGGGAGGACTGGGCGCTGCCGTTCCCACCCCCTGCTCCAGAGAAAGGCAGTCACATTGACTGTACTCTGCATTTTCTACTTTGGGGAAGAAGGAAACCAACATTTATCCGTGACCAGATGGTTGAAGTGCTTTTTAATTTTTGTTTAAGTAGAGCTGGAATTTGAGGTGCTGATCTGTGATCTACAGTTATGTGGTAACTCACGTTGTCTACCAACTCAGAGTTTTGTCAGCGAACAAAGAAAAATGAAATCTACTTCTTAGGCTATATTTTTCTGCTACAAATTACTTTATATTTATAGCAAAACTAGACTTTGAGAGCCCTTGATTGTCTAGGGGAAATTAACTCCCTGAGAGGCTGTGGAGATTTGGGGTGGTTTATTAGACTTTCAAAAAAAAAAAGTCACCACATGCCTTCAGTCCAGAGTGTTCTCAATCAACTAGATGTGATTAGATTGAAGAGGAACTGTGGCCTACCCATAAGTTGTTAATTCTATACATTAAACCAAGTTTATTTTGAATGACTTAAAGTGGGGGGAAAAAAACCCAAACAAACAGAATTCCCACATATCCATAAGCACAGATTTTTGTCATTGAAACTGTGAGGGTTATTATTGGAAGCATTATTTTGAGTGCAGTGTTTTTAGAAGCCAATTCTTTTTATCCCTTTTAGAAGTAGAATTTGCACATCTCTTACAATTGAGCAGTGAGTGTTAATGCTACAACTGGTTTATTTTTCTGCCTTCATCCCATTCTGCCCCCTACGTGTTGTTTCCTACCAAGCATGTTTGACATTGTCATGTTTATTAGTGAAGAAGGGAGTACCATCTTTATTTGTGAGGAAGATGTCTGAGGTCCATATGATGAATGTAAGAACTTTCTTGGTAATTGGTAACTATATAAAAGGGATGTGTAGCGGATGGGAGTGATGCTTATTTTTCACAGTATGAATTGTTTGTGTGAAGCTGTTCCTTCAGTGTCTTACAGTATCTAGCCTGTTCTTTGGTTATCACTAGCTAGGACAGAGGTCTGTTACTTCATGTTTAGGTTAAAGCGAGAGCATTACAACAGTAGTAATACCTGAGCATAAGAACTTGATGTGCGATCTTGATGGACTGATTTCATTTACTGATGTTCTAAAGCAGAGCCATGGTCCTTTTTAAACTACTTGTTTAAAAAGCAGCCTGTTGTTAAATGAACAGTAATTGCCTGGTAGGTTGTCTGCTTGTGGCATTGTGTGTCCATCTCTTCTGTGTAGGAGACAGGACACCAGAGTGTGTTCTTCAGGACAGGTTCTGATCCACACACACCGTGCTGAGTGCGTGTGTCTTGTCAGGAGCCACAGTGTCCCCCTGACTGAAGACATTTCCAAGTCAGTTTCTCAGCCATTTCTAAAAGAGGTAATTGCTTTTTCAGTGGCCTTGTTCTTTGTGTGTGTGTTTTTTCCCCTGACCTTTATATTAAGATTTTATTTGTCCCTTAAAAAACTAATGAGTTTGCAGAGATCAGTTTGTACTATTTTGATAATGGAATATTTCTGATTCTTACTGCAAAATGCATTTTACCTAAAAGAATTCTTAATGGCTACTTTTAAAGTAGAGTATGTAAAAGGGTAGTGGCTGATGAATCCTTATTGTTCATAAGGTCTTTTCGCTGTTACAGTTGTATATAGAAATCTAAAGGATTTTTAAATCATTTGCACTTTTCCACTGCATGCTTAAATTCCCAAAGGCAAAATTTGTACTGAGGTAGATAATTGAAAGGACTAGATTATAAAATCAAGCCTTTGAATATGTGAAGTTCTTACAACAACCGTAATAGTACACACTTCACAGTGAGACAAATATAAAACATCTTGAGTAAAAATGGAGTGTAAAAACCTTGCCTTTGGCACTACAGTTTCGTGTGTGTGTGTGTGTTTATCTTTACTAGGAAATGGAAGAACACTGTTTTACTTTAAAAAATGTTGAATGTTTCTGTCCTTCCTGGAGGTAATTAAAATGTGAATCACTGAATTTAAGATTTTAGCTAGACTAAGGGCCCTGATAAACAATGATAAAACACTTCACTGAAATTTACCGAATTACACTGGGTTAAGAATGTGAAAACGTCCGCCATATGCCAGCTGTGGTAGAAGAGCGGGAGGGTCCAGCTGGCATATTATCAGGACCAGAACTACAACAGGAGAATGACTTAGCTGATGCTATGATTTAATCACAATACTGAATGGGAAAAGCATCTGATTTTTTTTTTTTTTGAACAAAAGGACCTTTATTTTATAATCTGTTTTGACCAAAATGTTTAGCTATTTCCCCTAGACAAATTGGACCACACTTATCTCCCTTGTTCTATATCCTTTAATTCCCGATTTCAGGATGTTTAGAAGCTAACAAACTACCCCTTTCTGGCTGAAAACTTGCCTTAATTGGTACCTTAAATATTAACGTTAGTAGGATCAGGAGCTTACTATTTTTTTTTTATGATTCCTGTTCAGTAATTTTTGGAAGCAAAAACAAACCATTGTGCCCTCCAAAATGAATAAAACTCTTTATCTCTGATATATGAAAGGAAATGTGTGTGTACATAGACACACACACACACACACACACACACACACACACACAAAGAGGCTGGCTGAATTGGATATATTTATTGTGCCTTTGTTGACCACACCTAATTTTGGAATAATGCTGTATTCATTTTGTCATGGCTTTCAGAGATGTTAGGTGGGTCTTGCACCTTTTTCTCTTCTGCTTCATGAACTTTGAGGTGTATTTGTGCATATTTAGGTAAATGAATCAAATAAGGCTTGATTCCCTACCTCCCACACAGATTCTACTTTTTCTTAAGGATTTGTTTGCCCAGACACTACGCAAAATCTGTGAAAAACTTTGCCACCTCATCTCCTACACTCTTTACCACTGATGAGCAGTATTTAAATCTTGCTAGAATATTTGGCCTTCTTTTAGAAACACAGATGTAGAGATTTCCTCATTGTGGTTGTGGTGGGGTGTCAGGATTATAGCGGTACTTGGTCCCTTTCTCTCTTGCTCTAGTGGTTGCCTCTTGTTTTTGGTCCTACTTAGAATTTGTGGATGCAGGTTTTTTTCCTATACTTTTGTCATTTTGTTTGTGGGAGGCGGAGTGGCAGAATAACAAACATGGTGTTGGGGATTTTCCTTCAAACACTGCAAGTGGTATTTCTACCGTATACACCTCAAATATCCAATCCGGTTGTGTCAGTCACCGAAAATCCGAGAACGAATTGTGACCACTGGCCATGCTCTTTAGTTCGTATTTACGAGGCGTTGAGAAGCACCCATCTACCACCTCTCTTAAGGTAGCTGTAAATTTCCTGTTGTCCTGGGGAAAGCCACTCTATTCTGTTCGCTGTGTGTTGGATATCAACAGGTACCGTGCTGGGTAGAGAAGTGCCTGTATTTCTCTACCCAAGACAGCAGGAAGGAAACTTACAGCTCCCTGGGAGCCTAGATATTACTGTATCGACCTGGAAGGACAGAGAAATAAGACCACTGACAGCGAGGCTGGCCGACCTGCACTGGTCAGACCAGGCAGTGGCTGACCTAAGGAAGATAACTTGCTTTGCTTACAAGTAGATGTTTAAGTGATGCTGAATACAGGCAGTATTAACTTTTGTTAATTAACTTTTGTTTAAGAACAAAAGGCAGTACTCGCCTTTTGTTCAGGCCATCAACATGTATTGTTAAAATTACTGCACATCCCCTCCTCAGATACCAAGTATACACTGTTCATGTTGGTGTGTGTGTTTATACACGTGTGTCCCAAATCTTGTGTTGGTTTTTTTTTTTTTTTTTTTCTTCTCCTGAATGTGATCATGTTTTGGATGATACCTGAGCAGGGTTGCCTTTTTTTATTTATTACCATTATATATTATATTATATTATATATTTTTTGCTTTCTTATAACTTTAGAGGAAAGTCAAATCTTGGTATTATTAAAATTGTTTAAAAAAGAATAAATCATCCAGTTGATAAATGAAGATCACTGGTCTGTCTCTAAAATAATATGAATTTTTCTTTAATTATTGTGTAATAACGTGCCAGCTATCTAGTCCACACAATGGTTTTGTATGTAGGATAGGGAAGCAGTGATGCGCTCAGTGGGAAGATGTGCAACACAGACAAGGGGGACTCCGTGTGTTTTATCTACTTCAGCAATGGAACTGAAACTTGGGGCTTTTGTGAATAAAATTTAGCTGCCTTGTACAGTCCTTTGAAAGAGACATACGTGATCTGTGAGAATTACAGTTTTCTTTTTTTAGAAGAAAAATTTGCAAAAGATCTTTCCAAAGATACCGTGCCACAGATCTTTTGTTTATTGTTCTCTGTAATAAGGATTAATTGCTGTTTAAAAAAACCATGTAATTGACTTGTTCGTCTTCAAATTCTTTACTTTTCACAAGAGGATGGAGCTGTAAAAAAAAAAAAAAAAATTAATAAAAATTTAGAGAAATCATTGGCGTTGAATCCATGCTTTCACTTTGCTTGCATAAAGTAATTCCTAAAATTGCTATATGTAGTTACCACGTACAGCCAAGGAGAGTCTCACATGGAATAATTTGCCCTTATTCACAGTATGTATTTATTGTTGAAATGGGAAAGGGGCAGGCAGAGGGTAGCTCATCTTTCTGTTCAGTTTATTTTCAAGATCTCAATCACTGCACTTGGTGGTGCAGTGGTTAAGAATCCGCTTGCCAATGCAGGGGACATGGGTTCGAGCCCTGGTCCGGGGAGATCTCACATGCCACCGAGCAACTAAGCCCGTGCGGCACAACTGCTGAGCCTGTGCTCTAGAGCCCGCGAGCCACGACTATTGAAGCCCACGTGCCTAGAGCCTGTGCTCCGCAGTGAGAGAAGCCACCGCAATTAGAAGCCCGTGCACTGCAATGGAGAGTAGCCCCCGCTCTCTGCAACTAGAGAAAGCCAGCACGCAGCAACGAAGACCCAATGCAGCCATAAATAAATAATGAAAAAAAGAAAAGACCTCAATCACAAATTAGCCTAATACCACCAGTGTTGCTTATCTTAACATCAACTGCCAGGTGCAACAGTGACCAAATTTGCCTATTTTCAATCTGTTTGCTGGGTATGGGGAGACATATTTGTAGAAGGTTGGTATGGGAAGAAATCTAAAGTCCATCTGGTTTCTCTTCCCTTTGCCACTCCAAAAGAAATGATACTCTAGGTGCTGAAAGATGACTTCCTAAATTTGAATCCTGGCTCTCTGGTTTGCTGTGTGACCATGGGCAAGTTACTTAACCTCTCTGGGTTTCTTTTCTCATAAACTTAGTTACGGCTTTGGTGTCTACCTAGTAAGGGGCTGAGGATCACGTTAGATGGTGTACAGAGTGTGCTTAGCATGGTGCCTCTGCCATAAACACTCAAGACTGGTGGCCTTTTTAGACTTCCTCCCCTCACTGCACCGCAATATCCCAACAGGTGACCCTCCAGTCTTTGACTGAACACTGATAAAGATCTTGCTACCCACCTCTTCCTCTTTGATTCTTTTTTTCTTCCTTACGTTAGGTTGACCTCTACTTATATCAGTCCTAATGAACAAACAGGGACCCACCTTTGGCAAGCTCACAGTAGAGTTGACAAGCCAGCAATAACTGTGGTGAGCATGCGATGGCAAGTGCGGGAAAGGGAAAGTTTTAGTCCCGCTTCAGACTGAAGGGCAGACTGAGGGAAGAGCTCTCACTTGAACTAGGCCTTAAAACATGGGTCATAAAACCTCTTCTGGGTTTCCATTTTTTTCACAAAAACTTCCCATTGTCACATCTTGTCTCATACATTTTCAGTAGTAGTTGTCCACTGCATGGTTGTACCAGTTTATTTAACCAACCCCCTTGTTAAACATTGAGACTGTCTCTAATTTGGGGATAGTATGAAGAATGCTCCCATGGCCATCCCTGAAGCAAACTAGTTCGGCAGATTCAACAGTATTTCACCATATTTTCTTTATGTAAATGTATGCATGTGTATATTTATGCTTCACCCCTAAAGACTTCAGCATGCATTTCCTAGGACATTTTCCAGCAGGATCACAATACAATTATATCAGCTAAGAAAATTTCTCAACATCTGATATTCAGTTCATATTCAAATTTCTGTAATTGTCCCCCAGAGGTCTTACAGCTTCTTTTTTTTTTGAGCCAGGACTCAGTCAAGTTTCAGGCATTGCATTTGGTTGTCATGTCTCTCTGTTAATCCAGAACAAAAAAAACACACCTTTTTAATACAATGTCCTACATCTTGGCACTGTTTTTCCCTGTCTGTTAATTCATATCTGTATCTCCTATATAAATTTCCTATAAACTGAGGTTTATTTTATTTTAAATATTTTTTTGATGTGGACCATTTTTAAAGTCTTTATTGAATTTGTTACAATATTGCTTCTGTTGTATGTTTTGGGTTTCTGGCTGCAAGGCATGTGGGATCTTAGCTCCCCAACGAGGGATCGAACCCGCACCGCCTGCATTGGAAGGCGAAGTCTTAACCACTGGACCGCCAGGGAAGTCTCTGGGTTAGGTGTAGAAGCTTGATTGTATTTGGCAAGAATCTTTCACAGGTGGTGCTGTGTATTTCATGTTGCATCACATCAGGAGACACCTAAAATCATCCTGTTAGCGATGCTTACTTTGAGTCTTTGGTGAGGATATGATCACCGAAACTCTTACAAATATGGGCTTTGCCGTGTGGCAACCACGTTTCACTTAGTGATTTTAGCATGCATTAATAATCCGGTCCTTTACCAATCATGGGTATTATGTTTGGAAAACACAAAAAGGAAAAAAAATCACCCAATTTGATAGGTGGGAGACTGTCTTCTGATGTTTTCATTTACATTTTCATTCTTACGGTACTATGTTTTTTGTTACATATGAAGTTGCCATTTGTAGTGCATAGGTTACAGGACCAATACTCTAGACCCAATTAAAGAGCCTAACTGAGTAGATGTGGGGAAAGTTTTCACTTAAATCATATGGAATGAGTTCTCCACTAGGAAGAGTTCTGTTAATGAAGGAAGAGGATGCTGAGCAGTGAAAAAAAATAACAAATTATCCCTGCAGGCTATTCATCTTTCCCTTTTGATTTATATATTCAGGATATTAACCTCTTATTATGTTGTAAATATTTCTCTCCAAATTATCTTTTGCTTTTCAGTTTTTATTATGACACATTTTAACAAAGTTTGTTTAGTTTTTTAAGTAGGCTGACTTCTACCAATGTCATTGCATTCTGGTATCTCAAGGTATGTAAGAGCTGTCTCCCAGACATTGGGAGACAATTTTACTACTGCTGGATTACCGCAGCACCTCTAAGGTAAGACACAAACTTTTCTCTGTGCGTCTGTCCCCTAAGTATTTAGGCACTTTTGACGCCTTAATTATTTAAAGGGATATTTGTTTACTATTTGCCATAGTTCTTGGGAATAATATAAATTGTCACAATCCAGGCCGCTTTAAATTAGGACACCTAGGAGGTGTTCAAAACCCTTCAATCCATTCCAAACAGCTTTGAAGTCCAGTGGGTCTTTACCAGAATATAATCGGAGGTTTATCTGCTGTTACTTGGTTGTGATTAGATAACTGTACCCGTCTAGCCTGTTTTGTCTTAGAGCAGGATTCTTTCAGTGTTTGTGGTTTCTCCACAGACCACACTCAGCTGAAAGCCAAGACTGTAGTGAGACAGCAAGGCTCTGGTAATAAAGACCTGTGCCCTTCCAGCAGACTGGAGGGCGGGCCTTGAAGTACTTTCTAAACAGACAATTCTATTTTAGCTTGAAAAGACCATGTGCCTGCTCTGGATAAGTGCTTTACATCATTCTCTATTACTGGGGCCCAGTCCTAACATCTCATTTACCTTATTTCACATGTAGGAGGGCAGAAACAATTACGGGTTTGCATCTCTCCCCTGCTAAATTATCATCTAAACAACACACACATACATTTCTACATATATACACACTATTATTGGAAAACCAATTGAACTCAATTGCATGGGCTTTAGAAAAATGTCTTCAGTTAACTATTCAACTCCCTGCTTTCCACCTTTGTTCTGCAGTCTTTGAAGGAACTCCTCCTCCTGCAGGTAGGACTTGGTATACAAGATCGTAACCGAGGACTTTACAAGCATCTCAAGGGAGTAAGTGATCTGGTAGAGTGGTTTCGCAGATGTCCCCAAGCCTACATCTACATAAGTATCATTTTGGAATTAAAAAATTTTTTTTTCAAACTGATTTACAAATAGTCTAGTTTTAAAAAAAATCAAATGACACAAAAACATATAGAGCAAAAAGTGTAAGAGCAAGTCTGCTTCATCCCTTCCTCCCCAGAGTAAACAACCATTAAGTTTGGTGCATCTTTCCAGAACTTTTGTGCACTTACACATTATTTTTAAACAAATTTGGATGTATTATATTCTGACTTTCTCCCCACTTTATATTTCTTTTCTTTTTAAATTAATTTATTTTTGGCTGCGTTGGGTCTTCACTGCTGCGTGTGGGCTTTCTCTAGTTGCGGCGAGCCGGGGCTGCTCTTCGTTGGGTTGCGTGGGCTTCTCATTGTGGTGGCTTCTCTTGTGGCGGAGCACGGGCTCTAGGTGCGTGGATTTCAGTAGTTACAGCACTTGGGCTCAGTAGTTGGGGCTCGCAGGCTCTAGAGTGCAGGCTCAGTAGCTGTGGCGCATGGGCTTAGTTGCTCCGCGGCATGCGGGATCTTCCCGGACCAGGGATCGAACCTGTGTCCCCTGCATTGGCAGGCGGATTCTTAACCACTGCGTCACCAGGGAAGTCCCTATATGTCTTCTATGTTAATCATTTTGTCTGTAAAATATTGTGTAACTAAAGACATATCACCATTTATTTAAACATTCTCCCATTATGCACGCAAGCTGCCCCTGGCCCAATTATTCTGCTGTTGCAAACAATGCTGTGCTGAGGATTCTTGGTACACACATTGTCTTGCATTCCTACAAGTGTTATTACAGGAAAAATTTCTGGAAGGGGGATTTCTGGGTCAAACAATAAACCAATTTAAAAAATTTTTTTGTCACCAAACCACTTCTCCCAAAAAAGCTCTTATACCAACTGTGGATGAGCTTAACATTCTTGCCAGCTTTGCTTGCAAAATGAAAAAGTTTTTTTTTTTTTTTTTCTGCCCGCACCTCGCAGCTTGCGGGATCTTAGTTCCCTGACCAGGGATTGAACCCTTGCCCTCGGCAGTGAAAGTGTGGAGTCCTAACCACTGGACCGCCAGGGAATTACAGCAAAAAGTCTTATACTACCTCAATTTGCATTTCTCTGACAACTGAAGTTAACCATTTTGCCACAGATTTATTTGGCCACTTGGCATTTGATTCTGTAGAATGCCTTTTCCTATACTTAGCTCATTTCTGTGAGATTATCTTTTGCTTCTTTTTTTTTAAAGACTCTCCATTTTTTTTTTTTTTAAATTTTATTTATTTATTTATTTATTTATTTATGGCTGTGTTGGGTCTTCGTTTCTGTGCGAGAGCTTTCTCTAGTTGCGGCAAGCGGGGGCCACTCTTCATCGCGGTGCGCGGGCCTCTCACTATCGCGGCCTCTCTTGTTGCGAAGCACAGGCTCCAGACGCGCAGTCTCAGTAATTGTGGCTCACGGGCCCAGTTGCTCCGCGGCATGTGGGATCTTCCCAGACCAGGGCTCGAACCCGTGTCCCCTGCATTGGCAGGCAGATTCTCAACCACTGCGCCACCAGGGAAGCCCTATCTTTTGCTTCTAATTTGTAAATTAAGAAACGTGGACTAGGTTGATGATCACACGACCCTTCCCAAGTTCGTTCCGTTGAGAACAAGCATCACGAGCTGCTTAGAGCATTTCCCATTTTTTCCAACGTTGGAGGGAGGCCATGCTCAATCCCTGAGTGAAACTCCATTCACATCACTGACATGGGTCCTCAGGATTTGAAGCTCCATTAATCCTTAAAACTTACTTCTTGGTCCAAGCAAATGACATTTGTCCTGGATAAATTAGAAGCTGTAAAATATTGGAAAGTTTTGAAAACCCACTGGATGTACAGAATGAATTTCACCATAGGTTTCTCTCTGGCCCATGGATCTAATCTAAACTTTGATTGTACAGTCCTGAGCCTTACTTGACTAGTCCTATTAATTTTCTATTTGCTTATTTTAAATGAAGGTAAAAAGCAAGGGAAGACAAGGCTTCCCTGGTGGCACAGTGGTTAATCCGCCTGCCAATGCAGGGGACACGGGTTCGAGCCCTGGTCCGGGAAGATCCCACATACCACAGAGCAACTAAGCCCGTGCGCCACAACTACTTAGCCTGCGCTCTAGAGCCCGTGAGCCACAACTACTGAGCCCACAAGCCGCAACTACTGAAGCCTGCGCGCCTAGAGCCTGTGCTCCGCAACAAGAGAAGCCACCGCACTGCAACGAAGAGTAGCCCCCACTCGCCGCAACTAGAGAAAGCCTGCGCGCAGCAACGAAGACCCAACGCAGCCAAAAATAAATAAATAAATTAATTAAATTATTTTTTAAAAAAAAGCAAGGGAAGACTGACTTTTCATCCCTGTGAGAGTCACTCCATCCGTTCAATAGTTTGACTGCTCTGTGCAAAGTGACATGCTTCAGGAGGTATGTTGGCATAAAGCGTAAGTCAGGGTGCCCAGCTTCTGAACTGCATGTCTCTTCTCCATGCAAGTGACAGGTGACTTCAGATCCGGTATTTTCCCATTCAAACAGCCACTGTCCCTGCCTTCAGTGGCCCTCTCTAACCTAGATGCTATTCTAAAGCCACCATTGTGGCTATACTGTTCAGACTGAGTTATTTCAAGCTTGACAGCATGGCATAAGCCAGCTTATCCGTTAGAGGACAACACTCCTCTTATGTTTCATGATACATTCCCATCCCTTTAGCACAACAGACCTAGAAAGTGAAAATATGAAGTGGAGAGGAACGTGTGTTAAGCTACATGTGCTGTGTACTTTCCATAGTTTGTATTTTTAAAATCACCTTTCAAATTAGTCATTATCATGCTTTGCAGAACTGGATGGGCAAGGATACACACACCCTACTTACTTTATGATAGTTTTTCTGGGGAGAGTTAAACAATTCTGTTCATATAAATCACCAGACTTGGTTCCAAAACACAAAGACTGAGGATAAAAATTTGTTAAATAACAGTATCTCTGTAAGTCATTTTGTTTTGGCAATGATGACATTGGATTAATCAAAATCTCCACATATTAATCCTTTGAAAAACAATATTCGTTATAGCAACATTTTTAAAGTTCTCATGCATGTTTAAAATTATTTTAATCCCCCCAATATATCAATTTCCCTCCTATCCAGTGCTTATCATGAAATTGAATAAACTATGTATCTCCTATCCTATATCTTATACCCCTTTAGCCACCCCAATTGATAACATAATTCCATTTACTATAGAGTACAATTACTGTATACCAAAATGTCACTCACAGATGCATAGTCTGGCCTCTCCTCTTGCCTCCATTTGACTGAAGCAGCAAATCAGCCATGAGCAGGCCCATCCATCATGCTTTCTACTATTTTGTATTCAGGCATCTGTGTGTGTGTGCTATGTACGTATACACATATATGATCATTTTACGGACCTGTCAGGAGAGCAAAATGCATTGTTAGGTAAATGCATTGTGCTAAGGCATAAGAGGTTAGGGAAATTTCACATACGTACATTCTCTCCACTTAAAAAAAAATGATATCCTGTTGCATTAAAGCAAAACTTGTAAGTTCTTACTTTAAACCATTAAATGTTTAGTTCTACTACCCTAATTTCCTGAAGCCACATCTTTACTTACTTACCATCCCTTAAGTTAGTCCCTGGCTAGTTTCCTTCCTTAAGCTCAATTTCTTCACTGCTTTTAATGTGCATGGTGCTCTCATTTCAGCAGAGCCCCAGGAGCCTAGGGGCAGCTGAGACCCATTCTTCTAAAATTTTACAACTCTCTACAGGCATATTTACAAAGTGTTACCTGAAAATACCAAGGAGCCACCAGACATTCCATTTGTGTGCAATTCATTAAAAGGAATTTATATTCATTCCACTAGTAAGAATTATTTACTCTTCTGGCTCTGGTTTGAAAGGATGTGGTAAGTTTGAGTCAACAAACTTGTGAGTATATAAAAAAGTTGTGAGTATATAAAAGTTGTGAGTATATAAAGTGAGTACAAACTTGTGAGTATATAAAAAAGTTGTGAGTATATAAAAGTTGTGAGTATATAAAGTATATAAAGTTGTGAGTATATATAAAGTATATATAAAGTGAGTACAAACTTGTGAGTATATAAAAGTTGTGAGTATATAAAGTGAGTACAAACTTGTGAGTATATAAAAAAGTTGTGAGTATATAAAAGTTGTGAGTATATAAAGTATATAAAGTTGTGAGTATATAAAGTGGATGAGAGCTGAAGCACAAAAACTTGGTGTGACTATAATGCACCTCCAGGGATTAAGTAAAAGCCACAGCCAACCAACCAGGTCCTGAGGCTTATTAATAGGGGTAATTAGGAAAACATTTTGAACCTGGTCCTCAAATTGCACTCAGCGTGCTAAACAGTGTAGGCACAACATGAATGAATGTAAATTTGAACACGCTTCAGCCTTGTTATAAATGCCCTTTTCCCAAGTGTAATGTGAGGAATGCACCACTAGAGAGCAGCCATTTCCTTTAGGGAGAAAATGCTATTAAAAAAAAACAAACCACCACCAAAAAAAACCAAACACATTGGTTTAAACACTATGAGATACCACTTCACATCCCGGAGAATGGCTATAATCAAAGAGAAAGACAACACGAAATGCTGGAGAAGATGAGAAAGCAGAAACCTCATACGGTACTGATGATAGGAATATAACATAGTACAGCCCCTGTGGATAACATTTTGGTAGTTTCTTAAAAGAAACAGCAATTCCACTTGTATGAACTCACCCAAGATAAATGAAAACATGTTCACATTAAGACATGTTTATGGATATTCATGGCAGCATTTTGCATAAATAGCCCTAAACTGGAAGCAATTCAAATGATCAACTGGTAAATGGATAAACAAAATGTGGTATATGCCTAAGATGAACTACTATTCAGTATTAAAAATGTTA
This sequence comes from Eschrichtius robustus, assembly GCF_028021215.1. NCBI lineage: Eukaryota > Metazoa > Chordata > Mammalia > Artiodactyla > Eschrichtiidae > Eschrichtius > Eschrichtius robustus. The sequence continues at coordinate 49,439,026 of NC_090827.1, read as the reverse complement.
CAGTATGGATGAAGTGAACCTCAAAAACATTATGCTAAGTGAAACAGGCAGGTGCAAAACACTATATAGAGTTTGATTTCACTTACATGATATACCCAGAAAAAGCAAATTTATGGGCAGAAACCATATCAATGATTACCTTGAGCAAGAGGCAGGGAGGAAAGGAGGGGAGGAGTGGAGATAAACTCCAAGAAGGGCTCATGAAAATTTTGGGAACATGATGAAAATGAACTAAATCTGGATTATGGTGATGTTGGCACAACTCTAAAAGTTTACTAAATCATGGATTATAAACCCAGTGGCTCAATTTTGTATCATATGAATTATAATTCAATAAAGCTGACTCCCAAGAAAACACACTGATTTGGTACTGCATTAAAACAGGTATTGAGAAATGAAACAAGTATAAGAAGGAAAACCAGAGAACTGTGTTAGAATGTAGTACAAATAGCCACTGTGTCATTCAGTCCTGAACTCTGATCTCCAGACAGGAAAAAAGATACTTGTTTGCAGACGAATAGGGGGAAATCAGGGAAATTATGGTCAGGTAAGAACTTTATAACTTTTGGCCAAAGGCCAAAACAGAAACATTTTTTTTTAAACAAAAGAAAGGTTGCAAAGTTTCAGGCAGAATGCTATTTTCTGAATCTACATCAGTACTTTAGAGTCATCTTTATGAAGGAATTTATTTATAACATCAATGTGCTAAGGGAGTGGTATATATAAAATAATAACTGATACTTGAGACATTCAGAGCAAAGAGGCACCAAGTGATAGACACAGCTATGCCAAGGAACCTTACATTTTATGAATTATGAACTCCCAGTTTAAAAAAAAACTTCAGGCATGACAAATACATCGGACCAAAAAGCTTCTTCTGTTAAGGTCTACAAAGATATTCAACAGATAAGTTTTACTAGAGAGGTCTAGTAGTATATAAGAGAAAGGTAAGTAAATATCAATTAAGACAAAACTATGCCCGTTTGGGGGCTCTATAGATGGTAGTGGCAACTTTCTGCCTGTGGGGGTTATGAAAGACTACATAGTCTGAAGGGCTCTCCCATCACTGTTAGTTCTTAACTCATGAACATAATTTTAAATGCTTTACTGGATTCTCAGGAAAGCAGGGAAACCTCCGAGGCCAATATGTAAGTGGGAACCTGAGCAGGAGTGTAAAGTAAACAGAAAAGTCACAGTTGCCCCAAGGACAAATGCCAGTTATCAGCACTGGGATTGGGAGACCACGGAACCCACAGTAAGGGGAGGAGCCGAACCTGAGCACCTCACATTAGGCCAAGAGCCAAGAAGAGAGCAAAAATGTCCCAGGGTGGACTTGAGGACCTGGGGAGGGGGAAGGGTAAGATGGGACGAAGTGAGAGAGTGGCATGGACTTATATATACTACCAAATGTAAAACAGATAGCTAGTGGGAAGCAGCCGCATAGCACAGGAAGATCAGCTCGGTGCTTTGTGACCACCTAGAGGGGTGGGATAGGGAGGGTGGGAGGGAGGGAGATGCAAGAGGGAAGAGATATGGGAACATATGTATATGTATAACTGATTCACTTTGTTATAAAGCAGAAACTAACACACCATTGTAAAGCAATTATACTCCAATAAAGATGTTAAAAAAAAAAAAAAATCCCAGGGGCAGTTAGTTCCTGGCCTAGAGGAGCAAATGTAAAACGTCTCAGAACATGCCCAATTTGGAACCTCTGGATTTCCACAGGTTCAGTTAAGAGTACGTTTACAAAATAAAATCACCAAACAGGAAAGAATAGCACCATAAGGAAAAATTCAGAGATGATAAACAGATTTAGACCCCCAAAAGACTTCAGATACTGGATTTATCAGCCATAGGATATAGAATTAAATCTGTATGAATTGCCCAAAGAAAAAGATACAAACAAAAGAAAAAGAATTAAGAAGAAGAATCCATCAAAATTACCAAGCATATCTAAAAAAGAACGAAGTAGGACTTTTGGAAATGAAAAACATAGTAATTAAAATTAAAAACTCAATGGTTTTTACAAAAGATTACACAGAGCTGAAGTGAAAATTAGTAAATAGGAAGAGAGTTTCAAATCCCAGAAAAAGAGGACAGAAGTAATATTCAAAGAGTCCATGAAATAAATCTTCAGATCAGAAAGATACACATCACAAATATAAGAATCACAATGTATACTAGCAGGACAAATACAAAGACACATCTAGATACATTATAGTGAAACTACAGAACAGATGAGATCTTAAAAGCAGAAGAGAAAAAGGAGATCCTGTAGGAAGGAAAGACTGCCGCTGTACTGAAGTACAAAGGAAACCAGATGACAGTGGAATAACAACTTCAAAACACCAAGAGAAAACCAACTAGAATTGTATCTAGTACAACTATCAGGAATAACAGTACATGTATTTACTGAGTGTAAACCTTAAGTGTTCTCACCACACACACAAAGGTAGGTAACTGTGAGGTAATGGATGTGTTAATTAACCTGCATAACAATATGCATATGTCAAATCAACAAAATATATACAATTTTGTCAATTACACTTCCATAAAGCTGAAAAAATTAAAAATGACAGTAAAGTAAGGGCATTTTTCAGATGAACCAAAACTGAGATTACTTGAACAGAATTTCCCTCATATAACTTCTAGAAATACATCCTTTAGAAAAAACTTAGTTCAGAAGGAATGTCTGAGATACACAAAAGAAATACGATCAAAGTAAACCCAAATAAATATTTAATAATGTTTAAATGTGGGTTGGGAAATAACGGAAATACTGAACAAAGGTTGGAAAGAAAGGTGATGAATTTTAGTGTTCTAAGGTCCTCATTGTTCAGAAAGGCATTAAACACATTGATTAACTTTAGATTGTTAACTACGCCATAAAAATTCCAAGGTTAACCACTAAAAAAGAAGGAGGTGGAGGGTAAACACAAAAAACCTTCATTTAAAAAAAAGTTCCTGGGGCTTCCCTGGTGGCGCAGTGGTTGAGAGTCTGCCTGCCAATGCAGGGGACACGGGTTCGAGCCCTGGTCTGGGAAGATCCCACATGCCGCGGAGCAACTAGGCCCGTGAGCCACAACTACTGAGCCTGCGCGTCTGTAGCCTGTGCTCCGCAACAAGAGAGGCCGCGACAGTGAAGAGGCCCGCGCACCGCGATGAAGAGTGGCCCCCGCTTGCCGCAACTAGAGAAAGCCCTCGCACAGAAACGAAGACCCAACACAGCCATAAATAAATAAATAAATAAATTAATTAATTAAAAAAAAAAAAAAAAGTTCCTGGACAACAGTGGTAAAATTTCTGACCAGTTAATCCTCACCCCTCCAAAAACATAAACCAGCCAGGACAAGTAGGATAACAAAAATTTTTAAACAATATCCTAATCAAACTAGGTGTTTCAGGAACCCCACAATTTGAGCAGACATAAGACCTGCGCAATATTAATAACTGAGCAGGGGGAAAGCAAGCAGTATGTGAATCACAAGAGAGCCAAAGGCACTCACTGAGATATTTGGAGGACCAACTCCAGAACAGCACTGAAACTGGAAGGTGTTTTTGCCTGCTCCAGTAGCAAGAGAGAACAAAGGGTCTGAGGCAGGTCTGAAAGGGCTGGGCCTCATGAACTCTTCAAAACTAACCTATACAAGTTCCAGTCCAGGATAAAGCCCCTACGAACAGACAGAATCAAATACATATCTGAAAATACACTACTTAAAAATAAAACGTTCAATTTTTTAAAATTAGCATAAATGTACATCAGAAAACCTCAACATACACACACACACACAGAAAACTAATCACAATATGGAATGGCAACACACTTCCGTCTATTGATAGGTCAAACAGCCAAAAGAAAAAAACAGCAATATATAGAAGACTGAGAACACAATTAGCTAGTTTGATATGATGTACAAATACAGAAACTGCATTACAACATTAGTCAGGCTTTTCAAGAATACACAAATAACAACAAATTTTAACATAACAGGCAATAAAACAAGTCTCAATACATTTCCATGAAGTGGAGTCAAATAGATCATGGTCAGACCAAAGTAAAGAAAAAAACATACTTGGTAATTTTAAAATATACTTCTAAACTCACAGATCAAAAGAAAACATGGAATGAACATTTACAAAATGTTTAGAAGTGAACATTAATGAAAACAGTACAAATAAAACTTGTGGGATCCAGCAAATGATATTTTAAAAAGTAAATCTTACCAAAATGGACTTAAAACAAAAATCCTAAAAGGTCATATAACCAGTAAGATATTGAATTGGTAGTTAATTTTTCCTCAAAAGGTGGTAGGTTCAGGTGGTTTTACAAGTAAGTTCTATTAAATGTTTGAGAAATGGATTATTTCAATGTTAAGTAATTCAGAGAATAGAAAAGAGAGAATACTTTGTAATTCATCCTATGTGTCACTCAGCTCTCGGTTAGACAGACTGACCAATGGAATAGAATAGAAAGTCCCAGATGTTTACTTACATGGAAATTGGCCATGTAGATAAAGTTCAGAGGTAAGCATGGATTAGTCACTAAACAGTGTGAAGAAAACTGGCTATCCACACAGTAAAAAAATAAATTTTTTCTCTCTCACACATACACAAACCAATTCCAGGTGGACTAAAGACTATATATGAGAGACTTTCTGACTTTCAGAAGAGACAATAAATTTCTTAGGACACAAAAAAGAACATGTGAGTACATTAAAGTTAAGAAGTTTTCTTTATCAAAAAACAAAGTGAGAAGCCACAAACTAGAAGGTATGTGCAATAAAAATAAATGGAAATATTAGTATCCTATTATGAAGAACTCATGTAAATGAGAAAAAAAATAGAAAAAATGGAAAAAGGACATCAAGAAGCATTTCACAGGAGAAACTGGAAAGACTAATAATCATGGAAACATGTTCAGCTCAACAATCAAGAAAATGCAAATTAAAGCCACAATAAAATATCATCTTAACACCTAACAGATTGGCAAGAATCAGGTCTTACAATAGAAAGTAAATAATAAACCATTATGTAAACTCACACAACCATTTTGGTAAATAATTTCACATTACCTTATAAAACTGTTATGAAGCTGATCAAACATGTCTTACAACCAACTCTTTTAGGTTTATACTCTAAAGAAACTTGCACATGTGTACCAAGAAACTGTATACAAGTGTTCATTTTAGCACTGTAAAAGCAAAAATATGGAAAACTATACCCAACATAAATTATAAAAATGAACCTGTTGAATGAAAAGATCAAATTACTAAGACTACATACAGAATACTATTTTTTATAAAGCTCACCAACAAAAGTAAACAATATGTGGCTTTGGTATATTTGTATAAAAACAAAAGAAAAAAAGCTAAGGAATGAATGATTGGTTCAGGACAGTACTCACCTCTGGGGAGAAGGGGAGGCTGGGGATTGGAATAGAGAAGGAACACAAGAGCAGAGTCAATACTACCAGAAATGTCCTAGTTCTTAATTAGGGAGTGAATACATAGGTGTTTTATTACTATGGTTAATAACTTCAATGTTACATATATTTTTGTATATGTATCAAATATTACATACAGAAATATAGTGATCAGTGGTTACCAGAGGCAATGCAGCAGGTGGGAGAAATGGGTAAAGGGGGTCAAAAGGTACAAATTTCCAGTTATAAAATAAATAAGTCCTGGGGATGTTAACATACACCATTGTGACTATAGTTAATAGAACTGTATTACATATCTGAAAGTGCTAAGAGAGTAGATCTTAAAACTTCTCATCACAAGAAAAAAAATGTAACTATGTGTGATGACGGATTCTTATGATGACCATTTCACAATACATACATATATTGAATCATTGTTGCGCACCTAAAACTTATGTCAATTATCTCAATAAATGGAAATGTGACCCAAAAAGAGAAATGGTGACCATAAATACTTTCATACTGCTACAAAGAAACTATGAAAAAGAAAATCATCTTTCCTTAAATATATATCTACAGATATTTGAGAAAGCAGAGGCATAGCTGGTTAGGTGGAACAGTGGAATTTTTCAGTCACAAAGAATATTGGTCAACCAGTGATTAGTTGTGGATCTTGGACAATTGACTGTATTTGAATCTAATCTTTAACTCTCTGGTGGTCCAGTGGTCAGGACTCCACGCTTCCACTGCAGGGGACACAGGTTCAAACCCTAGTCAGGAAACTAAGATCCCGCATGCCGTGGGACTTGGGACTGTAAAGATTAAAAGGTTATTATAAAGTGACTGGTGGGACTTCCCTGGTGGCACAGCGGTTAAGAATCCGCCTGCCAGTGCAGGGGACACGGGTTTGAGCCCTGGTCCGGGAAGATCCCACATGCCGTGGAGCAACTAAGCCTGTGCGCCACAACTACTGAAGCCCGCTCGCCTAGAGCCCGTGCTCCTCAACAAGAGAAGCCACTGCAATGAGAAGCCGCCGCTCACCGGAACTAGAGAAAGCCCGCGCACAGCAACAAAGACCCAACACAGCCATCAATCAATCAATCAATCAATCAAGTAACTGGTGAAGACTATACATTAAACAAATTGTAGTTACTAATACTCCCCATGACTACTACCCAAATTTAAGAAACTCCTTATGGTTCAGATGGACTAAATTTAGCCACAACCAATAAGATAATGGAAAAATGACTTGTTAAAACAACAAAAACCACCAGAATTTTTGCATTAGTTTCCTTTCAAAGAAACGCCCCTTTTTTTTTTCACACCTATGACGCATGTATTTTGCAACTAGAAGTCTGTACCTCATAATCTCCCTCACCTATTTCTCTCCCCTCTCCCCATCCTCCTCTCTGGCAACCACCTGTTTATTCTCTGTATCTATAACTCTGTTTCTGTTATGTTCATGTGTTTTGTTTTTTTTTAGAATCCACATATAACTGAAATCATACAGTATTTGACTTTCTAAAGATGATATAGACTTCTTTCACTGAAGTTACTATTGCTCAGGATAATTTTAGAAATCTTCCATTGGAACTGTTTACTTTTGAAAAATTTTTTTCCAGTAGAGGAAAACCTAATTCTTTGAGGGTAGATTTAACCTGTGATAGTCATAAAATATTTTGAATCAAGTCTGATGAATAAAGTACATAGGGCCATTATTAAGATTCTGGTCCAAATTAACATATAACTATGATGAGACTAATTCTCTTGGATGACTTACAAATGGATCTTCAGGTTGTTTTCAAAGAGAAGTTTCAGAAAAGTTTTTAGCGATGGCAAGTGGAAAAACATAATTATAGCTTCATGAGGTTACTAACTGGAAGGACAACATCTTAATGCATAAAGAATCTTATTTCTATATAGTACAAGTCTACAATTGCTGAAGAGACAATTGCTCAAATCAGTTGCCTTTAACCTTTAATTTTTGTACGGGTTAACAAAAATCTTCCTATTTTCAGTTAAACATAAAGATCTTTTCTTTGAGGAGAAAAATATTCCAGCAACTACTAAATCAATTTTGTATTTGAAGGATCAAGAATAAACAATTACATAGTTTTGAAAAGATTCTATAAAAGCAATCAAACCATGAAAAGCAAAGTTATGAACACTATATAGGAAGAAGTTCCTATTCATAATAGGTACATGCAACATATTTTGAATCAATAAATAGCAACTTTCTGATCTCAGTACTTGGTAGTATATATGATAATTTATTATTTTGATTTGCTGGAGTACTACTACACTAATAAATGGTTTTAAGAAAATATTATAGAGAAGTTTTATTGCCACTTGTTTACTCCACATATAAAGGAGAAAAAGAGACAGAGTCAATGACATTCCAATATAATTTCTTTAGAAGTCTGATACGAGAAACCACAGAAAACATTCTTAACCAATAAGACATGAATTAGATTCTAAATGCATTTTCTATAAGACATGGAGAAAAAAGGAACAAAACTCTCAAGTGTACCATTTGCAAGAGTAGTTTATGCAATTTCAACAATATCTTATCTAGGCATTTAACAGCACTGTAAGTTTAAAATGCATTTAGGAATTAAGAGAATGAATAATACTCCTTAGAGTACAAAGTTTATTCAAACATTTAAAAATAAATTAGTTACACAGAATACAGTGAAATTAGTCAAAAACAGTATCAAGTAATTTGTTTTTAAAGTGGCAGTACAACACAGTAAAAGCAGTGGCTTTAATAACTATTCGGGAGAATCACACAGAAGCAACTAGAAATATTTTTTAAAGAAATATGCAAATTTTTACTTTTTCTTTTTTCCATTTATAATTTAGAATTTTAGCTCTACTTTATGTCTTTTTGGTAGGTGATATTAACATCTGAGGTTAAAGGGACAGGCCTCACAATTAAGTAGCCATCTTCTTTGAATATTTCATCCTTCTGTTCCTATGAATATAATCACCTTTCAGTTGCATGATTCCTTCAGCCTGATTCACATTTCATCTCTCAAAGAATACGTTTTTAATAAAGAGACTGTGCATATTGACTCTACTATTAATCTTTTCATACCACTGTCAGGTCCTTCAAGGCTGTGCTTCTGACTACCCACACATGATGTAACAGGCAGCCACATGTTCCATTTACTTCACCTTTACTTCCCTTATGAGTAGTTCATATTTTATGGGTAGCTAGGGTACCAACTTAGTAATGTTAGATGACTACTGTATAGATAAAACCAGTAATGGAAATGTAACACCTTCATGTTCCTAAATGCTATACACACATGACAAAGGCAGAAATATGTTAAAGAAAAAAACATTTTAAATAATCTTAGAAAGAATAAAAGATCCCCTCCCCCACAAAAAATACATGTAACACACTAGTAACCATACCTAGACAAGCATTATAATACAAGAACTCCATTAGACATAAGAAATAGCTGAAGCCAGGTTTTGAGCCTTATTCTCCACATCCAGCCAGTTGTAGCCAGTCCACTGAGTGCTACGGAGTTAAATGCTTTTGGGATTGACTGAAATACGGTTACAATTGTACAAGAGAACACTGGTTTAGATCCAGCAATGACTTATGGACTTGCCCACAGGCTGACAACAAAAAACTGGGAACATTTAAATCTGCTTCACGATAGACCTTTATCTGCTAGCTGAGCCCACTTACAATTTTTTCTTATTTTTTTGATCTAATATACCCAAGGCACTGGCTTTTGTAATGTGGCCTTCTGCCTTACTGTACTGACAAGCCTAGGTTGCCATTTAATAAGGACCATCACAGCTACTAGGCAATGAACTTCAGGGCTGGACAGATGGAATAGTGTTCTTCACTGCCCCAGCTTCCTTGTGAACAAGATGACTGACAGCAGTAAACTATACTAAATTCTAAGGCATGACTAAAGGAAAATTTAGGAAGGCCTAAAAGAGAGGTACCAAACTTGCACTGCAAATACAAAATATAATATTTTAATATTCTTCATAAATATTTATAAAAATATATACATATAACAAATAAGCCACTTTATAATGATGGTAAAACCATGAAGAGCTGTTAGATCAGTAGGTGTATCAATATCCTGGGCTTTAAAGTAATGTAAAGAAATATTTTCAATTAAAGTTCAATAAATATACTGGAGAGAATTAAATATAACAGGAAAAACAGTTTCAATCTTTCCATTTTTACAACATCTTTTATTGCTAATGATGGACTTGAAGTAATCAACAGTTCAACTACAGTCTATAAAGGGTTTTTGTAAAAATGCATTCATTTTCTGATAATAAATAAATCCAGACTCTGTACAGTTTAGAAAAACTATGATGGTGGCAAATAGCAAAATAGAAAGATAATAAATCTTGGGTTCAAAATGAAATGACTAAATCAAAGAAGAGTGTTAAACATATTTTTGGAGTCTCCTCATTAGGGAGTCATGTAATGGACACCGTCCCCTCTCAAGGCTCTCGAATGGGCACTAGAATAATGTCGACTTTAAAGCTTTCTTCTCTAATATCCCCTCTGGTTCAATTTTTGATTATGAAACAAATCCTTTCGGCATGCAATGAAAAAATAAAACTGCAGATTCATTCAGAGGGAATTAGTTCAGTTAGATCTTTTGGTGTCCTAACAATTCAAACTGAAATTAAGGGCTTCCTACAGCATTCCTATAAGCTTCTGAAAACACAACCAAAGGGCACTCAGAAAGATGAAACATTTTTCCTATTTCTGTAAATATCCAAGGAATTGAAAACTCAACACCTAGAAAAAAGCAAGGCATAAATTCATCAGCACCAAGTAGAAAAGATCTTCAAATGGAGCAGGTCTGTTATGTGTCCTGATATCCTTGTGTTGATGAATAGGTTCCAATCTCCCCTCTAGAAAAAATCCATTGCCTAAGGTTAACACCTTTAGGCAAAAGGTAAAGCTCAGCAAATGACTTCATTTTACATTTTGATTCATCCACACTTTTTAAAAAAAGGAATTTCAAGGTTTTGGCACTCCTTTAAACACATTTATTTTGGAGGAGATATGGTTTCAGGTTAGAGTGTCTTCCTTCCCTACTTCATTATTTGTTAAAGTGGGAAGTATCAACTTTATTACTAGTAGTTTCAGCTACCATTTCAAAAGTTGCACTTAGTCGCAATACAACAGTTTACATTTAAATGAGACTCTAGTAGTAGTTAAAACTGTTCAAAGGTGGCCATTACAAAATCCTGGTAGTCTTTCTTGCCTTTCAGATGTTATTAAATTGTTGGTGGCTGGAACTCAAGTCACATACAGTCAACCACATTACTGGACCCATGACCTACATCTCGAATTTGGCTAGTTAAACAGGCACACACAGCTACACCTGCTCCAGCTCTGCAGTGAGACACAGATCCAACAAGCTCCCACCTGAAAAGACAGAGGAGAAAGGATGTTATCTTAAAACAAATCATGATTTACTTTACTCAAAAGACAAAACAAAAAATCCCTATTATGGGACTGGTTTTGAAAGATAGTAAGCTATCCCCAAAGTTTTCTATTAACTACATGTAGCAGCATTTTAGCACTCTGGAATAATCTGTTACTGGAAGACCCCATTAAAATGTAAAGGAAAAAAAAATTACCTATTCAGCACTGGATCAAATGCTTCTACTGTATTTAAGTATGCATTGCCATTATGACCACCAACTGCAAAGATTTTGCCCATCACTGTTGCGATCCCCACTCCACCCCTGGGAGTGGTAAGGGCTGCTACATAATCCCACTTGTTGCTTCGAGGATCATACCGCTCAACTGAACTCAGAGGAGAATTATCATCAAAACCACCTATATAAAGAAAGAGTTTTAAAATAGCATTATGTTTCATAGAAATTAACCATTAAATTTCAATTCAACAGCTTCTACAAACCAATCTTTTCAAAGCATTTTAGAAAACCCCAACATCTATCACTACTACCAACTCCTATTATACATTTACTACAATTCAAGATAATTTAAATAGCATTTTCCTCAATATGAGGATTAAAAATCTTAAAGTGAGAAAAACTAAAGTCCCTATATTTAAGCAGATAATTTAGGAGAAAAAAAATCCACGGACATTCATATAATTTTCCCTTAGCTTCCTAGAGGCAAGCAAGAAAGTACTGAGATTCCTTCTCTCTGTGTGTACATGTATATATTAGATTTTTAAACAGTAAGAAGGCTTGAGAAGAGAATAAACTACACTAAGTCACTTGACTCATTTAGATAAAAGTTAAAGTTTTCCAACTGTTTCCCTTAGTACTATAATCGTGATCATAATTACAGAGATGGTGGACTATGACTGAATTCTTACCAATTTTTGCCAAAACTACATCTTCATGCTACCTATTCTAGAAGCCGACAGTCCTCTCTATAGATCACCTTAACAATGTTACTTATTATGTTCCTGATTGTTAAACATAGAGACTGCTATTTTAACAGTGCTCTTTCCTTTAAAAATATATGTGTCTCTTTTTAGGTTCCATCTCAGTCTACATGAGTAATAGGTCTCCCTGATGACTAAGCCTATTTTCCTGAGGACAGAAGTGTTGATATTATGATGGTCTATTTAGAAAGAAGGTCAGGTTAAAAAAAAAAATCAGCAAAGTCAACTTCTCTAATGGGTTTAATTTTATTAAATCAGCTGAGGTAAAATTCACTGATCGGGACTTCCCTGGTGGCGCAGTGGTTAAGAATCCGCCTGACAATGCAGGGGACACAGGTTCGAGCCCTGGTCTGGGAAGATCCCACATGCCGTGGAGCAACTAAGCCCATGAGTCACAACTACTGAGCTTGCACTCAAGAGCCCGCGAGCCACAACTACTGAGCCCGTGCGCCACAACTACTGAAGCCCGCGTGCCTAGAGCCCGTGCTCCACAACAAGAGAAGCCACAGCAATGAGAAGCCTGTGCACCACAACAAAGAGTAGCCCCCGCTAGACACAACTAGCGAAAGCCCACGCACAGCAACAAACCAACGCAGCCAAAAATTAATTAATTAAAAAATAAAATAATAGTTCATAATTCAGTGACTTTTAATAAATGTAATAGTGTTACCACCACCACAACCATAATAAAAAACATTTTTTCACTATAACAGAGGCTCTATTTCTAATTATTGCTAATGCTAATGCAGAAGATTAAGTTTTTAACACAGGGTAGTTATATTTTTAATGGCCCTCTTTTTCATGGGCTCCCTATCATTTCCCTAGCCAATGCATATAAATTTTGAACAAAGAACTCAAAGCAGAGGAACAGAAAAGGGAGGATGCAATTAGCTTCCTGTACATACAGTTACCTTCAAAGTTTTCTTATTCAAATCAGTTGTACCTGTTTTCAGTAGGACTTGAATGACCAAGAGGGCTTTTATTATAAGGTTCAACCTGAGTCAGTCTTATTTTTACCATGTCTGTTCTACCTATAAAGGCCCAGAAGATTTAACAAGTAACAGCAACAATGATACTCCTGTTGAGATATAACATATGTCAATGCCTACGCTAGATAGGGAGCTGAGAGAGGTAGCAATGGTGTAGAGTAAGAACTCTGGGTTCTCACAGACCCTGCTTCAAATTCCAGCCTTGTCAACTTATTTAGGCCTGTGACTATGAGTATATTATTCACTCTCTCAGTCTCTCACTACCTCAAAGAGCTGCTGTGATGATCAGGCTAGACTAAAAAGGTAAATTATGTTATTTCTCTACTTTAATACACATAAGCACTAAAATAGTCAGTATTACTTCTATTACTTGTGGATGTTTAAGTGCTAACAATATCCCACTCTCTTATCAAGAAAACTCTAAGTTTTGTAACACCAATTTATATCAACATCAGGAAGTGTGATGCATATATGTGGAACCTAGAAAATGGTACAGATGAACCGGTTTGCAGGGCAGAAACTGAGACACAGAGGTAGAGAACAAATGTACGGACACCGTTTGAAAGCGGCGGGGGTGTGTGTGTGTGTGATGAATTGGGAGATTGGGATTGACATGTATACACTAATGTGTATGAAATGGATGACTAATAAGAAAAATAATTAAGAAAAAAAAAGAAAGTGTGACATATGCTAGTGACCACCTCTCCGAACTCATCTCCTCTTGCAAAGGAAGGGATTACTAATCACAATATAGCTACCCATTTACTGATAACAAAGCACCAGACACAGTTTGAGATGCTTAACATACATTATCTCAGATTCTAAAAATAATTCTTAAAGTTAGGCATTATTATTCCTATTTCATAGCCCTTTAAAAGCCTTGTTACCGGAAATGTGTTGAGTGGACCAGAAATAGCATCGATTATCACTTGGGAGCTGTTAGAAATACAGAACCTGGGCCCTTTCCTTGCAATTTAACAGTACCTCCTTATTATTCATATGCATATTAAAGTCTGAGAAAGTACTGCCCTATGGTTCCCTCCAACTCTTTTTTTTTTTTTAAAGACTTGTATTTTATTATTACTTTTTTAACATCTTTATTGGAGTATAATTGCTTTACAATGGTGTTAGTTTCTGCTTTATAACAAAGTGAATCAGTTATACATATACATATATCCCCATATCTCTTCCCTTTGCATCTCCCTCCCTCCCACCCTCCCTATCCCACCCCTCTAGATGGTCACAAAGCACCAAGCTGATCTCCCTGTCCTATGCGCCTGCTTCCCACTAGCTATTTTACATTTAGTAGTGTATATATGTCCATGCCACTCTCTTTGTCCCAGCTTACCTTTCCCCCTCCCCATATCCTCAAGTCCATTTTCTAGTAGGTCTGTGTCTTTATTCCCATCTTGCCCCTAGGTTCTTCATGACTTTTTTTTTTTTCTTAGATTCCATATATACTTGTTAGCAAACGGTATTTGTTTTCCTCTTTCTGACTTACTTCACTCTGTATGACAGACTTCTAGGTCCATCCACCTCACTACAAGTAACTCCATTTCATTTCTTTTTATGGCTGAGTAACATTCCATTGTATATATGTGCCAAATCTTCTTTATCCATTCACCTGTTGATGGACACTTAGGTTGCTTCCATGTCCTGGCTATTTTAAATAGAGCTGCAATGAACATTGTGGTACATGACTCTTTTTGAATTATGGTTTTCTCAGGGTATATGCCCAGTAGTGGGATTGCTGGGTCATATGGTAGTTCTATTTTTAGTTTTTTAAGGAACCTTCATACTGTTCTCCATAGTGGCTGTATCAATTTACATTTCCACCAACAGTGCAAGAGGGTTCCCTTTTCTCCACACCCTCTCCAGCATTTATTGTTTGTAGATGTTTTGATAATGGCCATTCTGACCAATATGAGATGACATCTCATTGTAGTTTTGATTTGCATTTCTGTAATGATTAATGATGCTGAGCATTCTTTCATGTGTCTGTTGGCAATCTGTATATCTTCTTTGGAGAAATGTCTATTTAGGTCTTCTGCCCATTTTTGGATTGGGTTGTTTGTGTTTTTGATATTGAGCTGCATGAGCTGCTTGTAAATTTTGAAGATTAATCCTCTGTCAGTTGCTTCATTTGCAAATATTTTCTCTCATTCTGAGGGTTGTCTTTTGGTCTTGTTTATGGTTTCCTTTGCTGTGCAAAAGCTTTTAAGTTTCATTAGGTCCCATTTGTTTATTTTTGTTTTTATTTCCATTACTCTAGGAGGTGGGTCAAAAAGGATCTGGCTGTGATTTATGTCATGAAGTGTTCTGCCTATGTTTTCCTCTAAGAGTTTAATAGTGTCTGGCCTTACATTTAGGTCTTTAATCCATTTTTAATTTATTTTTGTGTATGGTGTTAGGGAGTGTTCTAATTTCATTCTTTTACGTGTAGCTGTCCAGTTTTCCCAGCACCACTTATTGAAGAGGCTGTCTTTTCTCCACTGTATATTCTTGCCTCCTTTATCAAAGATAAGGTGACCATATGTGCGTGGGTTTATCTCTGGGCTTTCTATCCTGTTCCACTGATCTGTATTTCTATTTTTGTGCCAGTACCATACTGTCTTGATTACTGTAGCTTTGTAGTATAGTCTGAAGTCCGGGAGCCTGATTCCTCCAGCTCCGTTTTCCTTTCTCAAGATTGCTTTGGCTATTCCCCTCCAACTCTATTATACAGTTAAGTCAAAAAGCAATATAGAGACGCTAACTGCCATCATGCATATGGAATACCTATTGGTTTGCTTAGTCAACACAATTCCCTTGAAATGAAGACAAGAAAAGTAAAGTAAAAGTACGGAGGTAGAGTTTTAAACATGAAAGATGAAGATGTAAACAAAGAAGCTTGAATATGAACCTTAAGAATTCAAAAGCAAATCTTAGGACTGATTCCACTTGAGCCTAAATGCAATGTAATTTGTGTTACTGACACTATCATTGTATGTCCTGTAAAAAATTAAACGAGAGAAATAGCATCCACTCACCAACAACATATAAGCAACCATGGAGCTCACTAACTCCATTGCCTGCTCTTCGCTGACCCATTTCTTTCACTTCTATCCATTTATCGAGATGTGGATCATACCTCTCCACACTAGACAGAGAAGCTACTCCATCATTGCCACCTACTGCATAAACATGGTTCTAAACAAAGAAAGAAAAAAAAACACAAGACATTAGATTTTGAATTGATTTACATGCTGTCCGAATGGTAGACCAGAATGTGCAAGAGAGCAGTATTTCATGAAATAATCTGGTGTGTAATCAATCTCTGCATACTGGAACTATGAATACATCACACCTTTCCTTATTTGGTTCAGGGATGTGACACAATGCAATCCAGTGAGCAAGCTGCCACGTAACTTACCACAAGAGCCACAGAGCCAACTCCTCCACGGGGAGTATTCATTGGTGCCACTGTACTCCACTGATCAGACTCTATGTCGTATCTCTCAACATCGCTGAAGCAAGTGTTGTCATCTAACCCTCCAATTGCATAAACTGGGCCTCCCAAGGAGGCCAAGGCAATTCCTCGCCTGCAAAAACAGTAAGAGACACTTCAGCATTCCGATTTGTTTCCAGAAAAAAGGTAGCAAAAAAATTGTGCTAATGCACCCATTTATCACATTAAACGTCAATGTGGCTTTTCCCCATTATTTTTAGATTTATCAAAGCTTCTGAATAGATGGCTACAGGGTTGCCAAATTGTGCAAGTCTATGTGAACAGTGCCCTCTGGAGTTTTATAATGCATAGCCTACACAGGTTACTTTAAACTTAAATGAAATAATAAAGGAAAACCCAACAAAATACTATAAATGGAGTCCAAAACATTCAGTTAGTAAAACACTCAGTTGCATAATTAAGAGACTGATGAACTGACAGAGATGGTTTGCTACAGAGGTCAGAAGTCAATCTCATTACTAAATTCATGTAATTGCAGAGCACATTTTGTTGCAGTGTTTCATTACATCACACAAAAGAACATCAATTTTATATTACAAGCTTTATATCACACTGCTTAACTTCTGAAGGGCATCTATCTTGGAACAGAAGAGAGCCCATGTTAAAAGTTAATTCATCATAATGGTGATTGAAAAAAAAATTATATCAATTTCTTAAAAAACACACTGCAGCAATCAAAAGTTGAACTATTCTAAAATTTATCTGTCACTGACTTGGTATATACTTTGGATAAAGTGTATTGTTTAAACCTTTACTACCTTGCTTCTTCATCTGTCACCCATTTGAGAAAGCAGTAGACACAACTGATATTAATTTGTCAATATAGGTAATGCACCAAGAACAGTGACTGGCCCATATTCAGTGCTGTGTATTAGCTATTATTATTTCTGGAGAGAGCTGCTGCTCTACTGAGATTCTAACTCTCAGTTTACCAAAAGAGTATCCTAGGAAAGAATTCTTAAGGATAATGTTGTCATTCATTTTGTCTCCTTAACTTCTTTTCCCTTGAGTATAAAGCAGTGACTTACAAAATACTGTGGTTATAAAAACTTTCAGGTATGGGTGAACACATGCGTGTACACTCTAGAATATGCAAGTGTTATATCATGGCATAAGTGAGTGTGCCATATAATTCCCCTCTCCCTCCACCCCCTAAACCACAAGACCGTAAGACAGTATTGATTATTTCTTACTCCTCAAAACTCTCTTGATTTTTGTGACATCACATGTTTGAGTTTCCTCCTCCATTACATCTCTGGCTGGTACTTTTCCGCTTCCTTTACCAGTGCCTTCTTCTCTATTCTGTCACTGAATTATGAAGTTCCCTAAGGCCTCTTATCACCCTATACTCTCTCTGTAGGCAATTTCATTCTTTCCATGGATTTATGATAACTCTAATATGTATTTCCAGACATATATACAGCTTCTACTTCAAATCTGTGTGTCTGGATCTTCAACCTTAACTTTAATTTGAAGTGAAACTTACTGTCTACCTCCCTGTGCTAGGCAGATTTTAAGATGTCTTCCTCCACAATATTCACCCTCTGGTTTTACTCCTATGATTATGCTACGTTACATGGCAAAATGGAGATTACCTGAATGAGCTTAATCTAACCACATAAGCCCTATAAAAGTAGAGAGGTTTCTCCAGCTGGTAGCAGAAGACAGGTCAGAAACTCAAAGAACGAGGTGGATTCTGCAAGTCGCTGCTAGTTTGAAGATTGAGGGGAGCACTTGGAAAGGACGTCAGAATGGCTTCTAGGAGCTGAGAGTTCTTACTGGCCTACAGCCAGTAAAAACAAGAAACTCAGTCCTTCAATCACAAAGAAATGCATTCTATCAATAACCTAAATGACCTTGGAAGTAGTTTCTTCCCCAGAGCCTCCATTAGAGCCTACAGCCTACACCCTGATTTTGGTCTTGTAGACCCTAAGTGGAAAACTCAGTTAAAGTTGCTGGACTTCTGACCTATGGAACTGTGAGCCAATTAATGGATGTTGTTCTAAGCTTCTAAGTTTGTCATAATTGGTTACACAGCAAGAGAAAACTAATATAACCCTTAGAAGACAAACAAAAACTTTATCCTGTACACCGTCTTGCTTTTCCTAATGCAGAAAGTCACACCACTACCAATATCCAGTTGTTTAAGCCAGAAACTTAAGGATCACATCTTAGCCTCTACCTTATTGTTCTTTTTACCTCCCACATCTAATTATCATAAAATCTTGTTGATTGTACACTTCTGAACTCTCTCAAATATGTCCTCTTTCCTCTATCTCAACTTCTACCACTTTAGTCCAAGCCACCGTTATTTCTTCGACTAAAAATATTACAATAACCCTTTTGGTTTCCCAGACTGTTTTCACTCTGGTCTTCCTCAAATACATTCTCCACTTCATAGCAGAGGATCTTTGAAAAGAGAAATCTGATTCTATCACTCCCCTGCTATCAAAAAAAAAAAAAATGTATTTCAAAGCGCACCAGATTAAAAAATCTTGGCAAACTTGAAAGGCCTTTATTTTTTGTCTGCTATTTCAGTTGTATCTGTTGACACTATCCCCTTTGATCTGTCAGCCACACGGGACTTCTTTCATGCTCTCTGCTCTCATTCATCTCCAGATTTTCAAAGGCTCTTCATCTCTTTCCATCCACCAATCTTACACCACCCACCACTTAATCAGTCGAAATTCTTTTGTTCCTTCAGACCTTAGGTTAAATGGGACTCCACTCTCAAGCATTCTTTATTTACGTTGGTGCTAGCATTATTACCCTTGTAACTATGTCTTTATTTCTATCTTGCCTTTTAGAATGTAAGCTCTACGGAGGTAGGGACCCTGTCTTATTTATTGCTGTATCTTCAGCACTTGGTATATCTTGCAATGGGCACTTAACCAGTATTTGTTGAATAAATAAATCAACACCTAGAGATGCTCTGTTAGGATGATGGGTTTCAATAAAACTATACCTTGAACAAACATCAGTATCCATTTTAGTGAAAAGATGAAAAAGAAAAGGGGGGAAAAAGAGAAAATCACGTATTTAACATGTGAATATTATTTTGGAATGCACACTGAAACAATGATTTGGGGGGATACAAATTATAAAAACAAATAACATGAGACAATAATTGCAGTTCTATTATTTTTTATACAGTTGGAAAGCTATCGTAGTGCTCAGGGTATATTTTAGAAGATTAAAGAAATTCAACTGCTATTTTGTTAGACAAGTTTCACTCAATTCTCAGCTAAAAACCAGCTTAAGATGATAAAGAGGCAAGAGTATAAAGATTAAAAATGTACTTAAGGATTTTCTCCCCCATTTTAATTCATGTGTTAGAATTTAAACTGTTTGTAGTTACCATGTAGCATAAATCAAGCCCTACTAAAGTATTAAAATGTCATTTATAGATAAGTAGCATATTTTAAGACTAGGTTTTTCCCACTAAGATTCTTTCTCCTCATGAGTGAAAAAAAGGCCAAAAATCTTT
Source organism: Eschrichtius robustus (assembly GCF_028021215.1). Classification (NCBI taxonomy): domain Eukaryota; kingdom Metazoa; phylum Chordata; class Mammalia; order Artiodactyla; family Eschrichtiidae; genus Eschrichtius; species Eschrichtius robustus. The sequence continues at coordinate 49,419,195 of NC_090827.1, read as the reverse complement.
TCAGCCGAACTCTCTTCACATTTCCATCTAATTTTTCATACTTCTAACACACAAGAAAACTCAGTTAAAAAATACTATGTTAAATTAATCAAGAATAGAACACTAGATGTTAATGTATCCCCATGTGCAAAATTATCTTCAGTTGAGCACCACTAGTACATAGGAACACAACTATTTTTGAAACTTTTCTGAAAATTTAAAATTATTTCAAAATAAAAAGTTAAATAAATGCTCAGGTATGAGTCAAAAAACTATGACAATCATTATCATACTCAAAGACATGATTCTATTCTTAATTCTCAGGAAAATTTTAAAAGTTATAACGAAGCATCACATTGGATGCTTTAACAAAATATGTCTAAGAAGGTATTTAGGGCTTCCCTGGTGGCGCAGTGGTTGAGAATCTGCCTGCCAATGCAGGGGACACGGGTTTGAGCCCTGGTCTGGGAAGATCCCACATGCCGCGGAGCGACTAGGCCCGTGAGCCACAATTGCTGAGCCTGCGCGTCTGGAGCCTGTGCTCCGCAACAAGAGAGGCCGCAATAGTGAGAGGCCCGCGCACCGCGATGAAGAGTGGCCCCCACTTGCCGCAACTGGAGAAAGCCCTCGTGCAGAAACGAAGACCCAACACAGCCATAAATAAATAAATAAATAAATGAAATGAAATGAAATTTAAAAAAAAAAAAAAGAAGGTATTTAAAGTTTCTAAAAATATAGAGTAAAAAATTAGCCCTTTCAGTTATAGGAAGCTTTCTTTATTTTCCACCAACAAATCAAAATAAATGTCCATGCTCATCTACCTCTTTGTGTTCATTGATGCCTTCATCATCCATTTATTAGTGAGAGGATCAAACATCTCCATACTACCTAAATGTTCATTTCCATCATGTCCACCCACTGCATACACTTTACCTGTCAAGTAGAGAAGTATTTTCATTTGTTTCCAAATAAATAAATTTATATATAATCAATATATAGTTAAAACAGTACAATAAATTAACTTTCAACAAGTATTCTTCTGTTCAACATTATGATCAAGTCACTTCAGTAGTCAAATGAAAATAAATGTAAGCTTCTACTTAATAAAATGCCTGAAACATGCTGTTTTACAAGTTATTTAAATGTTCAAACATTATCCCGCCCTTAGGTTTCCCAACTTTTTATTACTTAGTAGATGAAATCACTAATCATCCTTGCAAAGAATGTTTAATAAAATGAAAAAATGCTCTTGTATAAAGAAAATATAAAACTCTTAATATATCAAAACTTTTCTAAATGAAACAAATAAAAATTGGAACTATTAACATACCAAAATGGTAACTGTAACTATTTAGGTGTCTGGGTTATGGATGATTTTTGTTTTTTATTAAAATATGTTTTCATATTTCCCCCCAAAGCATTTATACTTTTATAATTGGAAGAAAAGTGACTTTTTATTCTCCTAACAATTTATCCATGGTTCTGCAATTAATTCACTTTTTGTAACCAGGTATAGAAAAAAGTTAATTTATATTTATTATTTGGGTTCAATAAATATTTTTCTTTAGTTTGGTTATTTTGTAAATATAACTCAGAATAGTTTAATTCCCTTTTCCTTAATGCTCATCTCCTGTTAAGCATCTATATGCAAGAGACTGTACACTGAGCATCTATGGGCATAAAGCAAGTAAACATTCACCAAATAACTTGATATACTGAAACATATTTTATAATGTAGGAATTTTCTTATAGAAAGAAATTCTCAAAGTTCAAATATTTAAAAGACCATTGTGGTGACACGATGTGATTTAACACAAAAGCAGACCCACCTTCCACTGAGATTACACCCACATGTCGCCTTCGACTGTTCATTTCTGGTCCAAAGAACCAACTGTTTTTGTTAATAGAATAGCATTCGATACTGCGAAAGGGGTCACCCGATCCACCTCGACCACCTACACAAAATAGCACACCTAAAGGTAAAGCCACAAAATAGAGGTTAAAATAACAGCTCCCTAATTTTTTTTTTTTTTTTTTTTTTACAGCTTATTTTATTTTTATTTTTTGGCCATACCACACGGCTTGTGGGATGTTAGTTCCCTGACCAGGGATCGAACCCAGGCCCATGGCAGTGAGAGCATGGAGTTCTAACCACTGGACTGCCAGGAAATTCCCCCTAACTAAAAAAAAAAAAAGATAAATAAGTGTGGAAAAAAACTTAGGAACTCAAAATTTTGATTAACGGGAATAAAAAAAGTTATTTGGATAGCATTTAATGTCATTATACCACTAAAAATCTAATTTTCTTTTTTTGCCCCTCATTTGAACTTTTCAAAGAATAGAAAAGAATAGTTATCTCAGCTTGTTAACATTCCACTATAATACGGTTGAGATCCTCACCCATCCTGAAAAATTGCTCTTGCTAGTAAGGTCATGACAAAATCCAACAAACTCATAAAGTTAATTTCTGACTGAATACAATTACAACATTTGATATACTGATAACCCTAGTTTTTTTGGAAACTCCTTAACTCTTGATTTCCATAATATCAAAGTCTCCTTTTCTCTCCAATCATTTTTCTCTTTTCTCTGTTTTCTGTTTCATTCTCAGCCTACTTCTCACATACTTCATGCTTACACAGGAAAAGTTCAATCCTTCTACTTAAAATTCCATCTGTATCATAATGCCTTCCAATCTACATTTCTAAGCCACATTTCCACTTGATGTCCCAGAGGCACCTCAAACCCAACATAAAAGATCTCCCTTCCTCACCCACCTAAACAACCTCTTCCTTCCCTGAGGTGTCCTTTCTCTCCCTCGCTATTCCCACAGCCACTGTTAGTTCAGGCCCTCATCAGCTATTACTGCAAAATCTTGTTCTCTCTTATCACTTAGTACTCTTTTGCTTTCAGACTGTCAACTGAATAATCTAATTAAAAGGCTCTTTCAACAGCTTTCCATTACCTCCATCAGTAGTTCTTAAAAATTTTATTGAATGCCACTAAATTGTACATTTAAAAATGGCTAAAATGGCAATTTTTATGACATATGTATTTTACCACAATTTTTTTTAACAAATCAAAACTTTATTCTGGGGACTTCCCTGGTGGCGCAGTGGTTAAGACTCCACACCCTCAATGCAGGGGGCCCAGGTTCGAACCCTGGTCAGGGAACTAGATCCCACATGCTGCAACTAGAAGATCCTGCATGCCGCAACAAAGATCCCGTGTGCTACAACTAAGACCCTGCTCAGCCAAATTAAAAAAAAAGAAAAAAAAAAAACTTTATTCTGATTCAGAATCATCAGAAGAGCTATTTTATAAAACAGAGATTGCTGGGCCTGACCCCTCCCCCACCAAGAGTTTGATTCAGTGGGTTTGGGGTAGGTCCAAAATTCTGAATTTTTAAAAACTTCCCAAGTGAATGCTCATGCTGCTGGTCAAGAGGCTACCACTTGCTTCACACTATGAGAACCACTGCTCTACAAGATAAAAACTTAGTAGAGCATAAAGGCCTTGCACTGTCCAACGCGATTTTCTCCCTCTCTTTCCCTTAATGTTTAAGCTCCTGCATCACCCATACAGTGATCATCCTCAACGTTCTGATAACAACTTTTGGTAACTCTCATTCATGTAATATACAGTATTGAAATGATTAGCTGATATCTGTCACCAGAGTCTAAGTGAGATTAAGATAGTGTGTTAAGCGCTTATGCACTAATAAAGACGAGCACAGTGCCTGGCGTGTACTAAACATTCAATATATGTAAAATAAACTGAATACCCTTTTCTCTAACTGGCACCCAGAAAAACATCTATTTATTATTCAAAACTAAGACTGGGGGTTATTTTCTCTATAAAACCTTTTCTGTCCCTTCCAAAGTAAAAATAACCACTCTTTTTGCTTCCCACTATACCTTTTGATTATATCAAAGTACCTTTAATACTCTATTGCATTTACATATTCATATGTCTATTTCCCTAGATCAGACTGAAAGTTCTCTCAAAACAGGAACGGCTATAGTCTATTTGTGTGTTTACATTTCTAATGCCTAACCCAGAACCTGGCACATAGTAGGCACTTAATATATGTTTGCTGAATGACTACATACATGAATGACCAGAACTGCTTGTGCTATCTTTTCCAACCAATTCAGTGTTTTAAATCAGAGAAATTTAAAGTTGAAAGAGACTTTAAAGATCCTGCAGTCAAAATTATTTATAAACTGAGGCCTTCAGAGATTAAGAAATCTGCCCTAAATTACAGATGTTTTATGGCACAGCTGGAATTATAATCCCAGAATGTAATCCCAATTATTGATTAGATTTTAGTTAAGTGGACCCTAATATTTCAGCTACATAGGTCACCTAGGAACATGACATGGAAGGAAAAAAATTAAAATGAAGTAAAAAGATCACGACACAAATCCTTTCTCCACTGTTCTGTGTAGCCTTGGGCATCCTTTCACTCTCTCTGATTCTTAGTTTCCTCATCCATAAAATGGAATAACACCATCTTTCTCACAATAAGGATCAAATCCTTCACTAAAACCTACTGTATAAAGTTCTTGCAATCATGTAAGAGATCATGTATATGAGGGTCTAATACATTTGTCATATAACCTAGACTACCAAAATCTCTGAATTCAAGTCTGAATCTGAAGAATTAAATACCTTGACTTCTTGAAACAGGATTCACAACTAAAAATATCTACATTTCAAAAATTTAATACTTGAAATCAACCTATAAAAAAGGGAAAAATAAGCCATCATGTTAAACTATTTAGAAGAACTACTTCTTCATAGGCAGACCTACAACATTCAAATTTTCTTTATACTATCTAGATAAAGTCCCACTATTCATTACCATGTACTGCCTTTTGTTGTTTTTAGGCTAGTCCACGGATCTCTTTATTTAATAACCACATTAGGTCACAGCAGATGTACAGGAAGTCTCTGTTCAGAGTACTGATTCCAGAATTCACTGACCACATTTATTCTCCCTTATCTCACAAATACATTCTTTATAAAGAGTAACATAAGTGAACATAAAACTATTTTCTCAGGAAAATATGAAAGTCTGTAAATTATGGCAAAAAAGGCGAAACTGCATGCCTCCTCAAGTATAAGAGCTTTATATTCTGAGAGTTTAATGTGGTCTGTTATACTATTAACATTAGATGTATTAAGTACCTTTCTTTTGATGTGATAAAATGCAAAAACAAACATTTAAATATGCAATATGTGTTAAGCTCCATGTTTAGTACCAGGGATACAAAGTTATTAAGATACCTACCTGTCTCTGAAGGGCTCAAAACATGTCAAATAAATTTCAATGCAACACAGTAAGATGTGCAAACCAAGTGTCATTTAAGCAAAAATGACAGAGGATCTAATTCTGCCTAGAAGAATCAAAAAGACCCCCAAAGAAAAGATATTTCAGCAGCCTCTTCAGAGTGTATAGGTCTTGTTACAGCTTTTTAAAAAACTGGCTTATTGGTAAAACATTCTGAAATCATGCACAGTAAGAATTCATATATAACCTTACTTGCCAATTATTACTTTAAGACAATCAGATACTAATCATCTTACAATTAGGTTTGGGCAAACATAACCAACCCTCAAATACAACAAAATTCCTTAGAGCAGAGTTGATAAAATGAGTAATTTAATTACCAGCAGTATGTTTCCTTGGGGTAGTCCGAATGGAGTATTCAAAGTCAGGTACTGCTCTGCTACTCAAGTGAAGGTGGTAATTTCTTGCTTCATCCAATAAGTCTCTACATTTTAGATTTTGTTTGACAATCTGTTCTTTTGCCACAACACCCATAAGAAAATCAACCGGCAACAGCGGCAAACGAACCTAAGATTGTGAATAGTTGCAGATATAAAATTTAAGTTGCAATTGGACAGTTCATTCTTTACTTTCACTGAAGCATGTTCTCTTTTTAAAACTCATTTATTACCTTCTAAAATCTGAATGAAGCTCAATGTGCCAAGTTCTAAAGCAATTTCCAGTACTGGTCTGTACTAATGATATCTCAAAGGGATTTTTTAAATATTCAGGTTAAAAAGCAGGTAATAATCTTTCTAATTCAAATAAAACACATTCAGACTTATCCTTAAATGGTATAGTAAGTAGGAAAGAGTCAAAGCCATTTTCACATCATATTACATCAATGGATAATCTACACTTTTTATGATAAATGGAACATGCTGATTCGCTTTCATATCATTTCATTTCTATACACAATCTTATTCATCCCTACCTGTGCAAGTGTTTCATCCAACCATTTGGAATGATGCTGAGGATTGGCAAGAAGCCACTTGATGGCTGCACTATAGACCTGCTTTTCATTCTCAATATTTAGATCACTGGAGGACAAAAGCTTATGGAGATGCTGGGGTGACACACTTACAAAGTCTTCACACTCCACCACTTCAGGAAAATGCTCACAGGCATACTGATCTGCCATGTCCATTAAGTCTATTCGATTGTGACTTTCTGCAAAGGCTCTTACTGCCAGACAATTGGAGGGATGAAAATGTAACTTCATGTATTCACAACAAGCTCTAGCCACCAGTTCAACCTGTAGAATACAGGCTGCATATAAGAGAGGCTGGACATTGTCAACAGTCAAAGTGAGTCGTGAAGAATAGACAAACTTTACCAAGTCTTCTATTGCATCACCATCAAAATCTCTGATCTCAATCAGTGTTTGCTTGGCTTCAGCCATTTCAGAGAGAAACATAGCTCTGAAGTAGGGAATAACACAAGCCAATACCAGTTTGTGACAAGAGATTAGCTTTGAGCCAACCTGTTCAAAACAAAACAAAGAGAGATTCAGTTTAATATCAAAATTAGCCTGAGATCAGCATCAAGTACATGTTGTATAGCAGGGATAAAAACTCCAGACAAGTTTAGTGTATTTGTTTTAACAATGTAATCTTTTGTCACTCACTTTCAATCTAGGCCAATTTCTTAAAGTCAGGCAATTTTCTTCTTCCAAGTGAGAGTCAAATCTTTTATACATGTATCTATAATGTATATACCATAAACTATGATTTTTCTGTATTATCTCACATTTCAGAAGCATTTTGTGAATTAATGAGGCTAATAGCAAACATCACCTAGCACTTACTATGTATCAGGCACTATACTTTTTTTTTTTTTGGTCTAAGAGTCCTTTCTTTTTAAAAAAATTTTTTTCCAATTTTATTGACACACAATGTTGTATAAGTTTAAGGTATGCAGCATTATGATTTGATATATGTATATATTATGAAACAATTAGCACAGTAAGTTTTAGTAAACTATCCATCACCTCATATAATCTTTCTGATGAAAACTTTTAAGATCTACTCTCTTAGCAACTTTCAAATATACAACACAATACTGTTAACTACAGTTATCGTGTCAGGCACTATTCTAAGTGCTTTTCATATATTAACTCACTCGATTGTCCCAATGCCCCTATGAGTAGATACTATTATTATCCACAATTTATCAGTGAGAAAACTGAAGCAGAGTAAACAAATCAATGTTAGTATTTACTATGAGCTTAACTGAAGTTTTTTCATTTCCTATTTAAATCATTTTTAAATGATATTTTATAGAAATGTAATAAAGAACACTGAAATCTCACCACTTTGTTGAAAAATTAGATTGCTTCCAATAGTCCGCCATTACAAACACAGTAGTGAACTTTGTTGTAGGAGAATCTTTGTTTACATTCTCTATTATTTCCTAAAGATAAACTCCTAAAAATAGAAATGCTGCTTCAAAGGATAAGTACTATTTGGATACATACTACTAAATTGTCCATTTCTGATCCGTTTACAATTTTTGTGCCATATTCTGAATGTTATCTTGTTAAGAAAAATCTGCCAATTCAATGTATGAAATATCTCATTGTTTTAGTTTACTTTTTACTAATATGATTGAATCATTCATAAATTTTGGACTACGTTTATTTCTTCTAAGAACTCTATGACTTTTTTTCCCATTTGTAAGAACTCCTCAGACATTTAGAATATTAGTCATTTGTCATATATACATTTCAAAACTTCTCTTTTATTAAGTATGCTTCAAAATTTTATTCACTCCCTATGGATTTTTATATAATCCAATCAATCTTTTTCCTTATGACTTCTGCCTTAGGTGCTATGCTTGAAATGGGAATCATTCTAACAGTCCATAAATATTTACAGGTATTTTTTCTAGTTTTATGTTTTTCACAAATCTATTTCCATCTGGAAGTTTTTGGTACTGAGAAGACAGATATCTTTTTTTATTGATGTATAGTTGCTGTACAATATTATATGTTACAGTTATTATGTACAATATACTGATTCACAATTTTTAAAGGTTATACTCCGTTTACAGTTATTATAAAACATTGGCTATATTCCCCGTGTTGTACAATATATCCTTGTACCTTATTTTATACACATAGTTTGTACCTCTTACTCATCATCTTTTTAACACAGTAGTTATCCAGTTTCCCCAGCACTTTATGTTAAATAATCAATGAGTACAAGTAATAGGATAGTAGTGTTTTAGCAATTATCCTGTTTCCATGTAACATTCTGATTACGTAATACACTTATAGTTGTGTTTCATTATTTGGGAACTAATTTTAAAATAATAACTCCTAAAGAAAAAGGCCTGAGGAATGTTACAATGTATAAAAGGTTTTGCTTATAAATGCTCCTTACCCAGCTTTTTTCACTAATGTAGAGGAAGAATGAATATCACTTATTTCAACAAGTACAAGATGATTGTTTCTGTTGGTTATACTATATTTACTTTGTTAAAATAATTTAGAAGGCAGGATTTAGAGTCTACTGAGATTCAAGCTGTAAACTATACTACAGCAGAAAGCTTGGCATGTTCTCAAATTCACATTAGCCCTAAAATAGGATCTGAAATCTGATATTAAACATTTAAAAAATAGTCTAAAAATATCTTTTTTTTTTTTTTTTGGATCATCTGCATTGGCCACCACTGAGACTTAGTTTCTATGCAAATACTTGTAAATCTCACATGACGTAAACCTGCTCAATTAAACTACTTACAAAGACTCTATTACATAATAGTACTATAAAATAAGGTACTACAGGCGCGGCCAGAAAGGTGGCTGCCCCCTTGCCTGTCACGCACAGCACGTTCATTGGGAAACTGGTGCTAAACCATTCATAGACGACTGCTTCTGGGTAGGGGTTTTATAGGTAGCAGAGCAGCTCCCTCGCTGCAATCTACTGAAAGTCAGCCCTCGACATAAGGTTTTGTGGTTTTTTTTAGTTTTTTTTTTTTTTTAAAGTACTACACTTTTCAGATAAACATCATTTTTACAATGCCTTCTCATTCAAGCTGTACAAATCAATGGCCCTCAAGCTATTTTCATGTTGTTTATAAGGTTCTGTCCCTCTGTAACTCATTTAATTTGATTCAAATAAACTAAAACGTGTATATTTAATATACACACACACACACAAAATCATACCGTTATGCACCGTTTTAGAATAAATACCCATCTTCTAAACAAGAAAATTTTAACAGATATATTCACAAATTTGGGGGAGAAAGTTTATAAACTGGTAATTCCCAGTTAAGGCCCTCATACTGTTTAATGATAAAATGCAAATTTATTCTTGTATGAGAATAAATTCTCGTTGCCTAAAATCCTTCGGTAGGAGTGACAGTGATTTAAAATGCTTCCTTACACCCCTTGGACAATTTAAAGTTACTGTTATGGACTATGGCTGGTAACAGCAGTGTTTTCAGTTTTGTACTGAATTCTGGGAACACTGATTTTGATTGGAATAAAGGAATTGATACTTGGATGTTAGAGTTCTATAATGGCTGGACATTTTCTTTTGTTTTCTAAGTTTTGTGAATGTGGGGCTAATGCAAACTAACATTTTTGTAAAACTAAATAAATAAATAAATACCCATCTTAACTTTAAAAAGATCTTTGAGCCTTATATATGAAATAGGAACATCAAAAAATTTGGGCTTCTATGCATTCATTAACTTTCCTTTGACACTATGTAGTCTCATTATGTTCTTAAGAGTTTATTTCTAAATTTTTCTTCTCTGGTACATAAATATAAGTATCAGTTACCAAAAATATTTTATCAGAAATTTTAAAATGAAAGAAATCGAAGTCTAAAGACTAGATGTTTAAAACTGGGTGAAAAATACACAAACTACAAAATATTAGACATTATTATACCATTTAAAATCATATAAATACTACAGCATATGTCCTTGATACTAGGAAATTTTCTAATTTACATTTTTATTAGGTAAGTCAACATATGGATAATTCAAGGTGCTCAGGGGAAAAGAAAACATGTCAAGCTTAAACCCAAGTAGTGAAATATGTAGAATATCAACATTAACATAATGATCCTTTATTTTTTAACAAAAGCTTGAATACAAACCGCTAATCCAAACCTTGAGTAACTGTCCATGGATTAGCCAATAGGGATCAAAATACAATGAAACAGGGACTTCCCTGGTGGCGCAGTGGTTGGGAATCCACCTGCCAATGCAGGGGACACAGGTTCGATCCCTGGTCTGGGAAGATCCCACATGCCACGGAACAGCTAAGCCCGTGAGCCACAACTACTGAGCCCATGTGCCGCCAACTACTGAAGCCCGAGCGCCTAGAACCTGTGCTCCGCAACAAGACAAGCCACTGCAACGAGAAGCCCGCACACTGAAACGAAGAGTAGCCCCTGCTCACCGCAACTAAGACCCAACACAGCCAAAAAAAAAAAAAAAATACAATGCAACAAAGGCTTTTGGATTAGTAAGGCACCTCACTTCCAACATGGGGATTTAGTGGGGAAGAGTACATGGGGAAGTCAAGCATCCTTAATTTTTATTGCTGATTCAACATTTAGGTCCAACCAAAAAAACTATATGACAAACTAAGTAGAATTCTATTTGAAAACAATAAATGACCGTCTGCTTAATTATGAGGTAAAATGAACTAAAAATGACATTAAAAAAAACCCTAAACAAAGAACATTAAAAATTCCATTAAGGGACTTCCCTGGTGGCACAGTGGTTAAGAATCCACCTGCCAACGCAGGGGACATGGGTTCGAGCCCTGGTCCAGGAAGATTCCACATGCCGCAGAGCAACTAAGCCCATGCGCCACAACTACTGAGCCTACGCTCTAGAGCTCACTAGCCACAACTACTGAATCCCGTGTGCCTAGAGCCCGTGCTCCACAACAAGAGAAACCACTGCAATGAGAAGCCCGCACACCACAACAAAGAGTAGAGAAAGCCTGCGCGCAGCAACAAAGACCCAACGAAGCCATAAATAAATAATAAATAAATAAACTTATATATATATAAAAAATCCCATTAACTATCATCCCTGACTTTCAAAAGGAACCTATCTACTACCTTACATTAAAGGTCCTACTTTTCAAGTTTTCTTTTTTCCCCTCAACTACAATATATATTTAATGTGTAAAATCAAGAAAATACAGAAAAATATAAGGGAAAAAATTTACTCACAATTCAACAAATACTGTCAACCTGTTGGCGTATTTCCTTTTAACTTTTTCCCATGCATTTTGAAACATAATAGACTGTCCTGAACTTCGTCACCTTTTCCTAAGTTTCCGAAAACTTTCAACTCTTCATGCTTATTCTACACAGTGGATGTAACACAGTTTATTTATTGATATCAGCCATTAAGACAACTTTTCCATATTTTAAATATAAACAGTATCTTAGAACATGAAGTTTTTTCAGCATTTCAGAATACTTCCTTAAGATAAAATCTGAAAAGCAGAATTAATGAGTCAATAAATGTAAGCTTTTTACAGCTCTTGATACATACTGCCAAACCATCCATGAAAAACAAGGAATGAATTTACATATCCATCAGCAGTGTTTGAGAATAATCCCTTCATCAAAATTTCAAAGCAATAAATAATGTTCAATATGTTGATAACTAAACAATTTTTCAACTGTTTTACTTCTTTGACATTTTTAGTACTTTAAAAAATCTGGCAATCCCGTGAACTATTCTTTTGCAAACTGTTGTTCTTACATAGATTTACTTCATTTCTAAGTATTAATTGTATAATCCCATTACCATGGATTGTTGAAAACAAACATACTAAAATTTTTTAAATCATTAAAAACTAAAGTATATATCAGGTTGAAATGTTTACAATTATGCCACTTAACAGTAACTCAAGCTAAATGTTTGAGAACGATATTGAAATAAATGTATGGAAAACACACAGAACAGAAATAAAGACTGGAGGGAAAAAAGCCTATATACCCAAGTCTCCTTTAATGTACATTTATAAACTGTATTCTAATTTTTCAGCTTAATCCCTTGTAATTTTGCCCTTTTATCTCAATTAGCTACTCTTTTTCAATAATCCACCAATTTTATTCAGTCTGAGTAGCCATAAACATGTTTAATTGCCACGTCAAGAAGGGGTTAAATGTATAAGACTCAATGTCCTGGCTTGTAGTGAATTACCATATCACAATGTCTAGTCACATTCACTGTTCTACAATCTTATCTCACTACGTTTACTTTAAAAACCTGCACAATGAAAATAATAACTCTTAGGTAGCATTTTGGGGGTCGAATAAACAAGGATCTATGGATATAAATACTCAAATATCCCTTCTTCTGAGCAACATTAAAAAAAAAATCAAAATACTGACTTACTATTTGAATGGACAAAAATAGAAGTGATCATTTTATTAGACGTCTTAACACGGAATGCTTAAGTGTTAAATATAAAATCACTTTCTCGGGCTTCCCTGGTGGCACAGTGGTTAAGGATCCGCCTGCCAATGCAGGCAACACGGGTTCAAGCCCTGGTCCAGGAAGATTCCACATGCCGCGGAGCAACTAAGCTCGTGCGCCACAACTACTGAGCCTGTGCTCTAGAACCTGCGAGCCACAACTACTGAAGCCTGTGCGCCTAGAGCCTGTGTTCCACAACAAGAGAAGCCACCACAATGAGAAGCCTGCACACCACAACAAAGAGTGGCCCCCGCTCACCGCAGCTAAAGAAAGCCGGCGTGCAGCAACGAAGACCCAACACAGCCAAAAATAAAATAAATAAATTTATATTTTAAAAAAATCACTTTCTCCCTTATCATTTCTCTTTTATTAGATTATGCCTGCTCTCCGGTCAGGAGTTAACTGCTACATTTATAAGGTTAACAATTTTATAACTTCTACCTCTTGGAAGTATACTACTATAATGCAGTTCAAACACTGTTCTCTGCAATCTTTCAGAGCACTTATTCTTACCTGATCTGTTGAAAGTTTTGACAGCAAATAATTATAACACTTAGAGTCTTGAACGTGTTCATTAGAATCCTATAAATACTTGTTTTAAAAAAAAAATCACAGAAACGTGCACTTTCAACAAAAAAAAAAAGCCAAACAACATGACTGAAACATAATCAGTGGTGGCATCAAGAGGTGATGTAAGGGACTGTCCTCCTCTAATAATCTCTATCAACTTCTTGAGGTAAAATTAACTATGATCTTTAACAAGGATAATGACATTTCCTCAAACTACATAAAGCATAAATAAAAGCATCTTTGTAGATGCTACTCTTGTTCATCTATGATGTATAGTTTAAGCATTATGAAACCTATGCAATACCCCTTTCAAGACAATTTCCCTCTGCCTTTTCCCCACCAAATTGTTGGCCTTAAGAACCTTCCCTCACACATAACTTTAGAGCTGCTACTAGATATATTGTTTTAAAATATTTTCACTAATAAATATACATAATAATATATAAACAAGTTTTACCTTTCCCTGGAATGACCTCAAGATTATATATAATCTCCTATGTGAAGCCTTTCCAATCACCTCTCAGACATAGTTAACAGATCCTCTCCTATGCTTCCATAAAAATATCATAAAATGACAATCACTAAATTGTATTTTAGTTAGCTGTGTATGTGCCTATCTCCAGCTAAATTTCAGACTCCCTCAAAGCAAGTACAGCATATTATTCAGATTTATTTATACTCTCCATATACTAAGGTAAGACCTTAGTAAATATCTGTTAAATGAGTTTGTTTTTCCAATATCAGTGCTCACTTTGGAATTTAAAAACACACTAATGGCCTTACATATGAACAATAAAACCAGTTTTGATAATTGTCTTTCTAAAATGCTTGTCCTAAAAGCAATAATGACCTAATGAAGCATACTAATAAAAAAAGGAGATGACTATATCAAAGTATAATCCTCAAGGTTATATGAATGTAAAAAGTGAAGTTTATATTGAACAGAGCATTATAAACTACCCATAATCCTACTTGGTTTAGTTGTTCTGTGACAGTTAAATTCTGAAAGTTTAAGAAATGTTGAATTAGAATTAAGAAACAAATCCAATAACAGACCTGCTAAAAGATTAAGCTACAATTCTTTCTAATGATAAGAACAGAATATACCGTAGCAGCATTATCTAATACTTTTGGAACAACAAGAATAGTACACATAATGATCCTAACAGCTGATTATTTATTGAATATTATGTACTGAGCACTGTTATAAGGACTTCATATGTTATCAATTCACTTATTCCTCACAACCTAATCGTCATCATAATTTTACAGTTGAAAAAATAAAAATGATAGCTCCTTTAAATTAGTGAAGTTTCTCATTCCTAAATGACTTCTATCACTGCTTCAAACACAGTAATTTGGGGTTTCCACCACAGATTCTTTTTTCTTTTTTCCACCATAGAGTCTTCTGAGGTTTTCACTTCAACCTATTGCTGAAGTTACCCAATAAACAAAGAAAAGTTATGAGATTAGTTATCACTTGCCCTAAAATGGCTGTATCCTTAATTTCACTTAAGAAAGTTTACATGCAGTAGCTAGTAAAAATTATTCTAAGATCCAATTATAAAATGTATACAATCAATAATATTCTATTTAATTATTTTCCAACATATATTGATTTGATGAACTGATAATTTATTAAATTCAAATAATCTATTTTACATTTTTATTTTTGCCAAATCCAGTGTGGGTCACTGAATTTCACACCTGTGTTGAAAATCAGAACAATAGCATTAGATTAAACATAATATACTATACAAATCAGGTGTTCTACACCTACAGTTTAGGTCTTCCTTCATTAAAATTTATACATGGCTATATTTCACATAAAGCTAGTAAAATTATTTAATAGTTTTCTTCTCAATATCTTAGTGTCCTTACATATTTGTAGGTCCTAATTAAAAGTTTAAGTAAAGAGAATATAGGTCATTTATTTACAGTATAACACTATACTCCTGGACATTCTGGGCCTAAAACTCAGAATTTATGCATTCAGTTTACAGACTTTTGCTGAGTGTCCCTGATCTGATTCTCTAAGGGTGTCCTCAATCCCCACAACTCTGAGCTCTAAGAACCTGACCTATCAGGAGCAGAAAGCAAAATCTAAAAGATCCCAAAGTGGCAAATCTCATGTGGAAAATGCTGCATGTATACACATAAATCCTCAAAAGAATTTAATATTACACTGAGAGATAAGAATAGTAAGAGGTACTTTAAATGAGCTATGAGAAACAATTAGAACACAGGCTCTTCAACACTGCTTTATCAATTTTCCAACTTTATTAAAACTGTCCTTTGTAGCAGAGCAACGTGATCATATAGGCCCTTAGACAAAGTTTACTAAAGACTTTTTCATCCAAGTCTAAAAAACACTCTACTCCACTATCAGGTAAAAATAAACAATCTCACTTAAAGACGGTAATATTGAAATAGAGATTAAATTATGGGCATATTTTGGAGATACTGCAGGTTCAGTTCCAGACCACTGCAATAAAGCAAATATCTCAATAAAGCAAGTCACACGAATTTTTTGGTTTCCCGGTGCATATAAAAGTTATGTTTAGACTAAAAAACGCTAACCATCACCTGACAACTCAGTGCTGCCACAAACCTTCAATTTGTTTAAAACAAACAAAAAACACATTATCTGAGAAACACAATAAAGCAAAAAAGTGCAGAAAAACAAGATATGCTTACACCAGAATAGGAACACACAGTAAAACACTAGTGCAGCTACATATACAACCAAGAATTCTGACTTCTAACCAACATCAAGAGTAAGTGAATACATCAAGTTGTTTTTTTTTTGGCTGCGCCAGGCAGCATGCAGGATCTTAGTTCCCTGACCAGGGATCAAACCCATGTCCCCTGCAATGGAAGCATGGAGTCCTAACCACCAGACCACTAGGGAATTCCCAACATCAAGATTTTTTAATTCACAAGTTAAAAGCTAATTCCCTGGCGGTCCAGTGGTTAGGACTCCACGCTTTCACTGAGGAGGGTGCAGGTTCGATCCCTGGTCAGGGAACTTAGATCCCGCAAGCCGTACAGTACGGCCAAAAAAAAAAAAAAAAGCTTATCTGGTCAACAGCAATTTATCCATTTCACAAATAATAACTATTTGTTGTTTTAGGGCTCCAGAACTTTCAGAAGTGAAACTAAGAAATAGTGAATATCAACATTTAATTAGTATAATAATTTTATCTTATGCTAGGCTCCCTTTACTTACCCTCCCTTATGTCCCTTCCCCTTCAATGTAAAAAAGGGTTGAAACTAAAACCATTCTGACTATAATAAGTAAAGCACTAAAAATTTGCCTTGTGTGGTTATAGAAACCTTTATTTTATATAATACACTGAAGAGGCTGAGGAAAGAAAAAAAGACAGTCTCACCTTCAATGTGATATCACAGAGTTCTCCATTTTCATAAAACTGAAGAAGAGAACCATGAAAATCTTTCCAAGCTTCATTTGCTTCAAAGATAAAGGAGTCTTCTCCATCACCATCACCAAGTGAAGATCTGTTCTTTATTTGCTGCTGCTGTTGCCTTTTCCCCTTTGTGAAGCGATTCCTAGCTTGTTTTGCATTCACAGGTTCTGAAGCCATTTGTAACACTCTTCTTTTAATACAGCTCTCTTCTCAAACATCCCATTTATTCTTTTGTAAAGGATGGGGAAAAGGCAGAAGGTAGATGCAGTCCATTAAACTTCAGACATTTTTCAAAACCTACTCAACTGCCATTGTCCAGTTAGCTGAGACTGAAAAAAAATAACAAAACACACATAAAACAACCACTCAAAAAATGATTACTAGAAATTACAGTTTACCAATACCATATATGTAAAATGACCATATAAATCATTGTTGAAAGAAGAACAGGTGACTTTGTATTTTTACACTAAATGTCACATAAGCCACCTCAGCTAATTGTATCAGGGACTCCTTTAAAATCTAATTGGAAAATTGTGGGAAGATGGTGGAGTAGAAGTACAAGGAATCTGTCTCCCATACAGACAACAACTGCACTGACAGAATCTGTTTGATGTAACTATTTTGAAACTCTGGAGTCTGCTGAAGGATTACAACTTCCAGAAGACTTAGTAAATTACAGTTGACTTTGGTCAATTTCAGCTCTGTGTACAGTAGCAGCTGCCCACCCTCAGCCATGTGGCAAGCAGCTGTGCATGTGTTTCTGGAGCAGCTTGCACAGAGTTTGCAGGAGCCACAGTAGGCAAGAAGGACTCTATCCTCTGAATATCAGGGATCTCTCCTCTGATTGCTCACTACTGTTTCTGATCACAGAGGTGCAGACAAAGAGGTGGCCAGCCAGTTACTGCACCTCCTCCCACTGTTGCAAGCCCCTCCCTCTCATCTGAAGTGACTTCCAGGATATTTTAAAGGCTGGTGCCCTTTACCGCTGCATTTTTCACTATTTCCCCTTTTGGGAGTAAGACACTAAAGACTAAGACATTAAAAAACAACTGCATATACAAGGAAAATTAGAAAGTGACCATGCATGCCCAGGAAAAGGCTCAGAAAAGACCTGAGAAGACTTTAAGTTTAAACCTCAAGCTGATCTTCAGCATAAAGACAGCCCACAACAGTTAAAAAAAAAAAAAAAAAAAAAAAGCCAAACAATAACAAAAAAAACAACAAACCTTAAGGAATAGGGAAAAATCTGATTTTCAGAGTTACCACATTATTAGACTCAAATCTAGTATTTAACAACCGAAAAAAATCACAAGGCATACAAAGAAACAGAAAAGTATGGCCTATTCAAGGGGAAAAATAAATCAACAGAAACTGCCTCTGTCTAGTAAAAATGCCATTAGTTCCTTTTCTAAGACTTTAAAACAACTGTCTTGAAGATGCTCAAAGAACTAAAGGAAGATGTGAACAAAGTCATTTGTGTTAACAAAATGGAACTATCAAGAGAGAAACAGAAAACCTAAAAAGGAACCACAGAGAGATTATGGAACTGAAATATTAATAACTGAAATTAAAAATTCATTAGAGGGGGCTTCCCTGGTGGCACAGTGGTTAAGAATCCGCTGCCAATGCAGGGGACACAGGTTCAAGCCTGGTCTGGGAAGATCTCACATGTCATGGAGCAACTAAGCCCGTGCGCCACAACTACTGAGACTACGCTCTAGAGCCCACTAGCCACAACTACTGAAGCCCACGCGCCTAGAGCCTGTGCTCCGCAACAAGAGAAGCCACTGCAATGAGATGCCCGCGCACCACAACAAAGAGTAGACCCCACTCACCACAACTAGAGAAAGCCCATGTGCAGCAATGAAGACCAAATGCAGCCAAAAATAAATAAATAAATGTTTTAAAAAATTCATTAGAGGGATTTGAAGGCAGATCTGGGCAGGTAGAAAAAAGATTTAGCAAAGTTGAAGCTAAGACGATGAAAATTATCAAGTCTGACAAACAGAAAGATTGAAGAAACATAAACAGCACCTAAGGGACCTGTGGGACACCATCAAACAGATCAACATACATATCATGAGAGTCCTAGAAAGACAAAAGACAGAGAAGGGGGCAGAGAGAATATCTGAAGAAGTACTGGCTGAAAACTTCCCAAATTTAATGAAAGACATGAACATAAACATCCAAGAGACTCCAAAAAAGATGACCTCAAAGAGACCCACACCAAGACATATTATTATCAAACTTCCAAAAAGCTAAAGAGAGAATCTTGAAAACAAGAAGAGAAGTGAATCATCACATACCAGTGATCTCAATAAGATTATCAGCAGATTTCTCATCAGAAACTTTGGAGGCCAAAAGACAATGGGTGGATCTGTTAAAAGTACTAAAAGACAAAATGTGTCAATGAAGGATCTATATCCAGCAAAACTGTCCTTCAAAAGTGAGGGAGAAAGTAAGACACACCCAGATAAACAAAAGCTGAGGGAGTTCATGATCACTAGACCTGGTCTGCAACTCAAGGGAGACCTACAAGATGAAAGAGATGAAAGGACACTAGACAGTAACTCAAAGCCATATGAATATAAAAGTAAATACATGGGTAATTAGAAAAGCTAGTATTATTATAACAGTGGTTTGTAACTGTACTTTTTATATTTGAGAGACAAATACATTTTTAAAGAATTATTAATGTAAAAAGCTATTTTACTGTAATTTTGCTTTATTACACCAAATCATGTTTCCTACATAATTTAGAATACTTAAAATAATAAGTAAAAAATAGAACTTAAATAAAATTGAAATTAAACAATTTTAATAATTTGAATTTTTAGTTCATGTTTTTAGGCACACAATGTATAAAGATGTAATTTTGTGACATCAACAACTGAAAAAGGTAGAGATGAAACTGTAAAGAAGCAGAGTTTTTGTCTGTTATTGAAGCTAAACTAGTATAAATTCAAATTAGAGTATTATAATTTTAGGATGTTAAATGTAATCCTCATGATAACCACAAAGAAAATGCCTATAGAGTATACACATAAGAAAATAAGAAAGGAACTTAAACATTTCACTACAAAAAAAATCAACTAAACACAAAAGAAGACAGTAATACAGGAAATGAGGCTCAAAAAGCTCTAAGGCACATAGGAAACAAACAGCACAATACCAGAAATAAGTCCTTCCTAATCAGTAATTACTACAAACATCAATGAATTAAACACTCCAATCAAAAGACAGAGATTGGCAGAATGAATAAAAACACATGATCCAATTATATGCTGTCTACACAAGACTCATTTGAGATCCAAAAACACAAACAGGTTGAAATGAAAAGGATTGAAAAAAATATTCCATGCAAACAGTAACCAAAAAAAGAGCCAAAGTGGCTACACTAGTATCAGACAAAAATAAGATTTTAAATAAAAAATGTTACAAGAAACAAAAAAGGACAGTATATATTAATAAAAGGTTCAACACAGCAAGAAGATACAATTATAAATATTTACATATATAATGACAAGTCATGAAAACATATGGAGCAAAAACTAAGAAATGAAGGGCAAAACAGACAGTTCTACAATAACAGTTGGAGACTTCAATACCCTACTCACAATAATGAACAAAACAACGAGACATAAGTATGGAAACAGAGAACTTAACACAATAAACCAAGTAGATCTAACAGACATATACAGAACACTACCCAACAACAGGAGAATACACATTCTTCTCAAGTGCATGCACATGGGATGTTTTCCAGGAGAGATGACATATTAGGCCACAAATTAAGACTCAATAGATTTTAAAAGATAGATATACCAAGTATCTTCTCTAACCACAACACAATGAAGTTACAAATCAATAACAAAAAAGAAAAGCGAAAAATTTACAAAATTGTGGAAGTTAACACAATTTTAGACAACTGATGGATCAAAGAAGAAATCACAGAGAAATTAGAAAATACTTAGAGACAAATGAAAACAAAAACACAACATACTAATACATGAGATGCAGCGAAAGCTAAGCTAATTTCCCACTAAGGGGGAAATTTACAGTTTTAAACACATCAAAAAAAACCCCCAAAACATCAAATCAACAACCTAACTTTAAAACCTCAGGAACTAGAAAAAAGACAAATAAACTAAACCCAAACCTAGCAGAAGGAAGTAAATAATAAAGGTTTGAGCAAAGAGAAATTAAACAGAGAACAGAAAAACAATAGAGGAAAATCAATCAAGCCAAAAGTTGGTTCTCCGAAAAGATCAACAAAATTGACAAAACTTCAGCTAGACAGACTACGAAAAAAGAGAGGGACTTCCCTCGTGGTGCAGTGGTTAAGAATACGCCTGCCAAAGAAGGGAACATTGGTTCAATCCCTGGTCCGGGAAGATCCCATATGCCGTGGAGCAACTAAGCCCGTGTGCCACAACTACTGAGCCTGCGTTCTAGAGCCTGCAGGACACAGCTACTGAGCCCGTGTGCCGCAACTACTGAAGCCTGCACGACTAGAGCCCATGCTCCGCAAAAAGAGAAGCCACCGCAATGAGAAGCCTGTGCACCGCAACGAAGAGTAACCCCTGCTCACCGCAACTAGAGAAAGCCCCACGCAGCAACGAAGACCCAACACAGCCAAAGATAAATAAAACTGAAAAACAAGAAAAAAAGAGATAAGCCTCAAATCACTATATTCAGAAATGAAAATGGGGACATTACTACTGATTCTAAAGAAATAAAAAGAACTATAAGAGAAAATTATGAACTGTACACCAACAAATTGGATAACCTAGATGAAAAGGACAAGTTCCTAGAAACACAAAACCTATTAAGACTAAATCACAAAGAAATAGAAAATCTGAATAGACCTATAACTTGTAAAGAGATTGTATCAGTAATCAAAAATCTCCCAACAAATAAAAGCCCTGGACCTTAGGACTTCACTGGTAAATTTTACCAAACATTTAAAGAACTAATACCATTCCTTCTCAAACTTTTCCAAAAAATTGAAGAGGAAGAAACACTTCCTCACTGATTCTATGAGGCCAGCATTACCCTGATACCAAAGCCAACAAGTGTTGGCAAGGATGGGGAGAAACTGGAACCCCTGTGTACTACTGGTGGGAATATAAAATGGTACAGCCACTGTGGAAAACAGTGTGGTAGTTCCTCAAAAAAATTTAAAATAGAATTACCATATCATGCAGCAATTCCACTTCTGGATATATATCCAAAATAATTGAAAGCAAGATCTTTTTTTTTAATTGAAGTACAGCTGATTCACAATGTCATGTTAGTTTCAGGTGTACAGCACAGTGATTCAGTCACATATATACATATGTATATAATATATATTCTTTTTCAGATTATTTTCCCTTATAGGTTATTATAAAATACTGAATATAGTTCCCTGTGCTATACAGTAGGTCCTTGTTGGTTATCTATATGTTAATCCCAACCTCCTAATTTATCCCTCCCCCCCTCATTTCTCCCCTTTGGTAACCATAAGTTTGTTTTCTACGTCTGTGACTCTGAAAGCAAGGTCTTGAAGAGATATTTATACACCCATGTTCATAACAGCTCTAATCACGACAGCTAAAACGTGGAAGCAACCCAAGTGTCCACAGACAAATAAACCGATAAGCAAAATGTGGTATATACATACAATGAAATATTATTCTGCCTTAAAAAGGAAATTCTGCAATATGCTATAATGTGGAGGACCTTGAGAACATTAAAGATATTATGCTAAGTGAAATCAGCCAGTCAAAAAAAGATAAACTGTATGATTCAATATATGAGGTACAAGTAGTGAAAATCATAAAGATAGAAAGTATAATGATGGTTGCCAAGGGCTGTGGGGAGAGGAGAATGGGGGGCTTGTTTAATGGGTACAGCGTTTCAGTTTTACAAGATGAAAAGAGTCATAGGAATGGATGGTGGTGATGATGGCATAACAATGTGAATGTAAATAATACCACTGAAACATTTACTTAAAAATAATTAAGATGGTAAATTTTATGCTATGTGTATTTTATCACATTAAAAAAAAATCTAATTTGAGAATAATTCAATAGCACATGACTTTCAGGATGTGGAATGCACTATCTCCAAAAAGAGAGGCTATGAGCTAAAAATTTTAAGTGTAAAGACTATCCGATGATGCAAAGCAAAAATAGAGGATATTTTGACTGAAATAGGTTCATCCTAGATTTTGAGGTCAGATCATGGTTCCACCATTTACCAACTGAGTAACCTTGGGCAAATGACAATCTGCTTAAACTTTAGTTATCTCCTCTGTGAAACAGAGAAACCACTTACCTTACAGAAATATTCTGGGGGTTAGAGATACGGTGTTGCTAAACACATACACTTGCATTATAAAAATCTCATTTTATTTGCATTTTCACATCGAATTTACTAGTATTTACATAAAGTCAAACTTACTCATTATTAAAGCATATTTGATGACTATTCACACCACCAATAGTTCTATGCTACAATCCTACTTTAGTGACAGAAACAAAGAGACTTTAAGTTAAAATCCGTGATTATACCACTTACTGGCTTTTTTTTTTTTTTTTTTTGAAGGCTTTGCTAACCTCAATTTCTTTACCTGTAAACAGATATACCTATCTACTTCATAAGACTATTCTGAGAATTATATCAAACTCAATAATAGATTTACAAGTGCTTATGAAAGTATGACCCATGTTGCAAATACTGGTATTATTAGCGTGGAAGCTTCACTTACTATGCAGTTTCTGAAAATGATAAATACCTTAACTAGTCTTTTCCTGTATTACCTTTATTGTTAATTGCATCAACTATTTCCAGCTTTTGACAGGAACCAAACTGGTCAACGTAAGACTACAGATTATAGTTATTAATATCCTTTTTTTTTTTTTTTTTGGCTGCGCCACGCAGCATACAAGATCTTAGGTTCCCCAACCAGGGATTGAACCCGTGCCCCCTGCACTGGGAGCATGGAGTCTTAACCACTGGACCTCCAGGGAAGTCCCAATAGTTATTAATATCTTCTTAAAGTTACTGTGGTGGACACATGATGGTGACCCCCAATGAATCATGCCTTCATATAATCCCCTTGAGTATGAGAAGAACCTGTGACTTGCTTCTAACCGGCAGAATATGGAAAGGTGATGAACTGTCACTCTCTTGATTATGTTACATTATATAAGGTTGTGTGAGAGCCTCTCCTGCAAGCCTTGAAGAAGCTAAGTGCCATGGAGACAGCCACGTAGCAGGAAACTATAGGCAATCCCTAGGACCTGAGGGAGGCCTCCACCTGACTATCGGTAAAAAGTTAGGGTCCTCAGTCACACAACTGCAAAGAAATTCTCCCAACAACCTAAATGAGTTTGGAAGTAGATTTTTTCCACAGTTAAGCATCCATAGGATAACAAAGACTGGCCCACACCCTGACTGGAGCTTTTGTGAGATCCTGAGCAGAGGACCCAGATAAGCCAGACTCCTTACTCACAGAAACCGAAAGATAATAAATGTGTGTTGTTTTAAGCCACTAAGTTAATGGTAGTCTGTTAAACAGAGTAGAGAACTAATACAGACACCTTCTGTCAGGTCTAAAATTCTATCTGAGGAAAGCATGTATACATGTTCTAATAGGCAGCAATCACTCTAAAATCTTTTAAGTTCACATTTCTGATGCAGAATAAACAATGAACAGATGGAACAAATAGAAAACAAATACCCCAATTTGTAGTTGAAAACCTCTTCAGTAAACAGTCAGATAGTAAGTATTTCAGGCTTCACAGACGGTAAATCTCTATCACAACTACTCAACTTTGCCAATGTAGCACAAAAGCAACCACAGACAATAGTAAATAAATGAGCATAGATGTATTTCAGTAAAACTTAATTTATAAAAACAGTTGGTGTCATTTGACCCTTGGGTCACAGTTTGCCAAAACCTGAGAAGGATGGCTGATTTAAACCCAACTATGTCAATAATCATGTTAAATATAAGTGGTCTAAACACCCCCAACTAAAAGGCAGAGACTCAGGAATACTACTCAGCAATAAAAAAGAGTAAGGCATTGAAACATATAACATTATGCTGCATGAAAAAAAAACCAGTCTCAAAAGGTTACATACTATATGATTCCATTTATGTAACAATCTTGAAATGATAAAATTATAGAGATGGAGAGAAGATTAGTGGCTGCCAGGGGCTAGGGAAAGGTGAAGGAAGAGGAGTGGCTGGGGCTGTAAATGGGTACCACAAAAGATATTTACGATAGAACTATACTATATTTTGACTGTGGTAGTGGTCACATGAATTTACGCATGTGATAACATATACATTCATAAATTAGTGCATGTAAAAACAGGAGAAATCTGAATAAGGTAAGCAGACTATATTAATGTCAACTCCTTGGTTGTGATATTGTTCTAAAGTTATGCAAGATATTAGCATTGAGGGAAACTGGGTGAAGGATATACAAGATCTATTATTTCTTATGACTGCATGTGAATCTACAATTACCTCAAATAAAGGCTAAAAAAAAAAAAAAAGACAGACTGGGTAAGAAAAAGTGGGGGGGGAAAAAAAAAGTGAGACCCAACTATAAGTTGCCTACAAGAAAAGAGCCACTTCAAGTATAAAGATACAAGTAAGTTAAAAGGATAGAAACAGATATACCATGCTAATAGTAATGCTAATAGTAATAGTAAAGAAAATGGAAGTGGCTGCATTATCAAACACAAACTTCAGAGCAAAGAAAATTACTGGTGATAAAAAAAGACACTATATAAAACATAGATATCCACATGCAAAAGAATAAAGTTTGACTCTTACCTTACACCATACACAAAAATTAACCCAAAGTATATTAAAGATCTAAATGTGAGACCTGAAACTGTAAAACTCCTAGAAGAAAACATGGGGAAAACACTTTATGACACTGGATTTGGCAATGATTTCTTGGATATATGACCAAAAGCACCAGCAACAAAAGAAAAAAAATAGACAAACGGGACTATATCAAACTTTAAAACTTCTGTGCAGCAAAGGAAACAATCAACAGGGTAAAAAGGCAACCCACAGAATGGCAGAAAATATTTGCAAACCATAGACCTGATGAGGGGTTAATATCCATAATAAACTCCTATAACTCACAATAAAAAACTGATAATCCAATTAAAAATGGGCAAAGAACTTGAATAAACATTTCTCCAAAGAAATACAAATGGCCAATAAACATATGAAAAGGTGCTTAACATCACTAATCATTAGGGAAATGCAAATCAAAATCACAATGAGATACCACCTCACACTTTCAAAACAAACAGAAAATAACAAATGCTGGCCAAGATGTGGAGAAACTGGACTCCTTACGCACTGTTGCTGGGAATATTAATACAGTACAGATAGAACGTAAACAGTATGACAGTTCCGCAAAAATCTAAAATAGAATTACCACATCATGCAGCAATCCCACTTCTGTGTATATATACAAAAGAACAGAAAACAGGACCTAGAAGAACAGGACCTATATTCGCATAACCATGTTCACTGCAGCATTATTCACAATAACCAAGAGGTAGAAGCAACCTAAATGCCCATCAATGGATGAATGGATAAAGAAAAAGTGGTATACACATAGAATGAGTATTATTCATAGAATGAGTCTTATTCAGTCTTAAAAAAAAAAAGAAGAAAATTGTTATATGCCACAACACAGATGGACCTTGAGGACATTTATGCTAAGTGAAATAAGGCCGTCACAAAAAAGACAAATACTGCATGAATCCACTTATATGAGGTATCAAAACTAGTCATATTCTTAGAGAAAAATAAAATGGTGGTTACCAGAGGCTGAGGGGTGGGGAAAAAGAGTTGTCGTTCAATGGGTATAAGCATTTCAGTTTTGCACAATGCAAACACAGTTAACACTAATGTACTGTACACTTAAAAATGGTTTAGATGGGAAATTTTACGTTGTGAGTTTTTTACCGCAATAAAAAAAAAAAAAAGACACTACATACATAAAAGGGTCAATTCACCAAGAAGATATAATAATTTTAAGTGGTGGAGTCAGGGCTCAAACCTAGCCAGCAGGACTCCAAGTGTCTGTGCTGTTAACCCCTGCACTACTGTTCAGAGCACACTGCAAGTGAAACAGAATTACAGAACAAAAATACATGAAAAATCAAAGTCTAATTCTCCCTTGTAAAAGCAGCTATTTCTTCTAATTCCTCTGCTTTTGCAAGTGGCAACGCCATTTTTTCAGTTGCCCTAATTCAAATCCTGAGCCAATCTGACTCCTTTTTCGACTTACATAACCCATCAGTTCTAATTCCCCTGATTTCTACTTGGGTAAATCTCTCTCCTATTCATCTCTTTCTTCCTACTCTCATTGAACTCTACTCTCTTTCACTGTACTCTAATTCCTATCTTCCATTAACCAATCACCATGCCCCTCTGTCCCATCCCTAAACATCTATCAAGGGCAAGGCTGCAAGATTTATCTAGCTCTAAGTGTCACTTCCAAACTGCTTAATGTTATGTATTTCAACAGCTTATCCAGGCATTCAAGGCTCTCCTTGCTCTGACTCCAGCCTACCTCCCAATCTTTTGCTCCATTAATTTTTGACATAAAGTAGGGAAAAGGAGGGGAAAGACTATTTACTAAACCACTATGTGTCACATATTTTTCCAGAAATCTTACATATACAGTTGTCCCTCAGTATCCACGGGGGATTGGTTCCAGGACTCCCCTCAAATACCAAAACCCAACGATGCTCAAGTCTCTTATACAAAATGGCATAATACAGTTGGCCCTCACTTTCCACAGATGCAGAACCTGCAGATACAGAGGGCAGACTCTACTCTGTCATTTAAGCATCACAACTACATTATAGATGGCCTAAACATCCCTGACTTGCCCTGTCACACAGCTAGAAAATGGTGGAAGGGACTTCCCTGGTGGTGCAGTGGTTAAGAATCCACCTGCCAATGCAGGGAACACGAGTTCGAGCCCTGGTCCAGGAAGATCCCACATGATGCAGAGCAACTAAGCCCGTGTGCCACAACTACTGAAGCCCGCACACCTAGAGCCCGTGCTCCACAACGAGAAGCCACCGCAATGAGAAGCACACGCACCGCAACGAAGAGTAGCCCCCACTCTCCGCAACTAGAGAAAGCCCACGTGCAGCAACAAAGACCCAATGAAGCCAAAAATAAATAAATAAAATAAATTTATTTTAAAAAAATGGTGGGAGCTAGGGTTTCAATTCAGTTCTGATTAAGCCCATTCTTCTTCTGCTATATCACAGACTTCACTATTCCTTTTTCCTCAAGTTTATGTACAAGTCCTCAAGCTGTTCCTCATGGGGCAATGACGTGAAAGCCTAGCTTATTAAGTAATGCTTCTTTCATGAAGTCTTCTCTAATTCTTCCAATGGGATGTGATCTCCCTTCTATGAGCACAAATAGTACTTTGACTTCTCTAATTCATTCATTTTTCTTCCCCTTGTGTTTTAGACATATCTGCTTAATACAGTGTGAACTCTTTGAAAAGATTATGTCTCAAAAACATCTACGTATCTTACCTTATGTCAAACTACTCTAGCTTCTGTCTAGTAAAAGGCTTTATTATGGTCATAAAATTATTTCCTTTGTCAGAGGACTGCTCTTTAAAAAGGGCATTAACAAATATTCATTTTGATAAAATTACTTTTACATTTGACATCAAATTTGGGCAAGACACAACAGCTCAAAAACTTTCTATACTAAATTCTTTGAAAATGGTCTATTTAAAGAATGCAATGTTTTCAACTTTTTAAAAAGTCTATTATATAAAATAGAACAGGAAGACAGGAGCAGGAAAAAAATATTTACCCTAAGACACTCACTCTATAGTACTTAGCCGAGGGACTTCCCTGGCGGTCCAGTGGTTAAGACTTTGCCTTCCAATGCAGGGGGTGCAGGTTCAATCCTTGGTTGGGGAGTTAAGATCCCACATGCCTTGTGACCAAAAAACCAAAACATAAAAAACAGAAGCATTACTGTAACAAATTCAGTAAAGATGTTAAAAAAAAAAAAATAACATCCTAGTAAGAACTGACTGTGGGGCTTATAAAGACTGCATATTAATAATGAGTGCAAGTGTAACTCCACCTAAACTCTAACCCAGAATTTTTTTTAATGTATCTAAGATTCTGACTCCTAGGAAGAAAAAAAGATGATACTCCTTCTTCCCCCAATATATTAAGAGATTAAAAACACCAGAAAAAAAGAGAGATGGTCCATGGAAATTTGTTTCTATCATACCCTGGCACATTATGGCACTGAGGCAGACAGGAAGTTGAGGCCATTTTTATTGTTCCTCTAAGAGCCAGTAAAGTCATATCAACCAACAAAATAGGAAGTTCTGAAGAAAAAAATACTTCAAACAGAAGAAGATAGGTTTTACTGGTTCACTGCAGGAAATACACAACAAAAATAGTGTACTTTTACACGTAAACACAACAATTTACAATGAATCACAGAAAAGAGGCCTTACAGCAAAAGCATAAAGGTACTACTATGTTAAGTCAGCCCACTTTATTCTCTATTTTCAAACTTCTTTGCATTTATAATCTGACATTATAGCATGTACTATCAAGATGAAATACTATTATGCAGAATACTGTATTAACTCATACTGTATTATCCTCAGAAAGGTCTTTACAGGCAAAGAGTGACTTTTATACTAAATATTAATCAGTAGAGTACTAAGTAGAAAGAATTCCAAATGGCACTTTGATTGAAAGCACCTCTAAAATAAACTCAATGCTATATAGTTACTGATGCAGTACTTACTATAGGCAGCAATAGTGCTATTAGACTCATTCTTCTTTAAAATAACCTTAGTTTGTACTCTTTACAATTCAGTTATAGAAGAAGATTTTAAATGATACAAAATATATTTTATAGCAGTTTCTGATTAATTTTAGAGCTATATCTGAAAGTTGACAGAGAATGTGTGTGTATTTACCAAACTTAACTCGTGTGGATTTGTGAAATAAGATAGTAAACCCCACCTTATGTTGTATAGAGGAAAACATGACTGCATGTAATTCTCCACACACTTCATGCTATTTCATACCTCTCTGCCTCTGTTCAGGCTATCTTCTCATTTTGAAATGCCCTTTACCAACTCCCAGTCTTATCAACTGACTCTTACTCATTTGTTAAGACTCGGCTGAGGTTCATTTGCTCAAAAAGGCCAGCCCTGAATATCTCCCTTATTCCTAGCCTGGATTGGGTGTACTTCCTCTGTGCTCCTATAACAGTTTAATCACATCTTTTTCATTGCACTTATATAGTGGATTATACCATATTCAACTTTTTAGTCAAATTTATAATACTCGTAATAATTGCTTAATCACTATTAGTCTTTCCCGTAACACTATTTAAGTCCCCAAAATATAGGCACTTTCTACTCACTCCTACTGTTCCCATGTTGAGCACAACACATGGTAAATAGAGGTATTAAAAATACTTTTGGAATGGATGAACAGATTAATTATGAACCCTGGAGACTATTTTTCTATTATCCAAATCAACATATAAATTATCTTAACTAAAATAACACTGCATTCTGCATATATTATTTTAATCACAATCATAAAGGATGTCACTTAGCAGACATTTTTGAATTACTTCATTTCACAGGTAAATGTTTCTTAAAATTTATTTTTTTACTTTTAAGTCAGAAAAAAATTAAGCTATACTCATTATTTCCTTTTTATTTACAAAAGCAAAGAGAATAGAGATTTTAAATTTTGAATCAAATGGTCCAGAAAAAAATATATTATGCCAATAATTAAAGGAGAATCTGCTGCTTTGACAAACTGAATTATAGCTTCAGTAGTTCCTACTCAGTAAAGGTACATGCAACTTCCAAGAATTTACTACTGTGACTTACAAAAAAAGTGTTTCTTAGCATTAGCATGTTTAGATACAATTGTTATTTGTTATCAGAGTCTGCTTGTTAAATACTACTGTCATTTCCCAGGTCTAAAAACAACATTTTCACTGCACTGTATATTTTGTAAGATGTTTCTATTTTAGAGTCTGTTTTATTGAGAAGGCATTCTACCGATGCTTCACTACCAATAATCATTTCCTTGTTTGAACTGGACCACGTAATTTATTACAGTCACAATAGTTTAAGGGTCTAGTATAAAACAGTTTAAAAAAAAAAAAAGGACTTGAAGTTTACCTAAATATGTGAATTGCATTTGCAAACTCTTAAAAGGAGCCCCTATTATTATTTTTACTTGAGAATGCCATAGAAGTCACAGGGTTGTACTCAGATAACAGATGATAATTACTTGAATAAAAACATGAAGCCTACTAAAAAATTAATTTACCAATAATTTGTTTCCAAGTGTCAAAAGATGAGCTATTTCCCACTCAACACATGAAATAAAGCAAAAAACACAAAGCTAAATAATAATTATTACTTACTTCAGGAAGAGCCATGCTGGTCAGGCATAGTCCCTCTGAGTAGAGCACATTGCTAATCTTACATAGAGCTTGCGAGGAAGTGTGGCGTTCAGTGACTGGTGGACTTGCAGAGGCTTGCAAAATCTTGTTCACTAAGGGAACTTGTTGTTGATTTATTACACTGACTTAAAATGAATGCTAAAGAACTGTCATTTATTGAGTAAGCAGATTGAAATTGGTTCTGATGACTAATTGTTACCATGACTATACAAGAATCAGTCTTCTCTTTGGAGTCTGGGAACTTCCTTTTATTTTTACAAAATAAGCACATAAAGCAACATATGCATATATATACTAAGGATATATACTACTTATGTGGTTTTATAACATTTCAAGGAATTTCAATAAAAAAAAACACTGTCAGTGTTAAGGATAAACACCATTTGTCTTACATTAATCATTCAATCAGTCATCACATGTTATATTGCAGGTTCTGGAAATTCAAAGATGAATATGAAAAGCAACAACAAAGTGCTTTACAGCAGTACTAGCAGTACTATTCAAA
Source organism: Eschrichtius robustus (assembly GCF_028021215.1). Taxonomy (NCBI): domain Eukaryota; kingdom Metazoa; phylum Chordata; class Mammalia; order Artiodactyla; family Eschrichtiidae; genus Eschrichtius; species Eschrichtius robustus. The sequence goes on along the minus strand of NC_090827.1, from coordinate 49,387,372 downwards.
GTGGATCTGGTCCACAAACTTTTTTTTAAACAGGTCTGCAGTGAGGTAGTACACAAATGGAGGGTCTAGAAACTCTGATAGCAAAGTTATATTTGAAAGTAATTTTACGTCTGTTGAATTTCATAAAAAATTGAAGTTTGAATTTTGTGTCCTTTTTTTCATTTCATTTTTCCAGTAATTAATTTATTTTTGTTGTCTTTAACAAAGTATTAGTTCACAAACTAGTTTTTCCCTACAGCGTCTGAAAAGCACTACTTTATGGAACTCAAGAAAGGCAGGTAGCCACAATAGGTGAGGCTGTATTATGTTTTGCTACTAAGATACATGCAAAAATAACATGTATTACACACCAGGAAAGTACCCACATCAAAATCTGAAGAATGGTGTTGTTAGTGGCCTAGACGAAAATCCCTCAGCAGATGATACAGCACACTTAAGAAAGGCTGCATCATCAATCCTCTAGATGGATGAGATCATAATGAATGGAAAAACAAGTGACTCATTAAAATGCTTCAAGAGTCAGATCCTAAATGTGAAGAAATTTAGGAATACCTTAACCAATCTATCTCTTGTATTTTCCTTTTTTTAAAAAAAAAGTATGCAAAAGCATAATCTAATTTTTTTAAGTAATCTGTCCCCCCAAAAGATGAATAAGACATGACATAATTCCCACCATTAAGGAGCTTGAATCATCTAGACGGGACACAAACAGGTGATAATAATATTGTGGTAAAGGCAATAGTAGAGAAATATGCCGGATAATATGGGAGAGCCTAAACTAGCCTTCGTGATCAAGAGGGCTCCCCATTGAATGCAATAGCTCACACGTACTCAAAGTTCCCATTCCACTTTATCCAACTATAACCAAGTTTCACACACTCTACTCCCTAAATTTTTCTCATATTGTTGGCCTTGCTTCTCCAGCCACACCACTTTAGTCACAGGCCTCATCATCTCACAGTTATTATTATAGCCTCCCCACAGCCTCTTCTCTCCCCAGTACATCCTTCTTACTGCTGCCAGTTATCATTCCCAAATTCAAATCTGATCACATCACCTCAATGCTTAAAAACTTCCATGGATAATGTAACAGTAAGTAGAAAAAACTAGGTACAAACTGTATGATCTGTATTTTATAGATGTATATGTGATAGGTTTCTAACTTGAACTGCGTTTACAATCAATTAATGAAACAATTCCAAAGCCTCTATTTTTCACAGAGAAATTTGTGAAGGAAAATAAGGAAATATAAGTTTAAAGCTGGCTGCAGAACTTTAAGGCATGGGCTATACAAAGTATAATCCCAAAGCTCTTCAAATTCTAAGAAAGAAAGAGAAATGACTAAATGTTTACTTCTATTATAGCTAGCATTGTTTTAACTAGGTTAAATATTCCTATATATTATAAACATTTTATAATACTTTAAAGTCCCTTATATAATGATTATATGGTACACTTGTTGATTTTATAGGACTTAAGAAGTAGCATGGTATAGGAGAAAAAACAGTGAGTTAGGTATCAGAATTGGATTTTAACTAACTGCATTATTGGGAAGTTACCTAATCTCTCATGTCTCAGTTTCTTCATTTATAAAAGAACAGCATTGGTCTAGGTCAGGGGTCAACAATCTTTTTCTGTAAAGGGCCAGACAGTAAATATTTCAGGCTTTATGTGTCACTGAGACTGTCACAACTACTCTACTATGCCATTGTGGTAGGAAAGCACCCATAGATAATAAAGTAATGAGTGTGGTTGTGTTCCAATAAAACTTTACAAAACCAGAAGCAAGCTGGGTTTGGCCTACAAGACCACAGATCTGGGAAATCGCTGTTTACAGTCTTCCCTTGATATCCTGGGGGATTAGTTCCAGGACACGGCCCTTCGTACCAAAATGCAAGGATACTCAAGTCCCTTATATAAAATGGCATGGTATCTGCATATAACCTATGTACATCCTCCTCTCATATACTTTAAATCCTCTCTGAATTAATTATAATATCTAATACAATGTAAATGCTATGTAAATAGCTGCCAGTGCACAGCTAATTCAAGTTTTGCTTTTTGGAACTTTCTGGAATTTTTTTTCTTGACTATTTTCGATCTGAGTTTCCTCGAATCTGCATATATAGAATCTGCATATACAGAGGGCCTACTGTACTTCTAGTTCTAAACTATGAGAGTACTTTTTTCCTATTTAAAATTATTTAAGCTGTTGCCTTCCTTTTTAGAGAAATCTATAGTCATATCTAACACAAGGCACATAAACTAGTGGTTAATAGCAGACTTTAGAGCCAGTTTTGAGATTCCCTACTAGTTGTGTAACCTTGGGCAAGTCACTTAAAATCACTCTGAGCCTCAGCTTTCTGTAAGACTGTTGGGAAGGATAAATGAAGTAGTATAAGTAAAGTACTTAGCCCTGTATCTAGTTCACAGCAAGTATTCAATAAATGGACATTATTACTTTTACAAATTATGTGATCCTCAGCCCTTGATGAGGAACACAATCCTCCAATCAACATATTTTCCAGCAAAGAAATAAAATATGCTATATAATGATCTACATTCAGATTCAGTTTTCACTATAGCAAAAGATGAGAACTGGCCATATTACTCTAAGTCTTTCTTTTTTAAAAAATAAACAACAGTCAGCATTAGTTGAGTGCTTACTATCTACTTTGTATGTATGACTGTATGACTTTGGTTAAGTTATATAACCTTTTATCAGCCTCAGTTTCTTCACCTGTAAAAATGAGGAAAGTTACAGTACAAACTTCATAATTCATAAAATTGTTATAAGGACTGAATTAATAAATTGTCTGGCACAAAAGCTATACAAGTAACTGCTATTATTTGAGTTAGATATTTCACATTTATTCATTCCACTCCTCAGGACAACTCAAAGAGGTATTATTCCTATATTTACAGTTGTAGACAATAAGGCTCAGAGAAGTTAAGAAACCTACCCAAGGTCACACAGCTATTAAGTGGCAATGCCCAAGACTCAACACAGGCTTGCATGACTATATAGCCAAAACTCTTAACACTAGGCCAAAGATGGCATTAACTGTCTTTGTACAGGAAGTGTAACTACATCTTTGTATGGTATGTATAGATTTTAAGAACTAAAATATGGATGTTAATAACATTCTCCCCATACAGAAAATGTTTTTGAATTTTTTTTTAAAGTTCAAGAGTAAGAGAACACACATAAAATCACTGATTTTTTAAAAACTGAAGTATAGTCGATTTACAATGTTGTGTTTGTTTCAGGTGAACAGCAAAGTGATTCACTTATACGTATTTTTTTCTTTTTCAGATTCTTTTCCCTTATAAAATCACTGATCTTCTTAACATGACAGTATTACCATAGATAAAATTTTTGCTAAAATGATTCCTGTTTTCTGTATCCAATTAATTTAACTCAAACTTTCATTATTAAAGAAATACGCAATCTTCTGCATTAAAATAACTAAAGATGCAACACAGTGACTTATATATATATATATGTGTGTGTATACAGATATACACACACTATGCAAATGCTGACATTCATCTCTAACTGATCTTCGAGATCCATATAGACCTCTCAGACTACTTTTATAAAGTGCAAATCTAGAGAGTTAAACATAGTTCTGCTACTTTATAAATCCCCAAGTATTTATTTAGAACCGTGAACTTTGAAAAGCATTCAGATATCAAATGAAAATACCAATATCAAAGGGGAAAAGAAAAAAAAAACTCAAAAAAGAGGGGGACTTCCTGGTGGTCCAGTGGTAAAGAATCTGCCTTCCAATGCAAGGGACGCGGGTTTGATCCCTGGTCAGGGAACTAAGATCCCACATGCCACGGGGCAACTAAGCCCGCGGGCCACAACTGCTGAGTTCATGCACCTCAATGAGAGAGCCCACCTGCCACAAACTACAAAGCCCACGCGCCCTGGAGCCCGCACACCACAACTACAGAAGAGAAAACCCGCACGCCTCAACGAAAGATCCCGCATGCCTCAACGAACATCCTGCGTGCCTCAACTAAGACCCGATGCAGCCAAATTAATTAATTAATTAATAATTTTTTTAAAAAGACATTACTCCACTGGATAGACTCATTCATAAGTTTGTATACCATCACTTGATCCACCTCATACTCTTCAGACCTTGTGACTGCTACTGGTAACTGACCCAGAAACAGAAGTTGGCTTCACACTGTAAAGCCTTATAGCCCAGCAATCTATCACTAACAAAGAAAATAGGGCAGTTTGATATAGATTACTTGCAAACTCTATTACAGGAAATGAACTCAAACTTAGAACACTAACCTACTTCTGAAATTCCCAAAATGCAAATAAGATTAATTTTAAATGTCATAATTAAAATCACAAATTAAAATTTAATCTACATAAGCTGACTGTAAATTTCACATTCTTTCCAAAATAGCAATGCTGAATGTTAAAATGATCATCAATTAGGATTCAATATAACTTCACATTCCGTGTTATATAAGAAGAAATATTACAACATAAATATATTATGTAAGTAAGTATCATCATCTAGTTTGGAAGAGAAAATACTTAATTTTCTTTAGCATTTGGTGTTTCGTTGAGAAAAGAAAAAAAGTCCAAACTTTAGAATAAACAAACCAAATTATCTTTTAGCATTTTAAAATCATATTCTAACATGCTGGATTGTATCAGGGTGACATTCTTTTTTTTTTTTAATTTATTTTTATTTATTTATTTATTTATTTATTTGTGGCTGTGTTGGGTCTTCGTTTCTGTACGAGGGCTTTCTCTAGTTGCGGCGAGCGGGGGCCACTCTTCATCGCGGTGCGCGGGCCTCTCACTGTGGCGGCCTCTCTTGTTGCGGAGCACAGGCTCCAGACGCGCAGGCTCAGTAATTGTGGCTCACGGGCCTAGTTGCTCCGCGGCATGTGGGATCTTCCCAGACCCTAGGGCTCAAACCCGTGTCCCCTGCATTAGCAGGCAGATTCTCAACCACTGCGCCACCAGGGAAGCCCCAGGGTGCCATTCTTTGCCGTGCATTTTAATGCCCATCAAGGCTGGAACGGTAGGAGGAGGAGTGGACATTATCTGCCTAACACTAATGGATCAATCAGTGGTGTGCGCTCCAGGTATAAGCAGCAGCACTCTTATTGGTATGAACATAATATATCAAAAATATCAACCTCTATTTCTAGAAGAAAAACAGGCACTCACGGTGCTTCAAAAATTATCTGTATACACATACACAAACACACAAAATTCTGTTCACTTTCCTTTATCAAAAAAAATAATTTTAAAAATAATCTGCAGAATATCTAGTAAAGAAACCTCCTTAGATAACTGAAGCTAATGCTTCAGTTCAGTTAAAAAGGGTCGTGAACTCCTTTTAAACATACATTGAAAGCTGTGGGTCTTCTCCCCAGAAAAACACAAATTTACACAGAATTCAGACTCTTGGAAGACCATTTATGGACACATCCATAGATCCAGGTTAAGAACCACAGACAAAGTAGAAATTTTCTCAAGGTCCCTTTGACCCTCTTCCATAATTTTACCTCTGACTCACAAGAACCAACTAAATTATTCATAACCAGACAATGAACTCTCTTGTACAGCCAACCCTTAAAAAAAAAAAGTTTGACAGTACTTACATAAGCAGTATTCAAAAGAAAATAAACTACACTGGCAGCATTTTGAAATATAGCATGTGACTAATGATACTGATGAATATGATAGTGCATTACAGTTTATAAAATGATTTCACATTATAAAAATGAATATTTTTACCCCCTTTTACAGCTAAGGAAATAGAGGCTCAGAAAATAACTTGACAGGGTCACACAGCCAACAACTGAAGAGCTGGTATTCTAATCCAGAGTTGCCTAGTTCCAGAACTGAGCTCAATATGTTATTACATCCTGATGCTTCCACAAGAGCCCCTCACACAAAGAAAATAGATTTTTTTAAAAAAAAAGCCTAATGGGTCGCATTTTAGTGTAGCTGTGTCTTGAATATTGACATCAATTTTTTTAAAAAAGTATATTTCAAATGTTCCATTTCCTCTTGCTTCATTGGTTTACATAAAACATGTTTTTCAGAAAAGTGAAGAAACTCTCAAGCTAATGAGTTTCAGGACTGAAAAATATGACATTTTCTTATTCTACGAAGCATTTCTTCTCCCTCATCTCTTTAGTTCTTAATACACAAAAATAAATGACTCTTTGTTGAAAATTCAAATATAAGAAACCAGTTTAAATGTCCAATGTTTTAAAACACAAAAGCTATTTGAAATTAATTTTTAGGACGTTCAAAATAGCCCCTTTAATCTTTTCAAAATGACAAACCCATTTTCAGTTCTCTACAACTCTTAAAAGAGTTCTTGATTTTTTGAAAAAGGGTCATTTGTCTAATCCCACAGAATGTACAACGCCAAGAGTGAACCTTCAGGTAAACTCTGGACTTTGGGTGATGGTGTATCAATGTAGGTTCATCGAGTGTAACAAAGGTACAATTCTGGTGTGGAGATTTTGTTAGGGGAGACTGTGCGTACATGGGGCAAGGCAGGGGGCATATGAGGGCAGAGGGTATATGAAATCTGTACCTCCCACTTAAATTTGCTATGAACCTAAAACTTCTCTAAATATAAACTATTTCGATAAAGGGTGGGGGGGGTGTCTAATTTATCTACCTCACTTTCTTCTTAACAAATGAGGAAATAGTATTTTTAAAAATTGCCCTTACTGGCTGTGAATTAAATTTCCTGCCAGGATACAGAATGTGCAATTATTACAGAATATATAGAATATAATAGTAATCTTATCAAATGCTGAAAGAATTAACAGCTTTAACTGTTAACATGATGAAGCTAAAACGCAATAGAGTATGGTATCCTAAGATTTCTTTTGACATTTATGTTCATACTCTTCGTATCTTAAGGGTGATATACAAAGTGACTAAAAGTTTGAAGTAGGTCATGGGTTGACTGACAAACTAAAGCGGGTGCCCCTAGGAAGGAGGAGGAAAAACAGCAGCCAATGAAAAAAGCCACCGCCAAGTAGAGATCTTCTGCTTACCCAAGTCTACCCTCTGGCAGGATCAAGACTCGAGGGAGGTGGAGGAAAAGGATTTCCTCATAGAACGAAAATGAAGAACACCAAGAGTCGAGCAAGTATCAACCTACACAGGAAAAAAAACAATGCAAAGGAAAAAAAGGTGCAACGAGCAGATAAAATACCTGTGTCGACCCAGTTTCTTTCAAGAACTTTTTCCCAAAGAATCTTCCCAAAGTGGTAACATTAGCATAAGGTAAAGGGCCAAACACAGTTATGCTATTAATGCAGATTAGAAGGAACACTGAGAAAAGTTCAATTTTCTACGAAAAGTCATCCGATCCAACACTGCCAAGTGGGAACACATAAAAAAGCTCTTCAAACTCAGGCACCCAAACGCTCGGACAGTGCGAATCCAGTAAATGACCAGCCCCGGGCTAGAAAACTCGAGCGAAGTAGATAAATCGCCTCCCGCAGGAAACCAGCAAGCTAAGCCCAGAACTGAGAGAAAGGAGGAGAGAGCAGGCATCCGCGACTGTAAAACAACTCCACTGAGCAGCTGCGGGTTTTGAAAGAGGCTGCAGTTTCTGGTGTCACGCCGGGAGGCACTCTTCGATCCGGTCTCCACCCCCGCGGATGGTCCACCAGGCGCAGGCTGCAAGCCCCCAGCACCGGCCAGTCCGACCCTCAGCGAGCCCCGCGGACCGGCCAGTCCCGACGGGCCACGAACCCCTCAGGCGGGCCAGTCTCGGAGAGGCGGCTAACACTCCGGGCGGGCAGCAAGCCCCCGGAGCGAGCATCCCGGACCGCGGTTAACCCCCCGGCGGGCCGCGCGTCCGGCGCCGCAGGGCCCGGAGTCAGCCTGCCTGCCCCACCCCCACAGGCCGCGGGTCCTGGGGGTGTAGGGCCGCCCTCCCCGGACCCCGGACCCGCGCCCACCGCACGGCACTGCTCATGCCCGGGACCCCCGCGAAGCACCTGCTTGCCCCTCTCTTCTTCGAAAGACCCAGAGGAGCGAGCCAGGGGGCCGCTGGCGAGGCTGACAGAGCCAGAGGCTGGGGTTTCCCTCGGGGAACGCGACCCCGTGGGAGCGACAGAAACCGTGCAGCGGTTTAATGGGCCCAAACCCTCTCAGCTGTGGAGTTTGGGTTACGGCGCGCAGGGCTGGAGTTTCCCCGCGCCACAGGCGCGAGCCCGGGCGGCGCTACGATTTGGGGTGAGGAAGGACTTGGCAGGAGGGGACAGCACCGCACAAAGGAAGAGGGGAGTGAGGGGGAACGAGCGTCCGGTTACCTCAGTCCTCGGCTCGTCTTTCCGCTCGGTTCCTCCCGGCCTCGCCAAGGATGCAGCCGCCGCTACCAGGCTCCCGCAGCCCAGAGCGGCGCCGCACCAGCCCCGCGCGAGAACCCGACGGACGCGCGCTCTTTTGCGCGGCCTCGCCGAGCCCAGCCGCTGCCTAGCGTCCTCTCGCCCGCACCTGCGCACAGCACCCTGGGAAGTGTGGTTTCCAATTACCTCCTCCGGGGGTCCGCCCCCGCCCCACGTGCTCTCGGAGCCCAGCTCCGCTTGGGTAGCGGTAGTTTTCACCCGACTGGGAGTGTTATCCTGCCGGATCCTGACGGGCCAGGGCCTAGCGGACGTCCCGAAAACACATTTTTAGATAGGCGACGGCATAAGTATCTGTGGAGTTATCCGTTTCTTCACTTCTGTGGCAGTACTATAAGTCCCCTCTTGATCATGGTGAGGGTTCTTAGGGTTTGTCTCTAAAAAAAAAGGAAAAAAAGGCTTTTACTTTTATTGCTGTCAGTTTCTCCACAGGCTCTACAAGGATATATAAAACAGCTGGTGTTTATAAGCACATAACCACAGTTTATAAGCCCACGGAAGCAGTTGATTGACCTAAGCACTCGCTGCTAAAAACCACTGCAAGTAAAAATGATGTTGAAATAAACTGATTTTTCGATAAAGTCAATGAAATGTAGGAGGAGGGGGATAATGAGAGAGCAAAGAAAAAACTTTGAAGAAGGATATTCCCCGAAATGTGTCTTTTGTTAGAGCAACCTCTAGCTTTCACAACCCTAGGAATCTGTTTCAGGATAAATTCAATCCTAGGTACATTTATAAATATTAACACACAGGTTTGGATTGATTTTGCTAGAAAAGAGGTTTTTTTTTTAACATTAGCATCTTATGTAAAAACCCCAAAATGACTTTGAAATTTCATTTCTAGGGTAAAAAAATCACTTTTATTTTTTTAAATAGCAGAAATAGAAATAAATCTTAATACTTCAGAATATTTCTCTTCAGAAAATTATATTTTGCAAATTTAATGTAAATACATTTTGAAAAATAGAGCAAGACCAGTTTTAGTGTACACACACCACACAAATTGTAAAATTTGTCTGGAAGCATGATGTAATACTATATATTTAATAAGACCACGTTCTAATAGAATGTTTTTATAATCTGAACTTCTTTTTAATTGCATGTGCAGTATCTTCTAAAAAATGCTTATAGAACAGAACTGCTCTTTTTTCCTCTGCTAATTGACATATACCAAACTACTTGTAGTTACTAACAACATCAAAGAAATATACACAATATTTCAATATGGTTACCATTTATTTTTTCAAAAATATTTAGTGAGCACCTACTATATGCCAGAGACTGAGTTAGGAACTGGGAAATACACAGTGAACAAAACCGAATAGTCCCTGCCCTTGTGGAGACGTAAGATCTAGTGGAGGAGACGGACTAAACAGATAATGAGAAATAAAAAGGAACGCAGAGGGTGGCAAGGGGAGTGGGGAGCATATAAGGTATACCAATATAGAGCTTTTTGTTGGGAGAGGGGAGTCAGGCAAAAATTCTGAAAGTTAAATGAAATTCTCAAACCAAATAACAATAAACTGGGGGGGGGGGGGAATCCTTCCCTAAAATGTGATATATCCACAACAATGCTCTCAAATAATTATTTTTAAAAATAAAATCTTACAAAACAAGATACATCTTGATGGGATTCAGAACATACTACCCCAAAATATGGCACCTTGTCATATTGAATATCTTAAACTGAAAGAATTTGAGAAAACAGAAGCAGGAAGGTCACTCTTCATTCCCGCCTCACTCTTCTTCCCCAAAACAGCTCATCAAACGCCCATATAAAAAGTACCCTCCCTATACTAGGACTAAAGAAGACATTTATATTGCCAGAGATGGAATTTAGGGCTGAGAAGTCTGTATAAACATACCTAAGATAAGCTAACCCTTATCTTCCTAGTTACTTCTTCACCACTTACTAACCCTAGCCCAAACACCACTGTCTTGTCAATTCTTCACGCATTTATTGTTTCTTTGTCTAAAAGGTGTAAAACCTTCTTGCTCAGGTCACTTCTTTGGGTCTTCATTCTCTTGAACGTACATGAAGTCTCCCACATACCCGTAAAAATTCAATAAAATGTGTATGCTTTTATCCTGTTCATCTATCTTTGCTTCGTTTTCAGAGGTAGACAGAGACCCTAGAAGAGTCAAGGAAAACTTCTTCCTCTACTACAACCTCAATGAAAGAAAAGAACACACATTTCTTAAATATGGCAAAGATATCTTCTTAGCTTTTATTCATTCTTCCCTAGCTCCATTTGAGAATAAACAGGACTAGCCTTAATAAGTAAGGACCTTTCATTAGAGACTCCTTACCTTCCCTAAAGTTCCATAAATTAAAATTGATAAAGATCTGATATCTGTTGGCTCACTGTCTGTTGTACTTTGGTCCAAACAAATTGCAATGTTTTAACCTCAATTGACATTTGCATTTTAAGTCTTTATCTCTAATCCTGGAATAAAAGGCTTTATACAATCTCCAAAAGAATTTCAAATGGGGCCTGCCTAGGGATTTGGAAAGATTAATGAAGGGGACCATTTTATTTTCATTTGCAGTGGAGGCAAAGCTTTCAGTCAGTGGGCAGTCCCCTGGACAGCTGCCTGCCTATGAAAATTTCCTTAGAGAGTCTGAACAAGCAAGACCACCCCTCCTGTCCAGGTCAGAGTCACTGGTTTGCAGTTACCTTTCTTCCCACTCCTCAACTCCCATTTTATCACCCTCCTCCTCAGCCAACTGCCGGCTTCAGCTTCCCTTAACAATCACCTCCTGCCTTCTGCCCCATGATATACTGGATGGCTGCATTTTCTGGCCTCACCCTAGTGGCCTGACTTAACCTATTTTAGTTACTTTATGATAGTTCTTCCATCCATTACCCTTGCCATTAATCTGACACAGGTATCTCTAAGCCTTTGCTGACCATTTTTCACTCTCATCTCTGAAATATTTAAATTTCCCTGATTTCTCTCTGGGCCTTTGTAATTGCTATGCCTTCTCCCTCTTTGCCTGGTTAACTCCTACTCGCCAACCAACATCAACCTAGTTACTGTTTTCATCAGGAAGTCTATCCCGGTTACAGTTCCCCTCCTCTCTATTCTGGGTTAATGCTTCCTGTACATGCTCACATTACAACCTATTTTTGCCCCTCAGGTAGCACGTATCAGTGAGCATTTTAATGAGATATCTATTCTTTCATTTGTCTGAAAACTTCTTAAATAGAAAGTTGGAGCACAGTACTTGATCTGAGGTGGCTGATTAACAAATACTTGGGAAATAAATGAATGCATATCAACCTTGTGCAATAAAGAAGGACCCAACGAATATTTTCTGTGAAGAAAATATTTTAGGCTTGCGGACCTTCAGGTTTCCGTTGCAACAATTCAACTCTGCTTCTTAAAGCACGATGGCTAATTCTCACTGGTGCCTCCAGAGTATCTATATAACAGGGAATTTGAGTTAAAGATTTGAATGGAAGGAGTGGGGCTGCAGCATTGGCTAGAGGACAGTACTTGAGGATATGTTTACATAGCAGGTACACTGTTCTTGTTTAGAGTGATTACTTATCTGGGGTAGTTTGGGGGCAGGTCAGTAGATAGAGTTAAAACAGCAGGCATCCTTGGTATAGCCACTGCCAGTTAAGGTTGTGCACTAAATTATTTCTTTGGAAAATTACCCGTGTTGGTGAGTTTTTAAAACGTATCATTTAATTCAGGTTTGCTTTTTTCCCTTCCACTTTTAACATTTCACTTTGGCTATTCCATCCTGCCCAAGTTAAATCACTTTCCATTTCCCATGAACCTGCCTAGACATGGTTGAACTTTCAAGCTGCCTTTGTGGGAGCTGTGGAATCTTCTCTCGAGCAATACGTGACATAACAGGATGAGAGCATTTTGCCTCTATCCCTACCACACTCCAGAAGTCTCCTGACTTTAATTATTAGTAAAACACATTTAGAGAAACTCTGTTTTCCAACGTTTGAAATGTGTACAATACACTTCTGAGCAAAGTTGTATCCATATGTATGGTAGAAAGTGGTACAGTGATACAAATGTAATTGTGTTTCAATTCCAATACTATTCCAAATGTATGATCTCTATGAAGACTACTGTAGATCTATATTACATTAGCTTTCTGATATCATCTTCACATTCTCAAAGAAACTCTATCCCTGAAAGGTTTCTTTTTTCTTTTGAATTTTTTAAAATACAATGCAGAATGGCAGATACTGCTAGTTCCTAAACAGTATCTTCCTGCCTTCTTCATTAATGAAAGAACCCCAGTTTTTTTGAAGGGATGACTAGGTACGCAGCTAACAAATTATTTGTCACGCTCCCTGACAAGAGTTCTAGTCATAAGGTGTAAGTACAAGTGTTGCATGGGACTTTAGGGATGGCTACTTAAAGGGAATTGATTCAGCTGGAAGGTACCTCTCTTATCCTTCTTTCTTCCTGGAAATAATGGCTTGAGTTTTAGCAGCCACCTTGGACTATGAGGTTATTTGAGGGTGGAAGTCATGTACAGGATGATGGAAGAATGACAGAAAGAGCCTAGGTCCCTCATGACCACTGAGCCACGAAAATAGTCCTGCTACAAGCCTTTCAGGGTTAGAAGTTCCATTTGTGAAAAGGATAATATTTGTATGTGATAAACAAAATGTGGCTGCCTCTAAATTTTAGAACCGGCATAGTGGACTGCCCAGGCTTGCAGGCTTTCTTTCCTTATTAATTAGCAATTTAGGACTGTTCTTTCACTGGGCCAGTGGAGAAGGAGGAACAACAGTCAGGAGACAGGAAGAGATCAGCAGGTGAAAACCATTGATCGAAAGAGATAAACCAGGGTTGAGTAATCAGATAGGGTACGTGAATTTACTCCACTAGGCCTTGACCATTTTGCACAGAAACCTTAAGACAATACTTTGAGTTTATCATGTTGCAACCTTGGGATGATGGTGTAATTCTTTCCCCTAAACGGCTGTAATTCTTTCCCCTAAATGGTTACAGGCTCTCCTGTAACCACAGACTCATGCACTCATAATCCCTGCACAGATGGTGCAGAAAGAAGCTCAAATTTTCAGATCCTCTTTGTGATTCTCTTTGGAAGTTTATAAGCCAACTTTGAAAAAGAGATGTTATTATAATTGCATTTCATTTGCAAGGAAGCAGAACCAAAAGAAAAACTTTCAGCCAATTTCCTCAGAGGCAAAACTGGGTCATTAGAATAGAGTAGCCTGTTGTTCAGCCTATGTGCGAAGTTTCAGTTGCTATTTTTATCATCAGCTGAGCCTTGAGTCAGAAGCCCGTGCCTACCTGGTTGGAGGTGCCACAAAAAGACTCTTGCTTTATGCTCACAACTGTTGAATAGAAAACAGATGAGGCCAAAGAGGGCTCAGGATAGAAGATATGTGATCACCTTTGCTGCGTGCTGCCTTGACAAGCAGTCGTTTACATGTCAGTCAAGGAGTTTTAAACTTCACTCAGGCTACTGTCCTTAAATCTGGACTACCTTTTTTCTTTAGAAAAAATTTAAAACCAGTGTCCATCTTACCTGCCTCTACTTCTCAATGTGAAGCCTTTCCTCAAGGTCTGCCAAAAGTTTCCCTTCTCTTGGGCTTCCCTGGTGGCACAGTGGTTAAGAATCCGCCTGCCAATGCAGGCGACATGGGTTCGAGCCCTGGTCTGGGAAGCTCCCACATACCGCGGAGCAACTAAGCCCGTGCGCCACAACTACTTAGCCTGCGCTCTAGAGCCCACGAGCCACAACTACTGAGCGCGTTCACCTAGAGCCAGTGCTCTGCAACGAGAGAAGCCACTGCAATGAGAAGCCCGCGCAACACAACGAAGAGTAGCCCCCACTCGCCGCAACTAGAGAAAGCCCGCACGCAGCAACAAAGACCCAATGCAGCCAAATAAATAAATAAATTTATATAAAAAACAAAAGTTTCCCTCCTCTCTCCTCCCAAGAAGCCCACTCTCACCCTCTCAGGCAGGCTGCTGGCAGAAAACTCACGGTACATTTAATGAGCCCTTTGAGGCAAATTTAATAAAGGTGTGGACAGGTTCTAGGAAAAGCTAAAAGGAGCATGCAGTACTCCTGAGCTAGTAAGAGAGCAGTTACCAGAACTGGAGGGGAGAGAAAGCTGTGTGTAGAGGCCTGCTGACTGTAATAAAGCCTTGATGACCCCCTGCAGGAAGGGTGCTAGGATAGAAGTACCCCAATCTCCCTCTCCTTCTCTTTGACTTCAGGTGACAACCCCTGCCAAAGGCAGCTTCTGGAAGCCGGTGGACAAGGAAGTCTGTTAATTTTGTCCATCAACGTAGCTTTTCTGGCACAAAGCTGTATAGAGAAGGGTGAAGAGGGATCTAGAAAGACAACTGGAAGATATTCAGTCACCTGCTCTGACATTTTTGCTCATGCTGGGCTTATCACCTACCCTCATTTTCAACTGTCATATAATCCACTGGTCTGGTCTAGGATTCAAGTGTATGACCCACTTTTAAATACAGAAATGTTTCTCTCCTCAGTTGGCATTTTTAGCTGCATTATTCACACTGACACTTAACAAGATACAGCCTTTATTGTCACTTAAATGTTTTAAATGTATATAAGTATCCTGTTATACTGTAAGCTCTGTGGACCAGAATTTACGAGTTATGCTTCTGTTCTATCTCCACAGCACCTAACACAGTGCTCAGCACAGACCAGTTGAAACAAATTGTAATCTTCTTAATTCCCTCCTTCATTTTATCCCCACACCCTACCTGCCCCAGAGGATGCTTATACCTTCATATTATTTTGTGGACCCTCAAGGTGAAAAAATCATCTAAAATCACCATTAGATGGTTCTGAAGAACCTAGGGGCAGGACAGGAATAAAGACGCAGATGTAGAGAATGGACTTGAGGACATGGGGAGGGGGAAGGGTAAGCTGAGACAAAGTGAGAGAGTGGCATGGACTTATATATACTACCAAATGTAAAATAGATAGCTAGGGGGAAGCAGCCGCATAGCACAGGGACATCAGCTCGGTGCTTTGTGACCACCTAGAGGGGTGGGATAGGGTGGGAGGGAGGCTCAAAAGGGAGGGGATATGGGGATATATGTATGCGTATAGCTGATTCACTTTGTTATACAGCAGACAATAACACAACATTGTAAAGCAATTATACTCCAAAAAAGATGTAAAAAAAACATTTTTAATAAAAATAAATAAATAAAATCACCATTAGAAAGCACAAGAAGTCTAGATGTGTCTGTAGGGGTGTTTCTGAAGTTGGATAGTGGAGTATGCAGGTCAAAGCTAGGCTTCCATCAGCAGACACCTGCAACTCTTTACCTGATGGCTTTTTCTATCTGCCTCACTAGCCCAAAGGCAGGGGAGGCTAGAAGTGCTGGGAAGTTCCAGTCTCCAATCTCCCCACAAGCAGCTCTAAAATAGTGACTGAAGGGACTTGGTGACAAAAAAATCAAGCAACCTCACTGACCTGATGGGGGGAGGGGGCGGGCAACTCTGAAGTACCTTCTACACGGTTTCCCAGAATTCCCCTGGGGTTTGAGCCCAGCTGCCCACAGGGCTGATCTGCATGATAATTCATCCTTAATTAGCTTCCTTCCCTTTGTTTTTCTCTCTCCCTCTCTGCTGCTGCCAGTGCTTCTTGGAATCACCTCCCAAATGAAATACGGACTTAAATTCTTACCTTCAAGTTTACTTCTAGGGTAGAATGATGTGACATCACCAATGATATTCAACCCATTTGTGGTAGGAATATACAAGATGTACTTTTCTTTTTTTTAAAAAAAGGAATTCCTTATTTTTATTATTTATTTATTTATCCATTTATTTTTGGCTGTGTTGGGTCTTCGTTTCTGTGCGAGGGCTTTCTCTAGTTGCGGCAAGTGGGGGCCACTCTTTCATCGCGGTGCGGGGGCCTCTCACTGTCACGGCCTCTCTTGTCGCGGAGCACAGGCTCCAGACGCGCAGGCTCAGTAGTTGTGGCTCACGGGCCTAGTTGCTCTGCGGCATGTGGGATCTTCCCAGACCAGGGCTCAAACCCGTGTCCCCTGCATTGGCAGGCAGATTCTCAACCACTGCGCCACCAGGGAAGCCCCGTACTTTTCTTGATATAACTTCTATGTCCTGACATTTTCCTCTTTCTTTGCTTTCATATCTAAACATATTATTGATCCACCTAAGAAAAATTCCAAAGACATTTAAAAAAATTAAAAATAAAGTTAGTGTTTTTTTATCTTATTACAAAAGCAATATATGCTTATTGTTGAAAAATTAGAAAATAAAAATAACACCACTATTCTAAAATAGCAACTGTTAATATCTTGCTGTGTATCCTTTTGGAACATTTTCTTTACATGAATTAATGTAGGCTTTTTTAATTGCTTTTTTTCCCACTGAAGAATATATATGGAATAACTTGACAAGTCAAAAAATATTTATGTTTAACAACATTCAAAAATGATTGCAGAGTGTTTCACTGTATGGACTTACTACTACTGTTCCTTTAATCAAGTTTCACTTTTAGTTATTTTGAGTTTTTCAGTTTTCAAAAAAAAAAAATTACTAGGTTGTATAACTTGTAACTAAATGTAACTTCTAACTAAATCATCAAGGTACTTCCCCAAAAGTGGAACTGCTACATCAGAGAACACATATATTCCAAAGGTTTTTGACATCTTACCTAAGTGACTCCTACCAGCAATGTATGAGATTGTTTATTTCCTGACAGTTCTATCAACTCTGTTTTCTTCTTTAAGCCTTTGCCAATAATTAATTTCATTGCTCTGATTAATAACAAGGATGAACTTTTTAATATTCCCATTGGTCATTCTTTTCCTTTTTTTATGATTTGCCTTGTTTCTGTACATAAAGACAACTGTAGGAAGACAGTTCCTGCTGTAATACTAGCTGGAGGTTATGATCTCACTGCTTTTTTTTTAAACATCTTTATTGGAGTATAATCGCTTTACAGTGTTGATCTCATTGCTTTTTATTAATTGGTTGGTTATTCTTCCTCCAAGAACAGTCCTAAGAAAGGCCTCTGACCTCTCCTTGCTTCAGATATCTAATTCACACTTAAGTTTAACCTCGACCCCTGTACCAATGACCTTTCACATCAGTGAAAGCAACCTAGCAACCTACTGCATCTCTCCATTAGCTTTCCTATCAATATTCAGTTTCAGCATATTGAGTCCTAACTTCCAATCTGTTGCCATTCCCAACTTTCTCAGTTCCATCTAAACTCTCTTGGCCTCCAAAATTTGAAATAGCAGAGCTTCTTTTTAATCTTGTTTTCTTTTTCGTACTCAAATCCAATCAAACATGATTATGTATTTTCTTTGTTCATAATATTTCACAGATTTTCTCCTAAAGCTTTATCTCTACAACCATGACTCTAATTTAGACCCATCACATTCTATCTAGAGGACTTCTCGCTTCAGAGCTAATAGAGTTTTATGTGTACAATTTTCAATATTTTAAAATAATTAAATTTATCCTGCACTTAACAGTATATGTGTATACATAAGGTATAAAGAATAATTAAAGTCTTACTCTGAGGGTTCCTTTCCAAACACATTCCTCTCTCTCTCCCACAGAGGTAAATACTATCCTGAATGTATGTTTATCATTCCCATGTATTGCTTTGTAGTTTTACCCTATTTGCATTTAGTTTGCATGCTTTTGAACTTTAAATAAGCAATATCATATTATATGTATTTTTTTGCAACTTGCTTTTCTTGCTCAACATTATATGTAAGATTTGTCCTTGTTGATGGTTTATTCATTTTTTTACTACTGTGTAGTATTGCATTGGATGCCTATACCATAATTTATTCATCCCCCCTGTTGATAGGTATTGAGTTGTTTCCAGTTTTTTTTTCTATTATAGACCACGCTGCTATGTACATTTGTGACATGTACAAGCTTACATAGCAAATGCAAGAGTTTCTCTAGAAGTGGAATTTGTGATTTCACAGTGTTCATAACTTTGATGTCACTAGATAATGCCAAATTGTCTTCCAAGATTTACACTTAGGAAAGTTTCTGAGGATATCAGTCGTCCCACACTCTGACTAGCACTTAGTTTTGCCAGATTTCTTAAGTTTTGCCAATCTGGTAAATATAAATAGTATTTCCTGGTTTTAATTTGAATTTATCTAGTTATGAATGAGATTTTAATGTTTCATATGTTTATTACCAATTTAGATTTCCTTTTCTGCAAAATTCTTCTTCAATTTTTTCCTTATTTTTCTATTGGATTTTTGTTCTTTTTTCTGATTAGTTTTTAGGAGTAATTTTCAATATTCTAAATAGTAATCTTCTGTTCATTATCTGAGTATTAAACCTCTTCCAGTTTGTGGCTTCTTACTTTTTAATGATATCTTTTGATAATCAGTTTTTAATTAGAATGTATTGATAATAAAATCTATCAATCTTTACCTAATGGGTTGAGGTTTTTATATCTCCTTTAAGAAACACTTTCCAATTGAGACTTAAAAAATTTTCTTCTAAAACTTTTGAGTTTTACATTTTATATCTAAATCCTTAGTCTACTTGAATTGATTTTTGTAAATGAAATTGTTATCATGTTACCATTTATGCCTACACCATAGCCAGCCTATAGAAGATACTCAGTACTTTTCCACTTCTTTTTTTATTCTTTGATTTATTATTTTAAATAAATGTTTTTTTAAAAATGCTTATTTCAAGCTAAATGAATCTTTTAGAAGCACTCCACAATGCACTCTTTGTTATCATTTAGATGTTGCGTAAACTACTAAAAACACAGGCAAGCCAACAATTTACCACAATCAGCATTAAAGTCTTGGATGTACCACTAGATTTTAGAGTGGGATGAGTTCTGGGTCCATAGTGTAGATTGTAGAGATATTTTTAAGTATTTGATCTGCTAAATGAATAAAATGTAAAAATATCCTTGTGTCATCCTTTGAGATGAATTGGATAAGCTACATCTTTGTGGGGGAAAAAGCATGGTTGTTATCAGAGTATCATCATCTATCATGATCTCTAACTATAGCAAATCAAGCGTTAAAAATTATGTTCTATACTTCATATTGTATATTTAAATATGACCTCCTTAATGGAATATGAAGATGTATGATAAAACACAGAGTCTCTCTCTTCAGGTTTTTTAAACCCTACCAGTTCCTAATATACCCCCAGGGGAAAGCCAGACCCATTCAATGACTTGGCACCAGAATTAAGCCAAAACTTGTCTTTGAGATAGGCACAGTGGGAGGAAGCAAAGGCACCATAGTAATAGTTGTAAAACACTTGGAGCTCCCTCTGCTGGAATATATTGGTATAGTAGTATTAGTAGTGCAGTAGAGCAGTAGTGAAGGAAGCACTCTACCTCCAAGGTAGAAGAAATGGAAACAAAAGGAAACAATCTAAAAGTTAGCTTTGACACCAGGTTAAAGGGAAAGTTTAAAACAACAGTAGACTTTCTTCTAAACAAATTTTGTAAAATTTGTCATTTTCCTTCTACTTTAGGGATATTTGCCTTATAGTACAAAAAGCATTATCTTGATTCATTAATTGACACCTTATGGGAGCAACCTCAGGGAAGAGCATAACATCATTTTAGAACGTTGATGACTGAAAATGTATTTATAGACTAGACTTTTATTCATTATGTAACTTTTGGAAAGTCATTTAACTTCTCTGTATTGTGTCGCTCTAATTTTAAAATGAAGATGACAATAACAACCCCAAACTCTTTGACAATGGTGGGTAAATGAGAAGCCAAAGATGTGAAACAAACTTCCAAGGTGTCACATATCCTCGTGGCTAAAATCCCAGAACTGGTTGGTAACCATGTTCCCAGATGAATAGTGTTGAGTCCCAGGCACTGTGTCAGGTCCTGGTAACACAGTGATGAATAAAGACTGTCCCTCACCCTCCTAGAACTCACAGTTTAACAGCCTATGGGAGAAGACACTATAATAACACAAACAGTAACAAAAAAACATGGCAAATCCTATAAAAGAATGTATTGGAAGGTTATAGAGACACATAATTTTCTAGATGGTCAGAAAAGGCTTCAAAGAAAAGTTGTGTTTGAGTTGGGACTTGAATGATGAGGTACTTTCCAGTATATATTTCTTTCTTAAAAGTTTTGTTTATTTAGCTGTTCTTAGTAGGAACTCTCTTCCAAAAACAGTTTTAAAAAACATGATAATTAGGGGAACAGAAAGTTAGCCTAGTTCTAGTTTATTTCATTGGAAGTCTTAATAAACAACATACTGATGCAACCATTAGTTTAATAAATAAATTACTAGACTGAGAAAAATATATCAGCATGGGAATAAGGAAAATATTGGCTGATGTACAGGGAGAAATTAATGGAGAGATAGATTATAAGTTATATATTTATCATTTATATCCTACTTCTGAAAATAATGTTAGGCTTGATAGCTTTTAGTTGGTATATTAAAGATAATAATACAAATTTACCATTAGTAATGATAATGTGTTCTGGTTTTGCTCTCCCTTCCAAAAAAAAAAAATCTGTGTCCTGTTAATACTTTAAGATCCTTGGATGCTAAGCATTATCTTATATTTCATGCATTTAGCCTTTAATGATTTCTCAACAGGCAGAGTCTTAGAGCAGGAAAAAAAATGTATAGCTGCACTTGCCTACATTAGAAAAGAAGAAAAACTGTAGATCAATAACCTAATTGTATACTTTAAGGAACTAAAAAATGAAGAGAAAATTAAACTGAAAGCAAACAGAGGGAAGGAAATAATAACTGACTGGAATTATATAAAATGGAAAATATAAAAACAAGAGAGAAAATCAAAGAAACCTAAAGCTGTCTTTTTGAAAAAGATCAACACAATGACAAAGGTTTAGCAAGACTGGCCAAGAACAAAAGAAGGAAGACTCAAATTACTAAAATCACAAACGTAGTCATGGACATTACTACCAACCTTACAGGAATTAAAAAAAGATTATAAGGGAATTCTATGAAAATTATACGCCAATTATAAGTCTAGATAACCTATGTGAAATGGACAGATTCCTAGATTTGTTCCAACTTCCCAACTCATTTTATGAAGCTAGTATTACTCTGATACCAACAAAGACATAAGAAAAGAAAACTATAGACCAATATCCCTTATGGATATAAATGCAAAAGTCTTCAATAAAATACTGGTGAAATGAAGCCAGTATTATATTAAAAAGATTATACACCTTGATCAAGAGGGATTTTTATCTCAGGAATATAAGAATAGTTCAACATATGAAAATCAATCATTATAATATACCATATTAAAGAATGAAAGGGAAAAAACTACATGATCATCTCAGTAGATGCAGAAAAAGTACTTGACAAAAGCCAACACCATTTCATGATAAAAGCACACAACTAGACGCAGAAGAGAATTCCCTCATCCTGACAAAGAATAATTATGAAAAATCACAGCTAACATCATACTTAATGATGAAAGACTAAAAGATTCCCCCTAATATCAGGAACAAAGATGTTCCCTCTTGTCACTTCTGTCCAACATTGTACTGGAGGTTTACCTAGGGCAATTTGCCCAGAAAGAGAAATAAAAGACATCCAAATTGGAAAGGGAAAAGTAAAAATTTATCTATTCACAGAAGACATGACTTTCTATGTAGAAAAACCTAAGAAGTACACACATACACACAAAATATTAGGGCTAATAAATAAGTTCAACAAGTTTGCGGGATACAAGATCAATACACAAAAATCAGTTGTATTTCCATATACTAGAATAAACAATTCAAAAATGAAATTAAGAAAACAATTCCATTTACAATAGCATCAAAAGAAATCTAAGACTTGTACATTGAAAACCATATACATTGTGGAAAGAAGTGAAAGAAGACCTAAATAAATGGAAAAACATCTCATGTTCATAAATTGGAAGATTTAATATCATTAAGATGGTAATACTTTCTAGATTGATTTAGAGATTCAACATAATCCCAGCAAGCTTTTTTGCAGAAATTGAAAAGCTGATTCTAAAATTCATGTGGAAATGCAAGGCGCACAGAATAACTAAAACAATCTTTAAAAAAATAACAAAGTTGGAGAATTCACATTTCCCAATTTTAAAACTTACTACATGGACCTCCCCGGAGGTCTAGTGGTTAAGACTCTGCACTTCCACTGCAGGGGGCACAGGTTCAATCCCTAGTCGGGGAACTAAGATCCCACATGCCAGGCAGTGTGGCCAAAAATAAAAAACACTTACTGCAAAGCTACAGTTATCAAGACAGTGTGGTACTGGCAGAAGGATAGACATATTGGATAGTCACATGTAGAAGAATGAATTTGGATACCTATTTTGTACTATACACAAAAATTAACTCAAAATGGATTCAAGATCTAAATGTAAAAACTAAAGCTATAAAAAAAAAGTTAATTAATTAAAAAAAAAACAAAACTAAAGCTATAAAACTCTTAGAAGAAAACCTAGGCATAAATCTTTGTGGCTTTGGATTAGGCAATGGTCTTTAGATACAACACCAAAAGCACAAGTATTAAAAGAAAATTTTTAAAGTTGGGCTTCCTCAACCCTAAAAACTTCTGAGCTTCAAAAGACATCATCAAGAAAGTGAAAAGACAACTCACTGAATGGGAGAAAATATTTGCAATAATATATTTGATTAGGAATTTGTATCCAGAATGTATAAAGAATATTTACATCCTACAATAAAAAGACAACCCAATTTTAAAATGGGCAAAGGACTTGAATAAACATTTCTCAAACAAAGGTATACAAATGGCCAACAAGCGTGTGAAAAAATGCTTAACATCATTAGTCATTAGCAAAATCGCAAATCAAAACCACAGTGAGATGCCACTTCACACCCACTAGGATGGTTATAATAAAAAATACAAACAATAACAAGTGTTGACAAGAATGTAAGGAAATTGTAACCCTCATACATTGCTAGTGGGAATATAAAATGGTGCAACCACCTTGGAAAACAGTTTGGCAGTTCCTCAAAAAGTTAAAAGTAAAGTTATCGCGTGGCACAGGAATTCCACTCCAGGTATTTACCCAAGAGAATTGAAAACTTATGTCAGTACAAAAACTTGTATGTGAATATTCATAGAAGCATTATTTGTAATAGCCCCAAACTGGAAACAACCCAAATGTCCATCAACTGATACATAGTGGATAAACACAATGTGGTATGTCCATACAAGGAATATTATTCAGCCCTATAAGGAAATGAAGTACTGATATAGGCTACAACATGGATAAATCTTGAAAATATTATGCCAAGTGAAAGAAATCAGACACAAAATGCCACATATCCTATGATTTCATTTAAATGTAGTGGCCAGAGTAGACAAATCTATAGAGCCCCAAAGTGTATTAATGGTTGTCAGGAAGTGGAGAATGACTAGGAATTATATAGTGGTGATGGTTGCACAACCATGTGAAAATACCAAAACCCACTAAATTGTGCATTTAAAAAATTAAAAAAACAAAACAAACCAAACGTAGCCTCAACAACATTTTAAAACTTTGGAGGTAGCTAATAACGCGTAACACACTTTCTAACACTAACTATTGTTAGCATTCAAAATGCATTGCAGATATTAACTCATTTAGTGCTTATCACAAGCCTATGACATAGTCCTATTACTATCTCCACTTTTTAGAGGAGGAAACCTGAACTCAGAGAGGTTAAGTAACTTGCCTAAGGTTATGCAATTAAGAAAGGGACAGAGCTAGGATTCAAACCCAAGCAGTCTGACATGGAATCCATTCAACCAACACATTATTTGGCTTGCCATTGTGACTATGCAACAAAGTTCCAAAGGAACTGGTAAACAGGAAATATGTTTATAAAAAATAATTCATGGTGACAACTGTTATTGTGCCTTCTAGAGGATATTGGAAATTTTAATCTTTTTAAACAGAGGAATACAACAATTTTTTTTTTATTATTAATTATCCTGGGTTAGGAAAGGCCCTTTCCTGGCACTTACATTTCAGATGTTATCAGCAACATGCAATCTCAAAAGCTTCCATATGAATTCTCTTTGAAATGTGTGTTTTTATTAAATCTTTGAGCTCTGCTTGCAGTACTCAGTAGACTTTGAAACATTCACTTTATTTTGAAGTGGCAGCTGGGAAAAAAACAGGATGGGACATTTGGCTCTGATAGTTAACAAGGGCTGAGTTTCTTTTAATGCTGCCAACTCAAGCAGACTCAGTGAGGCTTGTGCTGCAAGCTGCTAACAGTGGGATTCAGTTCATACTGGCGAGTCTGGCCAAGGTCCACTTTGTCTCTGCACAGAGGGGAGCACTTCAGAGCAGCTGACGGCTTATTCCCTGCCATGCCAAGATTAATATGCTGTATGTTCACTCATGTTCATGATCAAGAATCCCAAAAAGAAGGTTGTCTTTTGTCCCAAAGAGAGCTGTTTGGTAGAAAACGTCTACATACATCCAATGTAGTCATTGATTATCTTGAAAACAGGAAAATCTTCATGTGAAGTAGTAACCGAGAGATACAAGACTAAGGGCAGTGCCTAAGTGCTAGAGATGGTGATGGCTCTGACTGTTTCCACTCTTGCCTACCATAATTCATTGTCCACACAGTTGCCAGAATGAGAACGAGGCTAAAAAAATTGAGATGACGTTTTACTTTCCTAATGGCTTTCCACTGCACTTAAAACCCAAAGTTCTTACAATGGCCTATAAAGCCCTATGAAATCTAGCCCAGGTTGCATATCTGAGTGTGTCTCCTACTTCTAGTTTCTTCAACAACAAATTTCAAAGAAAGAAAGAGTGGGAGGGAAAACTGTAAGTCTGAAGAAACTTTAAAAACCTATAACGTAGAGAACGGACTTGAGGACGTGGGGAGGGGGAAGGGTAAGTTGGGATGAAGTGAGAGAGCAGCATTGACATAGATACACTACCGAATGTAAAATAGACAGCTAGTGGGCAAAATAGATAGCTAGTGGGAAGCAGCTGCATAGCACAGGGAGATCAGCTCCGCGCTTTGTGAGGGGTGGGATAGGGAGGGTGGGAGGGAGACGCAAGAGGGAGTGGATATGGGGATATATGTATACGTATAGCTGATTCACTTTGTTATACAGCAGAAACTAACACAACATTGTAAAGCAATTATACTCCAATAAAGATGTTAAAAATATAAAACAAATATACAAGATAAAAAAAACCTATAAGGCACATGTAGTGCATACACTCCAGTTGGATTCTGAATTGGACAAAACTATACAAAATTATGAAGCAATTAGAGTGACTTGAACATGGATTGGATTTTGTATTAAGAATTTAGTTTTTCAGTTGTAATAATGGTATTGTGATTATGTTGTGTGTTTTTTTTAAGAGCTCTTAGAGATACATACTAAAATCTAGGTGAAATGGTATCATATCTGGGATTTTCTTCAAAATAATCTAATGAATTGAGGAGGAGTGTGGAAGTAAAAATAAAATAAGATTGACTATGAGGAGATAATTACTGAAGATGGATGATGAGTACATGGGATTTTTATACTATTCTCTTTACTTTTCCTAGGGCCCTTGACTTTTCTGCCCACTTGCCATTTCTATTAGTTATCTCCAAACCTAGGACATTATCATTATTCTCTTTATTGATTCCGAAACTGTAAAAAAAACCCTATTGGTTGGGATTACTGCAAATTTCTATCTGATCACTTTCATGTCCTCTTAAATTATTCCCACCTTTTCCACTGTGTTTCTCTAAGATTTACCCACATTCTCAGGCTCTCAGATCCTGTGACTCTTCCACTCCAAAAGAAGATGTGGTCTTCTACTTCACCTTTGAAGGCTTAGGTCATCCAGCATGAAATCTCTTTCTTCCTCTTTGCCTTCTAAAAACCTCTCTTTAACCATATTTTCTTGAAATTTACCATGTTTAATTCTTGGATGAATTTTACTCTGGACCTTATTTGATTGATCTTCTACTATATGTAATACTTGTCCATTTCAAACATAATTCAGATAGGATCAAAATCCAGAATTCAAGGATAAGAAGTGTATATCATTACAAAAATCTTTTTATATACTTATATATGCAAACATGTATCAAAGATCATAAAACCTGTTTTTTCTTAATAAATTTATTTATTTTATTTATTTTATTTTTGGCCACGTTGGGTCTTCGTTGCTGCACGTGGGCTTTCTCTAGTTGCGGCAAGCGGGGGCTACTCTTCGTTGTGGTACGTGGGCTTCTCATTGTGGTGGCTTCTTTTGATGTGGAGCATTGGCTCTAGGTGTGGGGGCTTCAGTAGTTGTGGCGCACAGGCTCAGTAGTTGTGGCTTGTGGGCTCTAGGGCGCAGGCTCAGTAGTTATGGTGCATGGGCTTAGTTGCTCTGCAGCATGTGGGATCTTCCCGGACCAGGGCTCAAACCCGTGTCCCCTGCATTGGCAGGCGGATTCTTAACCACTGCGTCAGGGAAGAATCCAAAATCTGTTTTTATAGCAGACATGGAGTTAGTCACAGGACTATCCCGAAAGATGAAAACATTTGGGTAATTGCATCTGGAAAAACTCAATAAGAAAACAAAAATCAGTTTGCACAGTGGGGAAGGATCTTTGAATTTCAGCTTTATTGTTAGTTTGTTTCCATATTAATTTAACTCTTGATTTAGAAATCATGTTTCAAAGTTGGTGTTTTCAAGTCAGTATTTTAAGATTTCTGTAAGCATCTAAAACAACAATCCTTTTTCTACTGAAAAGAAAAGTAAGGCTGTAACTTGTCTTATGTTCATCTTTATATCACCAATGCTTAGCACATAACAGATGATCAAAATGTACTAGCTAAATTAATTGATATATGACCAACTCTAATATTTACCACCTTTTTCCTTTAACAAATATTTATCAACAGCCTACCGTAATGTGCTTTGAAAGATCTTATCACATGATCACCCAGGGAAAGTGTAGGAGCTGGAGGGAAATGCACATATGAAGGTCTGGTGGTATAAAGAAACTCGGTGTGTTGGGATACAGAAAAAAGGCAAGTTTGGCTGGAATGTGGTGACAGAGTGGGAGAGAAGTAGGAGAGGGGAGTCAGGTGTGTACTCAAGGGCCAAATGCTGTCAGGCTTTATAAGGACTTTGTGTTTTAAGGGCAATGGAAAGCTGTCAGGAAAGCAAAATATTATGATCTGATTTTTTTTCTAGCCTTGCTCTCATTCTCACTACTGTGCAGACATTGGATTGTAGTGGGACAAGAGTGGAAACAGGCAGAGTTCTTTCTGCCTCCAGTACTTAGGCAATGCCCTTACTCTTGTGTCCCCCAGTTCTGACTTCATGTGGTCATTTTCGTGTTCTCAAGATGAACTTGAGTCATATAGAAGAAGATTGTAACATAAGGGAGTTAACGATGCTTAACCATATCTAACACACAAGTCGGGGGTGAAAGAAAACCTAGAAGTGCCAAGAAGAGGTAAAATAAAAAGCAAATATTATATCTCTTCCCATTAGTCTTTAACTGAATGGCTGAATCTCCTTTGAATCAAGTTAGTTTCTTCTATAAATCTATGAGCAGTCCCAAATATTACAATTCTGAAGAGTTTCCTTGGCTCACTGGTGGTTGTAATAAAGCCCCACTCCCTACACTGTTAAATTCAAGCTCCCAATTGTACTTAGTATTTTAAAGAAGTGCATTTGTTTTCTTTTCTGGGTCATAACCCAGTTTGTTGAAAAGCTAGCAAGATCTTTGATAAAATGTTATAGGGGCTGTGAGAATGAATTGAAAGTCTTAAGTTAAAACAATATACTTAAAGTTTATAGGACAAGAGAAAATTAAGGTTCTAGAATTAGTGAAAAGTCAGAACATTTTAAAGAATACTACTATGAGGACTCTAATTTAATAATAATATTTCAATTAATATTGATAAATATTTAAAGCATTTTGTAGGAGACAATTGTAGAATTGAATATTTGATAAACACATAAGCAGATTACTTTATAAATTAATTTTGACAACACAATACTTATTATGAATTAATGAACAATAAACACATCATAAAATCATAATCAGAGAATTGCAAATATTTTGCAAGAGCATTTTGTTTAAAAACCAATCATATTGGCAAAGATTTAAATGAAATAGTAATGCCTAGTGTTCATGAAGGTGGAGGAGAAAAGACGTACTTTTAAATAATGCTGATGGGAGTGTAAATTGGTACAACTTTTCAGGAAGCACTTTAGCATTCTCTATCAAATGTTTAATGTGCCCATCCTTTGCTCCAACAATTCCACTTCTAGAACTTGGTCCTACAGTAGCATTTCTGTAGGTACATGGATACATATAAAAAGATGTTCATTGCAGCATTGTTTGTGGTAGTAAGAAAAATTGGAAACAGATTAAGTAACTTTCAAGACAAAATTGGTTAAATGAGTAATGGTACACAAATATAATGGAATACCATGCCATGACTAAAAACAATGAAGCAGATCCAAACATAATGACACAGAATTACACCCACAATCTATTTTTGAACTGAAAAAAATGTTAGAATATGATCTTATGTTGTAAAAATAATAGTGAATGAGTGTGTATTTGGATTTGCATGGAGAATGGTGCTTCTCAATGAAGACTAACCTGAGCTCCCTGTTTAAAATTGCACCCACCCATCTTGCATTCCTAACCCTCCTTGCCCTGCTTTACTTGTTTTTTTCCATAGTACTTAGCACCTTCTAATATACCATATAATTTAAATATTTATTATTTGTTGCCTTTCTCCCTCTAGAATGTAAAATCTATGAGAACAAAAATATTTGTCTATTTTGTTCATGGATTGTCCAAGAGTCTCGATAGGACATTGCCTGGCACAATGTAGGTACTCAATAAATATTTGTTGAATAATCAGTGAAAAGAAGGATTCTGGGGGAGTAGGATTAAGGGGGGCGATGGGGACTTTTACTTTATGCTTTACACATTTTTTTATTGCTAGAATTTTTATGATTATATTTTGCCTTTGTTATTTAAAATGATATATAACAGAATTACAAATTCTGTGTTTAGTTTTGAAATGTATAGTGTCACTGGTCCTTCGAGTTATAAGAACTCTGGTTTTCATGTCCTATAGGAAAATGATGAATGTGTTCAGTATGAGTCACGGCCATCACTAAGAACTGTGCCTGAGGCTAAACATGACTAACTACAAAACCCATGTTTTAATTGTGTAGAGGAAAAATTAGTTCAGTTCTAAGTGTCTTTATCCTGTATAAATGTCCATTGATTCATATCTTTCTCCTTTGTGTGACCATTTGCTCCTTGAGTTTAAGGATGAATCTTAATTTTAGATTCCTCTAGGCATAGCTCAAATCTCATCCCTTTCATGAAATGTCCCTGCCTATCATTAAGTGATCTTTCATTCTTTACATATGTACAGTGAACAGAGAGCACAAATTTTCCTAAATAATTCAGATTTCAAATTCTTGGACCATTTTTCTTCTCATAAATTTCTCAAAATGTCCTAGCAATTCCAGAATTTCACTATCCAGGCTACATCTCCTAAATATCTCTGTAGCTCTGAGGAGAGGCACAGCATACTTTCTACCTTTTAAAAATAGGAGACAGCATGACATCTTGGAAAGAATATGTAATCTTTGAAGTAAGACATCTAGAATCCACAACTTGGTCTTTTATTAATGGCATCACCTTGAGTAACTCTTAGTATCTGTTTTCTTTTCTATAAACCTAGGGATTGTAAAACCTATTCTGAAGCAATCTGTGAGAATTAAATGAAATTATGTACATAAACCACCTACTTCAGTGTCCAGCACATAGAAGATGCTTAATAAATGGCATCTTTTACTATTTATCAAGAAACAGTAATAGAAGTATAGCAGTTTACTCCTGCTATAAGTCACTCAGTTCTTATTTCTCTGTACTGTTACCTTTTCCTATCTGTGCATTTTTCTCTTGAGGACCAGAATGTAAGCTGCTCAGGGAAGCTTTAATTTTTTTATGTTTTTTATTGTGCCTAGGACAGTGAGAGGCATAATAAATGATTATGGATTGAATAAAGCAAAACAAGATGTTTGGCCTCTGAGTTTGGGCATCAAGAACTAGTATTAATAAAAAACAAGGTCCTGCTGTATAGCACAGGGAACGATATTCAATATCCTGTGATAAACAATAATGGAAAAGAATGTAAAAAAGAATGTATGTATATGTATAACTGAATCACTTTGCTGTATAGCAGAAATTAACACAACATTGTAAATCAACTATATTTCAATAAAATAAATTTTAAAAAAAGAACTAATATTGAATCGCTAACATTAACAGTGTCTGTGGGACATCAACAAGGGTATAGTTTTTTAACTAGAGTAATTATTAAACACATATTTATTGAGTGCCCAGTATGTTCCAAGCCCTTTTCTAGATACGAGACGAGTGAAAGTTGGAAAGAAGAAAAATTTCAAATACTGGTTAACACTATGAGATAAATTGTATCCATATTTTTTCTATTATTTTTGTTAATATAAACGGTAGCACTTTTATCCATTTGCTGCAGTTCTGTCATGTTTGGTATTAAGACCAATTTACTTGACATTGTATGTGCTTGGCATTAAAAGCAGGATAAGAATTCTATTTTCAAAAGGGCATAGTTAACTGCTAGCCTCTCTGCCAAAGCAATTTTCCCTCCCTTCCTTTAACCTCCGGAGGAGACAATTGGTTACATTCTAAGCAGAAGATTGCTCGGAGAGTGGGCAGCAAGCCCTGCGTGGGCAGCCTGCTCGTTTAATTTTAAGCGAGATCTTTGGGCCTTTTATTATATTAATTAGTGCATTGGCAAGGTCGAATGGGATTTTTAAACCAGCAGGGGTTTTGCTGATCCCTTAATTTGCAGTTTGTGATGGCTCTTTTGTTTTTGTTTTGTTTAATCTTTCCACTCATTAAGCCCTTCAATCTAGCGTTAGCTGTAACTCCCTGTAATTCTAGAGCGTGGGGGAGTGATATGTAAAAAGGGATGGTGGCTGTGATGAGGCGGGCAAGATACACTTTCTCTTTGGCGCTGGTTTGAGAGTGGGCAGCTACCCTTATTTTAGGCGCCTAGGAATTTAACTACAGGTGTGAACTCTGAGAGAGACCATGCCACGTAGCATGTGTTTTTCAGTGATGTGTAGAAAAATTATTCAACCTTTTATTCAAGCTTTAGGTGATGCAGGTAAAAATCACTTGATTTAGACATCCTGGGCTGGTGAAGGGACTGGGGGAAATGCAACAGGAAGGAATGTATTTGTGGATTTGTGTAATTGCATGATGAGGGAGTTTCCTGCTGCCTTGCTTATCTTCTCACCGCTGTTTGAGGGCAAAGATGCTCCTGGCGTTACTTCATCTAATTCATATCAGACCCATCTTAGTTTCTTGCTTCACTCTCAAATTCTATGTGAATCTCATTTCCTTCTCCACTCCCAGGGCAGGCTTGATCCATGGCTTTGAGGGGACAACTGCAAGGTCAGCTCCTGCACCCCTATGTCCAACACCTATAAAATGGAGGAAATTGTTTATTACTTAAAAATATTTGTTCTTGAAAATTCAAACTTTTAAAAAATATGGGGCTTTGGTGTGGGGCAGAAATGCCAAAGAGTTCTTGCTGAGGAGAATTTGAGAATTAAGATGTGATGAAGTAGTGAATAGACGCTTTATGGTTAATTTGGCCGTGTAATGAAACATCCCATTTTAAACCAGGTTTCTTTTATGTTTTCTTAAATGTATTTTGTTAAATTCCCAATGGAATAGGTAAAGTTCATGTAAAAAGATCATAACCAAACGAGTTCTTCCAAAATGAATGGAGTTTTTACCTTAAAAGTTACTACTCTTTTTGGGGGGATCCGTTTGTAACTGCTCAGGAGGCAGTAAAATGAAATGGCAAATCCTATCCTCCTTCCCCCACCGTGAGACCATGGCAGATGCTTGGGAACCACGGTGATCCTGAAACAAACAAACAGACAAATTCTTTAGAAAAAGAAAGATATGAATATGGAGAGTCATTATTTAAATCATTTACTGTAAAATAGCCAAGTTATAAATAAGCATGTAGAAGAGCCTCCAAGTTATAAGCTAGTCTGCTTTGAAAAAACATTAGGCACTGTGTCTAAAACTAATTTAATACACACTGTTTCTTTTTGCGCTCTTTTTATTTCTCTCTTTTTTTAAAATTAATTAATTAATTAATTAATTATTTTTGGCTGTGTTCGGTCTTTGTTGCCACACACGGGCTTTTTTTTTTTTTTTTAAACTACTTTTATTTCTTAGATTGCATTTTTATTTATTTTTTTAGAGATTGGAGTTTTTATTGATTGATTGATTGATTGATTGATTGATTTTTGGCTGTGTTGGGTCTTCGTTTCTGTGCGAGGGCTTTCTCCAGTTGCGGCAAGCGGGGGCCACTCTTCATTGCGGTGCGCGGGCCTCTCACTATTGCGGTCTCTCGTTGCGGAGCACAAGCTCCAGACGCGCAGGCTCAGTAGTTGTGGCTCACGGGCCTAGTTGCTCCGCGGCATGTGGGATCTTCCCAGACCAGGGCTCGAACCCGTGTCCCCTGCATTGGCAGGATGATTCTCAACCACTGCGCCACCAGGGAAGCCCCACGGGCTTTCTTTAGTTGAGGCGAGCGGGGGCTACTCTTTGTTGTGGTGCACAGGCTTCTCATTGCGGTGGCTTCTCTTGTTGCAGAGCACGGGCTGTAGGTGAGCGGGCTCAGTAGTTGTGGCTTGCGGGCTCTAGAGCGCATGTTCAGTAGTTGTGGCACGCGGGCTCAGTTGCTCTGCGGCATGTGGGATCTTCCCGGACCAGGGCTCGAACCCGTGTCCCCTGCATTGGCAGGCAGATTCTTAACCTCTGTGCCACCAGGGAAATCCCATCTTTTTATTTCTTTTTCAAAGGAAGTGATGCTTGAAAGGGTACATGGCATATTTTTTGAAGTGTTCTATTCATTCACTAATAATGAGAATTGTGTGGTTTTGAAAACTATGACCGGGACTGTTGAACACTTTGAAGGCCATCTAGGTTATGAAAAATGTAATTGTTTTTGGAAAAGTCATCAGTGTTAAGTGTTTTGTGCAAGACTTGTGTAAGGTGTTTGTAAAGTGTCTGAATTTTTTTTTTTTTTTCTGAGACATGGTCTGGAATAGGTAAGAAATATTAATGACAATTTATCTTAGAAGGGATGTTTACATTACAGTTTGATTTAACTTCCCTTTAAATTTTATTATGTAGTATTTATTCTGGTTGGGCATACATCAATGACTTGTTGACTATAAAAGGTTAGCCACATTGGGTATCTGTGTGCCTTATCATCTTACAGAGGAAGAATTTTATCTTTGACTATCCTTTTAAGGAAATAAAGTGACGTAGAATGGCACAGAAATACGGACAAAACAATGATCTTCAGAGTTAGATAAACCTAAGCCTTGAATCTAGGCTCCACAACCTACTGGCTGTGTCACTTTGAACAAGTTACTTAACCTCTCTTAACTTTAGTTTTCTAATCTATAAAATGGGAATTCTAATAATACCTCCATCTTAGAATTATTGTGTGGAGCATGGGAGAAACTGCACATAAAAGTGCTTAGCACATTACCTGATACATGCTGATACTAAAAGTGGATAACTATAATTATTTCTTCAAAGACTGTCACTTTATAAAAATAGGTAGGCCTCTGTCTTTTTAATAAACAAAGACATATCTCTTCCTTATATACAATGGGATCTCACAGAATGTTCATAGACCATTACACTGAATGAAAATCATAGGTTAGGAATCAGATCCAAGTTCCTATAAATGGGTAAAGAGGATAATGCTTTCCAAGTTTCAGCAGAATAGAGATCAGCGGGAGGGATCTGAAAAGAGACACAAAAACATACCAAACTAAACTGTTGGATGGAAAAAATTAACAACAGGTCACAGCATAGTGAAAAAGGGTGCAGCCTCTGTCACCAGTCTACCAGGGTTCAAATTCCAGCTTTACTACACTAGTAACATGATATGGGGCAAGTTACTTAACCTCTCTGTGCCTCAGTTTCTTCTAAAATGAGGTAAATAAAAATACCCAAAAGAGTTGTTGAGATGATTCCCAGAGTGAATATTCATGAAGTGTTTAGGACAGTGCTTGGCATATAGTAAAAGCTATGTAGATATTTGCTCAATAAATAAATATGAGTTTTCTTATTACCTAAAAACAACTCCATAGTTATTTGGCCACACTATGCAGCTTGCAGTATCTTAGTTCCCCGACCAGGGATCAAACCCCAGATCCCCTGCGGTGGAAGTGCAGAGTCCTAACCACTAGACCACCAGGGAATTCCCAACAAATCCATATTTAGATTGTAAGGGTAACTTAGTATGAAGAGCGTCTCAGAAGAAATTCCTGTAACATATACAAGGCCCACTTTTGCATTTTCACTATTTTTCCTATTTTCTTCTTCTTTTCCAGAAAAGAAGATATTATTAGGATCCATTTAATTGTGGGAGAGGAGAGCCATGATTCAGTCATTTATCTTTTTAAAGCTTTTTTTGGTGTGTGAACTTGTTTTGATGAACACATAATTTGGTGTTCAGCCTTAATGCTTTCACCAGCATTTTTGAACTGAAGCAAAAGGGCATAGGAAAGTTACTGAAGAAGTGGCCTTTGAGGTGCTTTTATTCATTCCTCTAGCTCAGATGACCAGAGGGACCAATGCAAACAGAGAATGCTGGGTCCGAGACCGGCAGTGAGCCTCCACCACCAAAAGCACTGGCATGCTTTTAAAATTGGAAGCTTTTCATTTTAGATGAGACTGTAACTGATTTCCATTTTTTAGCAGGAAGCTTCGATTCTTGATAAAGATCTGCTTGTTGCTCATTATGCGTCATCATCATTGCCTCTGAAGTATATTTGGGGAAAAGCATATCTCCAGTTTTCCTTCTGGGAGCATTTTACTGGATCCTAAAGCAGTTTAATCTTTTTTTTTTTTTTAAAGCTATGGGATAAGTTCTAATTAAAAAATACTTTTATTTATTAAAACCCAATTTGTTTTCAATTTGTTTTTCTAACATCTAATTTTTTTCTTTGTTTATTAATTGCAGAGTTACTATACTCAAAACAATTCCAAATCTAGTAACTATACAAAACAATCTCATGGACTGAGAAGGAAGTTTCTTGAACAGGGAGTCCTCTCTGCCTGGTACTATGGGACCATAAAAATGACTAGGCTGGCTGAAACCATACATAGCAATCTTCAGCATCAATGGGAAGAACTGCCATTGTTCTGTGGTCTTCTGTCGAAACATTAAAACTGTTTTACTGTTGGTTATGAATGTATAAGGAAATAAAAAAAATAGTAAAACTAATATTTATTTAGTACATTGTAATTTAAAACATTAGACATATTGAGAATTTAAATGTTTATTTGTAAAAAATGTATCACAAATAGTTTGAGTAGTGCTCGCCTTCTTCTAATTGCATAACTTATGATATGGAGTAGGTAACTTTTCTAAGCTTTAACTAATGCTCATATTCCTTTCTAAGTTTGGATCAGCTTCCAATATTTTATCTTTTGTGCTTTCAGTGTTGTAAAATATCTCCAAGAGTTGCTTTAATGTAAAGTGTTTTTCTGTTGCCTTTTCCACTGGGGCATCTTTATCCTTTTCATTACAACTGCTTTCCTCATTTATGTCAATAAGTTTGCCTTCACTAAGTTTCTCTGGCTGCATATGTAATGTCAATATTCCCATGGTCTGCTCTTTCTCTATAACTCCATTTATGTTTGATTTGAATTTTATATCTAGTGATACCACTTTTTGTTTCTTTGCTGTACTTTCATCTTTCTTGGCCAATTCCTTCTTTCAATGATCCATTTTGTAAAATGTCACATGGGTTTATCGCTGGGAAACAAGAGGGGACCACAACTGCATTTTTGCTGTCTGTGTGTGAACTGAATTCCAGATGTGCAGTGACCAATCACTGACAGACTTCAAAAGGAGTGACATGACTGGTCACTGATCATGTGTGCATCTGCCATTTACATAGTGATTTGTGGACTACAAAGCAAGCTGTAAAGTTGATACTTATGTAATTACTCAGTTACTCTACCAGGGTACTAGAGATTGGTAATAGAGATTGTTGGGGGATGGTGTTATTTAACTATCCTGTGGAACTGAATTGTGAATATCAGAACCATGAAAAGTGAAGACTGACTCTATATAATTTGCATGCTTTCTGTAGTAAAAGTTGAGAAATGTTAAAGCAATGGCTCTCAACATATTGCCTGGGTGATCATTCTGGAACACTTATTTGATTACATCATTCCTCTGTTAAAGATACTTGAGTGACTTTTTGTACAAGACTGTGAGAATGAACACAATCCCTCATCTTCCCTGTAGCCAGGCCCCCCCACCCTTTTTTTTTTGGCCGCACCTCGTGGCATGTGGGATCTTAGTTCCCCGACCAGGGATCGAACCCGCACCCCCGGCATTGGAAGCACAGAGTCTTAACCACTGGACTGCCAGGGAAGTACCAGGCCCTTTTCAACATGACTTTTTAACCCCTCCCATCAAGAGGTAGGTCTATTTCCCCTCTCCCTGAATCTTGGTTGACCTTGTGACTTGCTTTGGCCAACAGGATGCAGTGATGTTCTGCCACTGCTTTGTACATTTCCTCTCTTGAGACCCTCCTCCCTGCTGTGTAACCACATGGGTGGACCTAGCTAGGAAAGAATTGTCCAGCTAAATTTACAACAAAGTGCCCACCCACAGAATCATGAGCTAAGTAAATACCTTTGTTTTAAGCCATTAAACTTTGGAGTAGTTTGTTATGTACCAATATGTCACTAAGTATTCCAATACATATAGGACCAATTCTAACCACAAGGCCTCCCAGTCATTGCTTGGACACCCCTAGCAACAGAGAACTTCCCACCTTTAACAGTAACTTTCTCTACTTTTGTGTAATATGAGCTTAAAAATAAAACAAAACCCAAAAAAGGTGGCACTGATAATTATAGTTATCAAATCTTTGAAGAGCGCTGAATATTTTTGAGAGTTATTTCTTTATAATAACTGAAATCTATTACCCTGCAGTTTCTATTCATTGGACCCAATTTCCCTTCTTAGGGGTACATAAAACAATCTAAATTTCTCTTTCACATGGATGCTCTTCAAATATTTAAAGGTAGCAATTTTGTGCCTCATGAGTCCTTGCCTCTTCATCCTAAGTATTTCTAATACTAACTGACATGCAACTTTCTCCCAAGACTCTTGTCATTTCCATTTCACCAGCAAGTTCCTCCCCACTGGTCAGAGTTTGTCACAGAGGAGCAATTCCCTTAGTCACCTTCTTTACATGATAAAGTCGTTGAGCAAGTCAGGAAATTTTCAGATCACTGCTTTTCAGCTGATTCAAGGAGAGCAATTTTGCAATCTGCACAATGAAAACAACGTCCTTTTTCTTTTTTTCCATCTGGCCTGCTATAGCAGGGACTCTTTAGAAATGATCCTGAAACTGTTTCAAGGACAGAAAAAAATTAGAAGACACTAGGATTCAAGTAGTTACACTTGCTAGGCACAACTCAGGACTATTCTAGAATCTTTTGTATCTAGTGTTCTTGTTTTAGGAGGATTTTTATCCTTGGAGAAAGACCTGTTTTACCTCTCATATTGCTTATGTTTACTTAATGTTGCTATTTGAGCCTCTAAGGCCATAAATATTGATTTTCATCTGGATGCCTTCTCTTTACCTCTTGGGTCCAGCCCCAAGGCTGTGGAATCCTCACCTAAGACAACAGGAGCTGCTTCTGCCATAGAGCTGTGCACAGTAAGCAATGCCCTGTGTTAGGACAGAGTGCCAGGGTAGAGACCGGAAGTAGGGACCAAAGTTTGCTGAATATGTAAAGACAGCCAAGAATCAAATTTGGGAAGTTGTGGGTTTTTTTAGGTGAGTGACTTGTACTTGAACATCATTTATTGGTTAGAGAGGGTATAATACATGTATGTGTAATCAGCCACTAAGATCCAGGGTGAACAAGGGGAAGTGAGTTATTTTTGCATCTGCTCCCAAATCTGCAGTGATACATCTTTTCACCCTGAGTGGGGAGAGGAGAGGAGGTCCTTCAGCTTGACTTCTTACAGTAATTTTTGCTTAAATTGCTATTAGAGCAATGTCCTCTGACTGGTCCTATTTTCCAAACTGTGTTTTCTACCACCTTATTTCATCTCTCATGGCAAAAGTCCTCTGCGTATTAACACATATATGGAGGTCTTTTCAAATTCCCATTTGTGCATAGCCCCCAAATTTGCCAATTTGAGTTGTAGCAATTTTCTTTTGAGTTGTAGCAATTTTCTTTTGAACTCTGGCCAGCATTTTTTCACCCATATAAATGCATGGGTGTCTTTGAGTCCACGCCAATTCCCAGTGCTGGATCCTGCACATTATATTAATTGCCATCCTTTCTCTATGTCAGTGGTATGTTCTACTTACAACTTCAAATTCTCTTCTCCCAACCCTGCTCTCTTCTAAAATGTTTCTAGTTACTGGTGATATGTGGTCTAGACCAGAGTTCCTCATATCTGCCTGATCAGCAACTCCACAGAAGCCATTTGGTCTTCAGAAAATCCTGTTTAAGTAGGTAAAGTAGGATAAGGGTTGGGGTGAAAATCAATATCCAGCCACCTAGGTCATCAGGAGTTTCTTGGACTTTTGCATTCTGAGAAGGTCATATGGCACTGGGTTATATCTGGGTCTTTGTCTGGAACATTCTTTCTTAGATTACACCTCCCTTAACCCTCACTCCCCCCAACTCCAGTCTGTAATCACTGTCTCAGTAGTTTCCCTGATTCCCCTGTGACACTGACTGTTGAATTCCAAAGGCCCTCAGAGGTCATGCTATATTAGGGTCTATTCCCCTTCTGTCACCAGGAGTCTAATAGTTTGGTAGTAACCGTGAGAGGCAAATCTGGTTCTAAAATGATGATTTCATCTGAGATCGAACTGAATTTTCCACCTTAGTTCAAAACAGCCTGGAGACTTTTAAAAACAAAATCACAAAATAAAACAGAAAAACTTGTTACTTCTACATCATTTGGATGCCTGGTCCCTGAAAGAGCTGGCTAAACCCGGCTTAAAACCCTCATATCGTGGTCTGTGAAGGTCCAACGTCCTCCTGGTTCCACACACTGCTCTCTGCCTTCAACATTCTCCTCCCCTTCCGACTGTCTCTGATCAGCCCCATGAGACCCTGGAGATGAAATCTGTGTATTCACCATTTTCTACTCACTAAACTTCCAGCCTTTCATGATTTTTTCCTGCAGATCTGCATGAAGAACGGTGGTGGTCCCAAAGAGATGTCACCATGTAGGTTTTTGTCATCCTCCTTCCACCACCCTACTCCCTTCTTTTCTTCCTTTCTCTCTCTCTTCCTCTTCTGAAACTACCACAAAATCCATCCACTTGTCTTATGTAGGGCTTTCTACCCACATTCAGACCCTCTCAATATCTTGCCTTCCAACCTACACAGGTTAGACAAGGCATTTCTTCTGTGCAGATACAGTATTCTCCCTGAAGGGAATTCTGTGGAATTCAATTTTTCCACTTCATTACACTAGAAAAATAGATTTTGAAAAGTTCTGCTATGGCAGGAACTATTTACAGTGTCATATTTTGGGAGGAGGTAATATTTCATCTTTACTTTTGTAGTCTATTGCTTTTTTTAGTTGATTTTGCCAAATAGTCTCAAATAACACAAGCTAGAATAATTTTGACAGGCTCCTGAGATAGAGAAGTACTTCACCCTTGACCCACATATTGTTGATTTGGTAATGCTTTCTTTTTGCATCTCCTTTCCTTAAGACTCTAAGCTGATGAAGACTCTCAGCTAGTGTAATTAATTGGTTTTTCTTTATTGCGGTGCAAAGCAAAGCTGAGCTACTCTCTTTCTGCTGATCTCCTTATCTCTTGTTTAAGCAGATTGTTTGAAAAGAAAGAGGAGGAAAGGGGAAGGAGCAGGAGGAAGAAGAAAGAGAAGAGGAAGGAGGAGAAGGGCTACTTCATCATTGTTTCTATTTCCCCCTAACTTGCTACAAAGGCCATCTGGAGCCTTGGGGCTGTCCTGTTCTGGTAGAGGACACTACATATGCTCTGAAAGAAAACTTCCATTTGATACACATTATTAAGCATGATTTCAGTAAGTGAAAGGGAGGACAAACTATAAATGAGATACATGGCTGAGAATGGATTATAAAGAAATACATTTTCTTCTTCTTTATTTATATCATTAATCATTGAGGGGAGGAAAGGAGGTTTTGTCCTTTTGTTTATTCCATTATTTCTCTTTCTTGGAGAATCTCTGTGTTTTACTTATTTTGTCAAAATTTAAATGAAGGAATTTGAAGAATAGTACTCTTTTATTTCAAATACTTCGAGGATTTACTGAGTTATTTTTCTGGTCCGGTAGTAAATTCATTCCAGATGGAGCTTCAAAGAGTTTTTTGCCAAGGTTTATATCAATATAATAATGTAACAAAAATTGTCAAGTCATAAAATTCTGTTTAATGCACCTGCTTGCTCGCTCCATCTCTTTCTCTCCCTGCTCCCCATCTCTTTCTGTTTTTAATACTTTATAATTATTTAACATTGTTTCCACTCTTTTTGGACACCACAAATTTTATACCACTTCCCTTTTAGGAAGGAAAGAGAATATGAGTAATAATCCGGCTGCCAAATGACTCAGAGTTCCCTTACAAACAAGACTTCCATGACAGTTAGAAATGGTGAACAGAAGGCAGATCAGAACTTTATGTCTATTTAATGATTTACTGTAGACCCACTGCCTAAATTGCTTTAGGCCCTTCCTCATTTCTTTCTTTTTTTTTTTTAATTTTGTTGAAGTATAGTTAATTTACAATGTTGTGTTAATTTCTGCTGTACAGCAAAGTGACTCAGTTATACATCTATATATACAATATATATTATATACAATATACATTCTTTTTCATACTCTTTTCCATTACGGTTTGTCATAGGGTATTGAATATAGTTCCCTGTGCTATACAGTAGGACCTTGTTCATCCATTCCATATATACTAGTTTGCCTCTGCTAAACCCAAACTCCCCAAAAATGTGGAACACTTCATGAAATTTGTGTGTCTAATCTTCTCTGTGTGATTCCAATTTTATTTCATTTTTTTGTAGTTGATTTTTTTTTATTGGAGTATAATTGCTTTACAATGTTGTGTTAGTTTCTACTGTACAGCAAAGTGAATCAGTATATGTGCTGCCGAAGCGAGCACGCTTTCTGATTTCTTTTTGCTCCACAGTCATGGACTTACTTTCATGGATGACTTATTCCTATGCTCTTCCTTCAGATTCAGAAGATGAGTGTCTGAACTAGCCAGAGAAGTCCACTTTTTTTGCTGTTAAAGAAAATAGATTTATTGAGCAATTTTTTTATATTTCATTACATACTTTTTGACAACTGCTCTAAGTAGCATCAATTTTTTACCATCTGCCTTTTCATAATTTAAATTTTTATCAGAGAAATACATGTACTCAGATTTTAACAAGACTTGTGCTGAAACACAGTGTCCAGTGCCACACTCAATCCCACCATCATTCTTCTCACCAGAAGAAACATTTGTTTCAACTAGCTATTCATGGAATTTATTTCCCCATTTCTAAATAACATGTTTATACTACTATTTCTTGGTGTTTTTTTCTGTTATTTTACATATTCCCAATTGCTTTCAAGAAGTTAACCATCTTACACTTCCAACAGCTTCTCTCTAAACTTGCACAAACTTCCTCCATCTAAACTCCCAGTATAGTTACATGATCCTTTTTAATTAAACACATATTGAGAGTTTACATTATTATGACTGTGTAAGCATTATTCACAAGGGAGCCATATATCGTACTATGATTACTTTTCCTTTCCTTTACAATTCCCACCCCCCCTTTTTTTAATTGCCATTTTTTTTTTTGGCTGCACTGCAAGGCATTCGGGATCTTAGTCCCTGACCAGGGATTGAACCCATGCCCCCTGCAGTGGAAGTGAGGATTCTTAACCACTGGACCCCCAGGGAAGTCCCAGTAATTGCCTTTTTAAAAAGCTTATTCTTTTTTTAAAAAAACAATGATACTCTTTTTTTATCCACACACCCCTTATTTATTCATAGCTCTTGAGAGCAGGGTCAATCTCCTCTAAGTTATACTTATATATCAGGTAAGTAATCTGCTTTTCTCCCCCCCTACCTATCCCCCACCCCTTCCTCTTTCTGCAAACAGCTGTCCCCTGGAGCTTTCTTCTGTTCTGATTGGGATTGGTTGCCCTCTAGGTCTGACACACAGATCCTGTCCTAGAATTTTCTTTGCCTCCCTGTGTTGGAGTTCCTATTTCCTAGGTCCTACACCTTTTTTAGTTTACTTTCCATTGTGTGAAGAACCTCTTCTAGTAGCTTCCCAACAAAGGACATACGATGGGTAAAGTTTCTGAAAATTTGGAATGTCTGAAAAGGACTGTATTCTACCCTCATATTGATTAATAGGTTGGGAATTTAATTCTAGGTAGAAAATTTCCCCTGGGATTGTGAAGACATTGTTTCATTGTCTTCTAGCTTCCAGTGTGAATGTTGATAAGCCTATTTTTTTTCATTCACAATCTTTTATGTATAAACGATTTTCTCTTTCTGGGAGATTTTAGGAGTTTTTCATCATCCTTAGTGTTCTGAATATTTATGATGGTGTGTCTCACTGTCAATCTTTTTCATTTATTCCACATGTTATTCAGTGGGCTCTTTCCACTTGAGAAGTCACAACCTTCATTTCTGAGTAAGGTCCGTGAGATAAGGAATTTTACTGCTTTCCTGTTTACTGCTGAATTCTCATCACCCAGCACAGGGTCTGGCATATAGAAGGCACTCACTGAAAAGAGAACAAATGAATTCATGACTAAATAAATAGGGGAATTTTTTGGTTA
This sequence comes from Eschrichtius robustus, assembly GCF_028021215.1. Classification (NCBI taxonomy): domain Eukaryota; kingdom Metazoa; phylum Chordata; class Mammalia; order Artiodactyla; family Eschrichtiidae; genus Eschrichtius; species Eschrichtius robustus. The sequence goes on along the minus strand of NC_090827.1, from coordinate 49,343,954 downwards.
TAGTTCTTTGTTAATTCCTCCCCTCTTGTATTCTCTGGAACTCTGGTTCTCCTGTTTTCTTTTCTTCTCTCTTTTTGTTTTAAAACTTTGTCTCTTTGTTTTAATTTCTGTGACATTTCCTTGGCTTTATCTTCTAAACTTTTTATTGCGTATCTTTTTAAAAAAATTATTTATTTTTTATTTCTGGCTGCGTTGGGTCTTTGTTGCTGTGTGCGGGCTTCTCATTGCAGTGGCTTCTCTTTGTTGCGGAGCATGGGCTCTAGGCACTCAGGCTTCAGTAGTTGTGGCATGTGGGCTCAGTAGTTGTGGCTCATGGGCTCTAGAGCGCAGGCTCAATACTTGTGGCTCATGGGCTTATTTGCTCCGCAGCATGTGGGATCTTCCCGGACCAGGGCTCGAACCCATGTCCCCTGCATTGGCAGGCGGATTCTTAACCACTGCGCCACCAGGGAAGTCCCTATTGCATTTCTAATATCTGTAATATTATGTTTCACCTCCAAGATTTCTCCTTTTGTTTTCTAAAAGTTCCTTTTATAAAATAGCACATTTATCTTGTTCTAAGGGTATTTTATATTTTATACAGTGTCTTAAATCTTTGAGGATATCATTATATTTATTTGCTTGTTTTACTTTAATTTCCTCAAAAGTTAGTTTGCAAAGGTCGGTTTGCTTCTTTGGGGTTTACCCCTCTGGGGTTTAGATTTCAGGTTTCTCTGTTCTGCTGTAACTTATGACTCATCCATCTGCTTTGTATATTCTCTTCTTTGTTGTAGTCTTTTCTTTTCTTAATCCTGTGACTTTATATCTTTTAAAGCTTCCTTCACTGCCATTTTAGAGGAGTTATGAGAGGGAATGATGGTAAATTTATGTTTTAATCTATCAGTTTCACTAGAATTTCCCACGACATTTTTCAGTGAAAAGTTGAAAGAATTTAAGATTAGGTGGCTTTTTCCTGAAGACTTGAGCACAGCATGAGAAAATACTCTTTAACTATCATGAAGATGGTGAATGAACTTACTGTTTTGGGATAACAAAACACAATGTTTCAATAAACTGTCCTAACATTGTCAAACATTTTTTATGTGTGAAAAGGTGTTCTAGATTTTGTTTAAAAGTTCTAGTAAATTTCTTGAGGATTTATATAACTTTTGATGGACTTTGCAAAAACCCCCAAGGAAAAGTCATAGTGAGGGCTTGTCTACATGAAGTGGGGAGGAGACAAGGAAAAAAATAACATCTCTCAAAATTATCCTTTTCTATATATTAAATGTAGAAAGAACAACTCAAGGGCATTGCCAATAGTACTTTCATCGCAGAGTGGCGCTTAGATGGCAGATCACTTTGCTCCCTGGGAGGGGCTGTTTGCAAGGAGTTTACTGAATCAGCCTGTCGCTGCTGGTATCCAAAAAGAAAATGAAAGGAGTCATTGCTAGAAGAACAGATGATAAAGTTTAGATAAAATTTTGTTTCCCCTCAACAATCTAAAGCAACCAATATCTAGAGCAGTGGTCTTTTACTTTTTAAACCATGTTGTTAAAAACAGTTAATACATACACATATTAAAAAGTCAAGTAGTGCTAAAGACTTAAAAATGTGTGCCCCTTTGCCACTTTTACTGCTTTTAGCTATTTCTTCTGATAATTACATGTGTATTTCAAGGAAAAAAAGATATAATCATTAGATTCATCAATTTTAGATATTATTGACTTCAGTGTTAGCCCAGTCCCTCTAAGAGGCAGACACAGAAGTGAGAACTTCATTAGAGTAAATACCTGTGAGAAAAAATGGAAAGGGACCTTGGAGAAGGCTAGGAAATGCTGTCAGACTGCCTGCAGTTCTTACTAAGTCAAGAGACAGGGAAGGGCAGAAGATAGGGTGGAGTTACCTTAGACCACAGAGCAGCTATAAGGAAAGGTCAGCAAGGCCACTGGGGAGTCCTTGAGTCACAGTGACCCATCGGAGGAATCCCCTATCACTCAGTCATTGGCTGGGAGCACACCATGGGTATGACCTCCACATAAACATGGTGATGGATTTCAAAGTGCAGTAACCGGGCCCATGGTAGATATGCTCCCCGCATCTAGAGATCTGAGAGAGGACATTCTCATGCCTGTCACCACTTCCAATACAACAGGTGAAGATTTTAGCTCCCTTACACAGACCTTCCTGTTTTTCTTCCCTCCAGTATAATTACACTCCAGTTTTGATTAAACCCATATTCAGTGCTTTCATTATAATGATTATATAAAATTTTGCCCCTAACTGAGCCAGATAATGCATTATAATTATAGTATATTTGTATGTTTTGCTTTTCCTAGAGATAATAATTGCTTCATTTTTTCCCACTTGTTTAGTTTTTTTTGAACTTATGGATCAACTTGCCCACAATTCCCAATAGGTTTGTAAAATACCTCTTAATATCAATTTCCATATAGTAAACTTAGCAGCAAATGCTAGGTTCAGGGCTGGTAAATGTTTAACAACTAGCTCTCCTGGGGTGGGAAGGTTAAAAACCCTGATATTTGGCTTTTTCCCTTCTCCTGTGTAAATACTCCCACCATGGCAGATTTCAAGCTATCAATGTGATATCCCTGAATGCAGAGCTGGGAAGAGAAGCACACAGCCATTAAGGACACCCCCAACAAAAATATGGGCAGAGGTTTACTGGAAATAAAATGTTTTAAACTTGTAGTTTCCATAAGTATTTATTAAAAAGTAATTTTATAATTTTATTTTCCTTTAAATTTACTACAATTCTGTTATAACTGAATGCATTTTACATAAACAATTTACCTTTAGGTTTTCATGTTTGAACATCTTGCTGTCATTGGGAACACTGGGGAAAGAACAGTAATTTTAGTGCTTCTAATACTGACGATTCATCCATCCATCAAAAACTTTCAGCTTCAAAACAAATTTTACATGGAGGTAGCCATGTGACTGAGTTCCAGCCAAAATAAGGCAAGAGGAAGCAATATATGTCACTTGTAAGCTTAGCCTACCAAAACCTCCATTCTCTTTTTCACCTTCTGTTGATGGAATGCCGAGGACAAAGTCCTCTAGGAGGGCAGAGCCACATGAGAGTAAATTGGTCTCCTGAATGGATTTCATGTTGTAACCACAGGACCAGCTTGAACTGGTTCTGCTCTGTCAGCGACAAGATTCTGAGTTGTTTTTCAGAGACAACGGAACAAAGCCACAAGTCATGCAGCTGAAGCATGCGCACAGAAAATTCTGACCTCAAATAACACTCAGAACCAAAGGACCAGGATGTGACCGAAACCTGAACACGGGAACCCTTTCAGAAGCCAAGGGTCTGTTGTCCAGGAAGATCCAGAGCTGAAGCCCTTTGCCGTATTTTACCATAAATGGCCAATTTCCAAACCTCTGATGGAAACCTGCCCCACCAGCATTTCCACATACCAAGCTGTTTCCCAACCCCTTAAATTTCATCCGGAACCCCAGATATGGGAGACAGATTTGAGGCCTGCCTCCTGTTTCCTTGTCGTCAACCTCACAATAAAGCTCTTTTCTCAAAAGCCACTACCATAGTAGTGTTACCGAGTCCAAGCTCGTATTGCTCGCCACACAACAGGCTAATAAGTCGAGATGACGAGCTGCTGGGGCAAGGAATGGCAACTTTATCTGGAAAGCCAGCAGACCGAGAAGACGGTGGACTCATGTCCCCACAAACCATCTTGCCTGACTTGGTACTCAGGCTTCTTTTATACCAAAAAGGAGGAGTAAAGTCAAACATTTCCTGCTTCCCATCAGCCTCTGGATGGGATGTGTTAATTTCCTCCTGTCTGCAGTCATTCACAGGTGGGCCTGGTCAGGTTATTTCCTATGAGCTAAACAAAGGTATTTTAGCTTAATGCTCATTACCTGGGAGGCAGGGTTCCTAGAGATGGGCCATTATGTATAATTTAAGCTTATAGGCAACATCCCTTTAGTGATTGACTTGTAGTAGAATACAAGTTTCTTCCCTATTACAGTATAGGCTTCTATTTGTGTTGGGCAGCAAGTCCTTGCTTGGTAACAATGTGAATGATAAATAAAATCTTATTCTATGAACAGCTGGGATTTGGGGATTTATCTGTAAAAGTGATTATTGTTACCTTAATGAATACACTTCTTTACACAACTATTTTGCACATTGAGTTATTCAAGAAATATTTAACATCTAATAAATAGCAGGCACTTTTATCAGGTAGTTGCGATACAGTGGTAAATAAGACTGATAAAGTTCTTGGAGCTTACATTCCCTCAGAAGGGCGAGAACCACTAAGCAAGTAAGCAAATAAATAGTAAACAAATATCAGTGGGAGGTGTTATGAAAGAAATACAATAAAGTGAAGAATGACAGGATAAAGAGGCTAATTTAGATGGGGTGATCATGGACGCTGAAGTCTGAAGGATGCCTCAGCTGCATTTTCAAATGCTTCTTTTGACAAGAAGCATTTTTTTTTTTGGACCATGCCATGTGGCATACAGGATCTTAGTTCCCCGACCAGGGATCGAACCTGTGCCCCCTGCAGAGGAAGCACAGTGTCTTAACCACTGGACCGCCAAGGAAGTCCCTAGGAATGGATCATTTTTAGAAAGAATATTTCGGTGCTTTGTACCTCTTCCTTCCCAGTTTGGCAGAAAAAGTTAAATGTCCACCCAAATTCCATGCTCCCTCTCACAGTGTGCAGGTATCACTGGAAAGCAGCTGCTCAGCCAAAGATTGTTTTTTCCTTGATGTTCTTGACTAGTTCTACACTGAGGCCTTTTTTTATTATGGTAAACTATGCTTAACATAAAATTTACCATTTTTAAGTGTACAGTTCAGTGGTGTTTAGTACATTCACATTGTTGTACAATCATCACCACTCTCCATCATCCCAAACTAAAACTCTGTACCTTTTAAAGGTACAATCCCCAGTCCTCCTTCCCCCCATCTCCTGGTAACCACTGTTCTACTCTCTGTCTACATGTGTATGGCTATTCTAGATACCTCATATAACTGGAAGTATACAGTATTTGTCCTCCTGTGTCTGGCTTATTTCTCTTAATATAACGTCTTCAAAGTTCACCTATGTTGTAGCATGTGTCAGAATCTCCTTCCTTTCTAAAGGGTGAATAATATTCCATTGTATGGATATAGCACATTTCATTTCTCCATTCATCTGTGGATGAGGTGGGGCTGCAGGTTTCTTAGAAGTGGCTGAAACTTCTCTATTCGTCTCCATTCTCTCTTACACCATCCACTTCAGAGAACTCTGAGATCCTAGAAAACAGAACTACAAGAAGGAAGGGCCGTGTACCCTGGAATAACCATGAAAGCTGCCCTCTGACCAGGCACACCTGCCTGGGTCCTTTATATGAATAAGAAAAACACTTTCATTGTATTAGCTAACCACTGGAAACGTGGAGGTTATTTGCTACAGTATCTTGTTTTACCACAACAAGCATTATCAGGCTTCTCATACTCCTTTATCTACTTGGCAAAACACTTTTTGGCCACTGACCCATGAAACTTTTTTTTTTCTCTCTTTACTTCCACAATTTCTCTGCTTCTAGAAAACCACAGTCCCTTAAAAATCAAGAAAGCAAACAGTAATGAAGTGGCACTTTGCACTCCCCGTCCCCCTTCCCCGCCACTAAAAGTAGGAATTGTGATGTCTTTTCTGGAACCTATTCTAGATTAGCCCATCTCTCACCTTGACTGAACTAAGATATCCTTCTGTGTGAACATGGATCATGTTTCAGTTCAGATAATGAATTTTCTTGAACTGAGACTGAACCAAGTTCTTCATACCAAAGTCATCAGGCCTCCACTTGGCAGGGGCCCTGGCAAATCAAGAGCAACTGCTGCCATTTGTGTTGACACCACCTCCGGATGTGTTATGTTGGTGTGTTTTTGTTTAAGCATTGCCAGCCAGAGTTTATAATGCTCAACTTTCTCCTGTTCAGCAAGGTCCTGAAAAAAGAGGGCAGAGCGTTCTTTGAAGAGTGTACAGACTCTGATATGATGCAGCCACCATCGGGTGATAAGTTACCTAAGTGTAAATAAAACACGTTAACAGTTTCCATGCTGATGAGAATGACCAAAGGGTCAGACTCTCCACCCAGATTTCCAGGATTTCAGGAGCCCTAGAGATCTCTGAGCTTTCTTCCCTCAAATCTATTTTCAGGCCATTTCAAAAAGATAAGTTGCTCTCTAAGACATCCTTTAACTGACAGGTGAATTTTCCTTGGATTCAATCTGGAATGATTAAAAAGCAGGTAATAAAAATTTGAAATGTGTGTTGGAAAAGTCAAGGGACTGTAGTTGACTCCAACTCTGTGGGATCAAAAGGCCCTCGGAGCACGGTCACTCTTGGAGTTCAGAGCTGGCATCAGCTGAAACACCAAGCCTCGTTGTCTCTGGCCACACTGGGTCCTGCGGCACCAGTTCTCAAGGGTCCCACTTGAATGGGGAATGGAGGTGGGTGAGGGTTGGATAGAAAGGAAAGGGGGAGAGAGGAATGGGAATTTAAAACATTCCAAATGGTTAGAAATTAGAAAACAGAAATGAGAGAGAGGGAGCAAAATGAGGGAGAAGGACTTGGCAATGTGGTAGATGAATTAGGAGGTGAGGAAATGGAAGGAGAAAGGGAGAATAAAGTGGGAAAGAAGGAAAGGGGAACAGAAAAATGGGAAATAAGGAGGAGAGAGGGAAAGGGTTGGAAATTAACCATCACTGAGTACCTCTACATAAATGGTAAACCACCTTGAGGTGGAGTCTCACTTTCCAGCCTGAAGGGACAGAGGCTGAGGCTGGGGTTTAGGCATGATGTCTATGAAGTCTTACCCTGGATGAGGGCTGATTGGTACTGGAGGTGCCTTCAGCCAGGACCAGATCCATAATCTGCAGGGCCCTGAGCAAAATGAAAATGCAGGATCCCTTGTTCCTAAATTATTAAGAATTTCAAGATGGCAACAGCAGACCATTAAATTATTCGTGGGGTTCTTCTGGGCATAAGACTCTGTGCAAATGTACACATGTCCATGAAGTTGGTCTTGTCTTCAACATATTAACTTAACTAGAAAGTTAGAAAAGGAACTCCAACAGTGTCTATATGATATAAAACGATCTGGTTTACTGAAACTGGAACTTTGGCACCATTTAAGTAAAATGGTTGCTTGCTTGAATTTTTCTCAAGCCAACTATTTACCTTGTGGTATATGAATTTAGCTCAGAGTTTTCTTTCATACCTGGCTCCACTCTCTAGAGCTTTATCTTTAAGATAAGACTTGTGCTTGCTTACTGGAAAATGACAACTGTGAAATTAATAGCTACTCATAGTTTTTAATATCAGGCTCAGAGATGATATTAGTTGCACAATAAAGGGTCAAGTGTTAGCTCACATTTATTGAACAGAGGGAGAGCTTGTGATAAGTTCATGCAGGCACACAGGAAAAATGCATGGAGAAGAAATTCATAAAAATGTAATTATGTCCAATTATTAGGAAGGCTGAATTAGTTCATTTAACTCGTATATTTTCTTTTATGCTAAAAATAATAAATTAAAATGATATTAGGCTCCCTTTCTCCTGTATTCTACATAGCTCCAAGTTTCATATTTAGTTTCTTTTTTGCCAATAAAAATTATGTTCTTACAAAAAAGTCAAAGATTAGGAACTTGCTGGGTATCTCTGCTTGGTTGTTGACACCTAGCTGTCCTTTACCCACAGAAAGGTAGCTGGGTTTCTGGGCAGGAATCTCCCAGCATGCCCTACTCTTGCTCAGATGTAGGATAACCAAGATTATCACCCTTTTATTTTTGCCTTCCTCCAGGATGTGCATTTCTCAATCTCTAATCCACCAAGTTTGGGATTTTAAAAGGGCAAATCTAAGTTTTATTCAGAAGATGCCAATTATCTATAGAGAAACTAGCACTCAAAAACTTTTTTATTCTGAAATAATTTCAGATTTGCACAACTGTGGCAAAAATAATACAAGTGTAACCTTCAACCAATTTCTCTAAATGTTAATATCTTACACACATCATAGTACAATTATTAAAACTGGGAAATTAACATTGTTATCATTCTATAATCTATAGATCTTATTCAAATTTTGCCAGTTATCTCACTGGTTTTAAAATGTTCAAGCTGATTTTGTAGTAAGATGTAGCTGATAACATGTAGTTTTCTGATTTAAGAATTTTCCCCTAAAATGTGTTTACCATCTGAGTTGTTTGTAATCTTAGAGGAAACACTGATGCTGGTGAAAATCTGAAATTGTCATATTAAGACAATCTTTATAAATGATCCAGTTTTAGTGCTTGAATGGGAAATTTGTTTCCTCTAAACTCTGGAAAGATGAATTTGTGAACTTCAATAACAATGCAACAATTTCTAGATTTAAATAATTGAATATTTTACCCACTGAAAATTTCTTTCTCTTCTTTGATTATGCCCTCTGCCCAATGATATATCATGTAACATAATGATAACCCAGATGTATATAGTATTGTATTAGGGACTTGACTTACTTAATATGAAATGGCCTAACTTGGATTGGATTGATATGAAATAAAGAATATTCCCAATAACATGATATGTAGGATATATTCAAAAATAATAGAAGAAAGATATGGAGGCAATCCAAATGTTCATTGACAGATGACTAGATAAAATGTGGTATATACATAATGGAATACTATGCAGCTTTAAAAAAGAAAATCCACATAGATGAACCTTGAGGACATTATGCTGAATGAAGTGAGCCAGTGACAAAAGGACAAATACTGTATGATCCTACTCCTATGAAGTATCTAAAGTAGTCAAAATCCTAGAAACAGAAAGTAGAAAGGTGGTTGCTAAGAGCTGAGGGCAGGAGGGGAGAGGGAATTAGTGCTTAATGGACAGAGAGTTTCAATTTTGCAGGATGAAAAAGCTCTAGAAATCTGTTCCACAAGAATGTCAGTACACTGAACACCACTGAACTGTACACTTCAAAGTGGTTAGGATGGTGAATTTAATGTCATGTAGTTTTTAAAGTCACAATTTAAAAAAAATAATAGAAGAGGTGGAAGCAGTTAGAAATAAGGATCAAACAAGCTGGCGAAAAGCTGACAATCGGAGAGGCAGCGTGATGGGTATATGAGTCATTATACTATTTTAAAATATATTTTAGAAGTCTGTATAATAAAAAGATGAAAGAAGGAAAGAAGGAAAGAAAGGAAGGAAGGAAGGAAGGAAGAAAGAAAGAAAAAAAGAAAAAGAAAGAAGGAAAGAAAGAAGAAAGAAAGAAAAAGAAGAAAGAAAGAGAAGAAAGAAAGGAAGAAAGAAAGGACTTCCCAGGTGGTCCAGTGGTTAAGACTACATGCTCCCAATGCAGCAGGCCTGGGTTTGATCCCTGGTCAGGGAACTAGATCCTGCATGCTTCAACTAAGAGTTCACATGCCGCAACTAAAGATCCCGAATGCCACAACTAAAAAGATCCTGCATGCCACAACTAAGACCTGGCACAGCCAAATAAATAAATAAATAAATATTTAGAAAGAAAGAAAGGTTTCTAACTCCTGGATAATATTTTTGTAGCATTATTTATAATCACACAGCATTCTTGATCCAAAATGAAAATAGCATTTCTCTTATGAAAATATTTTAGCTGAATTGTTAACTGTCAAAATAAAACTCAAAATTAAAAAAAAACAACAACCCTGGAAAGACCTTGACAACAGAGATGACACTAGAAAAAAATTTAAAATCATCTCAAATCCTACCACCCACTAGAAGTATTTTAGCGTATATACTCCAAATTTTTTTTTTTTTTTTTGCTGCTTCACACAGCTTGCAGGATCTTAGTTCCCCGACGAGGGCTCAAACCCGGGCTCTTGGCAGTGAAAGCCCGGAATCCTAACCACTGGACCACCAGGGAATTCCCTTTTACTCCAGAATTTTAAACAAAGAATATTTTTTAATGTCAGTTTGTTACTGTCAGAGAAAAAGAACCTATACTGACACCATGTAGAAAATGACTTCTTCCTTGTTTATCGAGGAAGTCTTTCAAAATAGCACATAAATTAGCTATTACACACTGTATATGCAAAACTATGTGTTTATACACAGGCTTTTTTTCCCCTGTAGGGAAGCCAAAGCTTTCACCAAGGTTTCAAAGGCTACTGTGACTTAAATGGGTTGAGAACCAGTACTTTAGATTATATATTCAATTCAAACAACTCTGCAGCCAGTCATTTCTTCATTAAGGAAAATTTTGAGGGACTTTAAAAAAATTGAATTCAACTTTGAAATTCTTAACACACATCTTCACCAAGGGAAAATAACCACCTAAGGCTGGATTAAAACACTTTGTTAGTAATTTTCACTGACACTAATTTCACTTTTCTTTGGGTGAGCAGTTATTTATAATGTACGTGGTGCCCTGCTCTGTTGTAATTTTTAAAGCAAGAATCACATCGTAATCTCTGATTTTTCTATAGCCTAGTATCATCCGTTTCCTATCAACATTTCTTTAATGAAATTCATGCTGAATAATATCTTTTCATGTATGAACTATAGAAAAAGACCTGTTTGGTTTGAAAATAGTCTGTGAGTTGGTGCAGTCTGTTTATTTTGGATATTCTGTATGTTGAATTCACTAAGATAAAAAGGAGCGCTCAAATTTGCAATATTATTAGATAACCAGGTAGGCTAGAACTACAATATTTTTTGAAGTATTTAAGTTATATCATTCCAAGTTGAATTCAACATTGAGTGGTCTTTTTTTCCTCCTACATAGATAGTATAATTTTGGTGATTGAAAAATAGGGTATGTTTTCAGACCAGATCGGAGTGTGGGTAAGAGCTTGGAAAGGGGAGGCTGAAAAGAGAATGAATATAATGGAGGAGAAAGTGAGGACTAAATGCACCAAAATAATTCAACAAAGTATGAACTAATGAATAAAGGGCCATCGGAATGAAAAAGGTATTGAGAAACCAAAAGAAAAAAATTCTAGCTATTTGAATTAGATATTGGAATAGGCAATTTAGGTTTTGAGTTATTGTCCTGAAATTGTTATCTTAATTTACACAGGTTAGCCTCATATTTAAAAGTAACAAAATCTCTATTGAAATAATGGTTCATTATTAGAGTCCAATAGGTAAATGATTTTGCTTTTCATAAGTATTTTGATGTGAATTTATGACCGTTCTTTAACTGCACACTGAGTTTGTAAAGCTAGTTTGAATGGGAAGTGATTGCATTCTAGACAAGTCAGAATGTGATTACTGTTACTATAAAAGATTCCTTCTGTAGACTGAAACTTTGTGTTCCTCCAAAATTCGTATGTGGAAAGCTAATCCCCAGTGTGATGGTATTTAGAGGTGGGGCCTTTGGGAAATGATTAGGTCACGAGGGCAGAAACCTCGTGAATGGGATTAGTGCCCTTATTAAAGAGGCATAATATTCCCCAGAGGAATCTTTCACCCCTTCTGCCATGTGAATACACAGGGAAAAAACCTTCACCAGACATTGAATTTGCCAGCATCTTGATCTTGGACTTCCCAGCCTCTAGAACTGTGAGATATAAATTTCTGTTGTTTATAAGCCACCCAGTTTATGGTATTTTGTTATAGCAGCCTGAACAGACTAAGACAATTCCCATGAAATACATGTCACTTAACTTTCCTACAATCCCATTCTTGTTGCAAGCAGCTGACAGGCAAATTTGATCAGATGTAGTGTATCCAATCAAATAAAGAAGGGGTTTTCAACAAAACACCTAGCATATTTGAAGAAGTAAATTGAAAAAGTTATGCTATCCAATAATCTTAGATACAAGAGAAAGCAAAAAGAAAGTGTGAAAGGACCCTTAGGACAGGGGTTGGAATTTCCTCCCTATGGTTTCTCATATAATTTTTGAAGAAATAAGCACAGAGGTAACTGTTGGATTTGTTGTAATTATCATATATTTAGGACAGCCAAGTTCTGACACGGAGCTGCACTAAATTCAAAGTTAATGTCATGAAAAGCAATGCTTCTCAAACTTTAATGTACATATCAATCACCTAGGGGTCCTTTAAAAAAGTACAGACTCTGATTATGTAAGTCTAGGGTGGGGCCCAAGAGTTTGCATTTCCAACATGCTCTCACGTGATGGCCGTGATGCAAGGGAATAGAACAATGCTGTGATGAGTCTTTTGAGTATCATGCCCTCAATAAATGGGGAACTTGAATGTTAGATGTTATCTCATCCTTAAAAACATTATCATATGCATAATATAAGATTTAGATCCGAGACTAACTGAAAAATTTCTCTTCAGCCATACATTTACTTGGGCATCCCTTTAAGCTGTGCGCAAATCTGGAGGAGCTGGGCACTGCTACTCTTAGACCTGGGCATGCAGACACCTTGCCCCAGCCCTGCGCCTCAGAGAGTCTTCCTCTTTGAAGTGACTTCTTTGAAATGTTCTAAGTCCTCTTTTGGTGCTGGCCCTGTTTCTCCCTTTGGAGAGCTGTCTGTCTCTCTGTGCACATGGAATTGACCAGATGTCCTGGAGCTCTTGTATGTATGGTGTCATCCTGGGGCTGTTTTCAGACCCCAGTTCTAGGAGAGGTGCCTGGTGAGCAGATTGCTGCTGCTGCTGGTTGGCAAGGTATTTTCTTTGCAGGATCATGTGAAATTGGGCTGTTGGAGTGATGTTGACATGCTGATTTGGGGGTGATTCACACTTATTTTGGATATAGGTCTAATTTAGGGCTCTGGGCTATCTAAGGTCCACTGCTCAGGCCATATGTGTGGGCCCAGGCATCCACTTTTACTGTCTATGTGCTAACCATGCTGCCACTTCTGCTGTATAACACCCAAGGGCTCCAGGGGTGGCATCAGGTGTCCTTATGTTCCTTGCCACTGGCATTTAGGGCAGTTGCCCCATCCCTTTTGCAGGTTCTACACCATGGGTCAAGGAGTCCTTTGGGAGTGGCTGCATCTATCACTTCTGAGGGCTTTCTAGATGTTCTTCACCACAACAATGGACCCTTCTGATGGATGTGGTGATGCTCTGTTCTCCCTGGTTAGTGTTAAGCTCTCCCAGTTAAGAAACAGACATTCCTTGCATGAATTCGACTATTTTGTTATGCCTAAAATCCCCTTCCTGCTGGTGGTGATGTATGAGAGACAAGGTGCAGTAGTGTTGAAAAAGATCACATTCTAGGAATGCAATAATTATGGCCTAAAGAGTTCAAGGCAAGACATAGAATATGTGTTGTTCCATGTTATGCTATAACATACTAAATGATAAATTTAAGATGACCAGAAAACAAATTATTCACGTTTCCTGCACACTCTGGGTCAGGCTTGAATTTGTGGTTATTATCAAAGAAGTGCCATAACAATCTTCGAGTGATTGGAAGCTAGTATTTACAAGTAGCACAATGGATGGTGCAAAATCAAGAGTAATGATGTGACTAACATGACACAGATGGTAGTAGAGTGTTGTAGAGGCTAGAAGATTCATATTATTTTAATACAAACATGTTACAAGCACCATGGTGTTATGAGAAATAATAGCATTACTACCGTTTCTTGTGTTGAAAGATACAAAATTGGCAAGAAATGGCTCATTTGATAATAAAGAAAAAAAAAAGAAATGACTCTTGAACCAAACAAGAAGAAACAGCACCTGGATACCAAGAAGAATCTTTACTTGCATCGAGTGGACAATAAATAAATAATTTTGTTATTATTCTAAATCTTCATCAATATATCCCTATACCTCAATGGACCTATGAATTATATAATACTTTTTCTTTTTTTTGGCCACACCACGCGGCTTGCAGGATCTTAGTTCCCCTTCCGGGGATCGAACCTGTGCCGCCTGCAGTGGAAGTGTGGAGTCTTAACCACTGGACTGGCAGGGAAGTCCCTGTAATACCTTTTTTTTTTTTTAATTTATTTTTGGCTGTGTTGGGTCTTCGTTTCTGTGCGAGGGCTTTCTCTAGTTGCGGCGAGCGGGGGCCACTCTTCATCGCGGTGCGTGGGCCTCTCACTATCGCGGCCTCTCTTGTTGCGGAGCACAGGCTCCAGACGCGCAGGCTCAGTAGTTGTGGCTCACGGGCCTAGTTGCTCCGCGGCATGTGGGATCTTCCCAGACCAGGGCTCGAACCCGTGTTCCCTGCATTGGCAGGCAGATTCTCAACCACTGCGCCACCAGGGAAGCCCCCTGTAATACATTTTTAATCGACTTATTTATATAGACAGGAACCCACAGGAAACATTTGCCCAGGGCCCTGCACACCCTAGAGTTAGCCCCGGAACTGGGATTTTGGTGTTAGTGAGTACCCTTGAGGAGATTTCTGAGATGGAGATTGTCATAGTAAAACATTTAGAAACACACCTGGAACTGACAAGGAAGAAGTCAATAGTCAAAGTATACAGGAAAAATAGGCAAAGAGAGCTTGATATTTGTGCTTCCAGGTATTGCTCTGAGTTTCACTCACAAAGGCTTAAAGCCAAAAATTGGATTAAAAAGGGAAAGTTTTTTCTTTGCATCTAACGTTGGGATTTCATTTATATGGGTCAGTTCCTAACTCAAATCCTCAGATCATTTCTCTCACACTCAGAAAAATCAAAACTTCTTACTGTGGCCTGTGTGGTCTCCAACAGTCTGGTATCTCTTTTGGCACGTCACCTACAGCACTGCCCACTTGCTCGTCCACTCTGGCCTCAGTGGCCCTCATACAGTTCTTCAGAGAAGTTTGTTCCTTCGTCAGAATTTGCACTTTCCTTTCCCTAGGTATTTGCACAGGCCATACTTTCACTTCACACATATTTCTACCCAAAAATGTTAGTTCTCAGAGAGTTCTTCCTTGACTCTACTATTTTATTATTTATTTATTTATTTGGCTGGGCTGGGTCTTAGTTGCGGCACGCAAGATCTTTAGTTGCGGCATGTGGGATCTAATTCCCTGACCCGGGATCGAACCCAGGTCCCCTGCATTGGGAGCTCGGAGTCTTAACCACTGCACCACTAGGAAGTCCCAACTCTACTATTTTAGAAACTCTTTCTCATGGCACCTGCAGTCTGTTGTTTGTCCTACCTACTAGAATGTGAGCTCCATTAAGGCAAGAAGTTTGCTTTATTCACTCATGTTTCCCGGGGTCTAGAACTGTGGCTGACACTCAATAAGTATTTGTTAAGTAAATAAAAAGTAAATAAATTGAGAAAAATTGGAAACATCCTAAATGTTATATTACAAAGGAATGGTTAAATATAGTACCATTTAGTACTGTGTGCCCATGAAAAAGGATGAGGTTAAACTCTATATACTGAAAGAAAAGGCTTTGGGCATGTGTTGGTCAGTTAAAAAAGCAAGTTACAGAATATAATGCGTGTCTTGTCTTGAAACAATTTGTGTAACACATGCAGTAAAAGAATGTAATGTATTTCTCATATATGTGCTTGTGCCTGCATTAGAAAAAGATAGGAAGATTGTACATTAATAGTACATTTAGGGACTGGGATTGTGCGGGGCGGGTTTATATTTTTTACAATACATACTCCTCTTTTGAAGTTTTGTAATCATACTTTTAAAATAATACATTTTAAGGTTTCGCTCATAAAGTTCTTAGTTTTAAGGCAAACAATTAAAAGAATATCATGAACAAAAATTATTGCCAAAGTAATAAGGAAAAAAATCTTAAAACAATAGTACTCTGCTCAGTGCCTCACATACAAAGGACTCAGTAAGTTTCAGCACATACACCAACACTCTTGTCAAAGAAGTCGGAGTTGGGAGAACCCCTTGTCCCCCTCAACATCTGCAAGGTCTCTCTGCTACCACCCAGATCCTTGCTTCCTGAAGGAGGCTCACAGAGACTCAGAGATTAGAAATCAAAACTCGTAATTTTATAACTACAAGAGGTCATTTTTTAAAAGCACAACACATTTATCATTTGTTTTTAAGAAATTGCTTTTATTAATGATTTGTTTTTAATGAGGATAAAATAGGAGGATAGTCAATGTAAAAGCAGCCTATAACATGTGTGAAAAACACAGAAAACAAGATTATTCTTGATGTAGTTGGAATCAAATTTTTCTTTCTATTAAGAAAAAAAAAAAGACCACTTTGTTTTCCCCTCCATCTCTCAGATCCGTGGTGTACTATTAGGTAGCCAGCCTAGTTCCTTTCCCTGGGTTAGCTTTCATTTTTGAAGCTCAAAACTGTCTAAACATCTCTGGTACCAATGATATGTGAAAGCATAAACTACAAAGAAGAGGTTACCATGGGGTTAAATTTTTAGATACTCTGAGATTCAAGAGAGAGTCACCTTTTGAAATGTCATAGTATTTTAAGAGATTATGAAAAGGGCAGAAAGTGTGGCGGGTCCACTCTTGGTGGATATAAGAGCTATATAAGGGACAGAATCAGGTGAGAAAGTTCTGTTTGGGGCTGATGAAAAAGGGAGAAGCTAGAGAAAGCTCCCAAACATTGAGTTTCATAGGAGTAATCTTTCTGCCTTTTGGAGCACAGCTGCCTGCTTAAACTTGATCTCTAACTTTTCACTCACACTGTGTACTTGCTGACATTCTGTGGCCTAGCTACAGTTTGGAAGACTACTTTAAGAACAGTCTTAAAACTTCCCTGTGTAAATAAGTTCTCTTGGTATTTACGGTCACAGAGGTAGCTTTGTCCACCCTTAAATGGAAAGAAAAGAAATGAAATCTCTTAAAGAAAAATGACCCTTTTAAGTATGTTTATGTAAGCATAGAAGTTTTTAAGAGGCATGGAATAAAAAATAGATCTGACTATTAAAACTACATAAATAATCTCGAGAAATAGAAAGACAGGTGATTAGTCTTGTTCATTTGACCACTGCTAATGTCAAACCAATGTTTTTCATATTAATGGCATTGAAAAATGTGAAATAGAGCTTTGAAGCATTGACTCTAAACTTAGTTCCACATCATTAAGGTGCATACATCTCAGCCTGCAGCACATTTATTCATTTCATTTTGGTTTTGTGGCCAACCACTGCTTCAAATTGAATATCCTGTATGTGATTTATGGCTGCCAAGGCACGTTCAGGAAGAAATCTGTATGAAAAAAAGATGACAAAATTTCAATTTAAAATCTTTGACACCAGAGTTCTTTTTTGTTGTCAGTTAAAAATACCCTGAGAGTTATCTGGTTTGCATTTAGTTTTCTTCTGTTCTTTCTTCACATCTACCTCTCTCTTTTTTTGTGTGTCTTTTAATACTCACAGTTCAAATATTATGCAAATATAAAGAAAGCACTGATATATACCACTCTTCTCACCTTCTCATATTAGTAAACTATTACATGAAATCCTATGTGAGTAAAGACCTAAAACTGAAGATCTAGGATTATTGCTGTAACTGTCAATGAATCCTGATGCTAAGAGTTCACAGAGCAGCACCACCAGAATCCATTCCATCTGCCTCTCCACCTCTCCTTGAGTTTTTACTGAATATCTATTGATATTATGCCCTCTATAATAAGGTAGACTAAAGTACTTTAAAAACAGCTACTCCCTTTGAGGAGCTTATTGTTTAGCTAAGAGGCTGAACAACAGGCTCAGATGGCTTCACTGTTGAATTCTACAAAATGTTTAAGAAGGAAATAATACCCATTCAACACAAGTTATTCCAGAAAAGAGAAGAGGAGGGAATACTTTCCAACTCAGTTTATGAGGTAAGTGTTATCCTGACACAAAAATCAGACAAAGACATTACAATGCAGGGTTGGTTTAATTTTTAAAACGAGTCAGTGTAATGCACCATATGAACAAACTAAAATAGAAAGACCATAATATCTTAACATATTCAGTAAAAGCATTTGACAAAATCCGTATCTACTCTTGATGAATACGCTCATCAAAGTAGTAATAGAAGGGAACTTCTTCAACCCGATAAAGAGAAAATGAAAAAAATCTATAGCTGATATCATTCTTAATTGTGAAAGACTGACTACTTTCCTCTGAAGATCAGAAACAACACTTGGATGTGTGTTTTCACCAATCCTCTCTGACACTGCACAGGAGGTTCTAGCCAGTGTGATAAGGCTAGAAATAAAAAACATATAGACTGGAAAAAAAGAAGTAAAAGTGTCTTTATTTGCAGGAAATATGATCATCTGTGTAAAAATATCTGTTAGAATCTACAAAAAAGCTACTAGAAGTGAGTTTAGCAAGGTTGCTAAATACAGATCAAAGTGCAAAAATCAAATATATGCTAGCAACAAACAATGGGAAATAGAAAATTTTTTAAAATGCCATTTGCAATAGCATAAAAACCATGAAATACTTTGGGATAAACCTGACAAAAGGTGTGTAAGACTTGTACACGGAAAACTACAAAATACTGTGTAGATATCTTGAAAAAGATGAAAAAATAAAAAGATACCTTGTGTTCTTTGTTCTCTTGGATTTGAAGACAATATTGTTAATATGTCTGCTCTCCCCCAATTGATCTATAGATTCAATGCAGTCTTAATCAAAACCCCAGCAGGCTTCTTTATAGACCCTTTAGTTTTAGCTAGTTCACCATATTGCATTCTCTTTAAACTGTTTTTCCTTCAGTTAGAATAGTCTCTGGCAAAGACTAGGCAGAGGTGATAGATGGAGTAGAGAAAATGAATCATTCTCTTTCTAGATTGAGTAAGGTAATAGTAGAGGAAACTTAACTCTTCTCCCCAGGCATGGAGAATTTCCATGGCAACTTTCACAACTGAAAAACTCTCCATAATGATAGCTCTATCAGTGTTGTAGTATTTTAGGTGTTTTGTGCTGTACTTACTTCTCTAGTGTTAGGAAGATACTGAGATATGATGGAACAAAAATCATTTTCTTATTGGTAAGTATTCCATCTATCAAGCTTCTTGCAACTTCATTTGTCTCCAATACAGGGCATAGTCTGTGATTAAAAAAGAAAAGTTTGGTCCTTTTTGTTGTTTTTTATAATTAACAAAAGCAGGAAAATTAACTATCTTTTCACTAATTAGGATTTAAAAGCTTCCAGGGGCTTCCCTGGTGGTGCAGTGGTTAAGAATCCACCTGCCAATGCAGGGGACATGGGTTTGAGCTCTGGTCCAGGAAGATCCCACATGCCATGGGGCAACTAAGCCCGTGCACCACAACTACTGAGCCTGCGCTCTAGAGCCCACAGCCACAACTACTGAGCCCGCGCACCACAACTACTGAGGCCCACAAGCCTAGAGCCCGTGCTCTGCCACAAGAGGAGCCACCACAATGAGAAGGCCGCGCACCACAATGAAGAGCAGCCCCCGCTCGCCGCAACTAGAGAAAGCCTGCACGCAGCAACGAAGACCCAACGGAGCCAAAAATAAAAAATAAATTAAATAAATAAATTTATTTAAAAAAATAATAAAAAAATAAAAGCTTCCAGGATTCACTGCACAAATACCGCCTGCCTTCCCTCCCCCATGCCACGTTGATGTTTTGTTATCACAATCTACTACTTTCACATCCAGTAGGTGTGCTTCATGGCTCACTCAGTCAAAACATCAAAATGGTGGTGAGGAATTAGATAATAGAAGAGAAGAGGAGCCAGGCAAGGAACAGTAGTGGGTAGGACTGATCAAAGGATAGAAAGGAAACATCTGGCATCTTTCTTCAGGGCTTGTTAGATATGAGATGAGAAATCTATAGCTAAGTACACTTGCTTTCTTCTTATGAGAAGAGAAATCTATAGCTAAGTACACTTGCTTTCTTGTGGAGGTATCCCACAAAGCTGGATTGTTTTGAGGGCATTTAGTACTTGAGATTCACTGCTGACTTGCCTATGCTGAAGTTTCATGAGAGTTCAAGACATGCATAGGGAGTATTACATTACAACTAGAGGTGTGACCTTGCTTATACTGAAGACTGTATACGTGGGTTCTTGAGAAGTATTCATAACCACAGGCCAGTATAGAATGCCCATTAATGCAAGATGATGACAGGAAATTAAAATGTAAATGGATTGAAAGTATTGCACCAAAGTTAAGTTGTCTAGGCATAGGCTGAATGGCTTAGTGAATACAAAGGTTGTGCGGAGGAGTTAAGTAAGTAGTGGCTGTTATAACTTCCTTCCCTGAGATATCATGTGATTTACTTCAGATTATTATGTGATTGAGGTTTCCATGACTTTGAGTGGCAAGCCAGCAGAGAGTAATACAAATCAATAGTTTTCTAAATTATTGGGTACTACTTCTTCCCTCCCTGATTTCCCCTACCTGGGTCTATCAACCCTGTCTCTGAGCCAAGCCTCACATTAGTATATGGACATGTTAGCCTTTGCCAAGGAAGTTCAGAATCAGGTAGTCTGGGTGAGACCAATTCCAAATTTTCAGCATTGCCCGGGTCAGTCCCCCGGGTCATCCCCAGGAACCCACATACCCGAGGTTATATTAGCCTTACTCTTGTCATCTATTTTGCCTTCCCCTCTGGAAGACCTGGTACTCTGGGCTCACACTAAGCCTGAATGCTTACCAAGAGGATTTGTATTGGGCCCAATTTCCTATTTAAGAAAACTGAGCCTAGAGTCCCAATTATATCATTGTATTTACTTACATACAGTACCGTGTACTTGTTAAGTACTTGTGTTCTAACACAGTTAAGGACTCAACTGCCAGGGAGTGGCTACAGCTCTGGAGATGACACAGCTAATTAAGAGTTTCAGAGTCTGTAGCTTCAGATGAGGCTGAGCTTAAAAGGGAATTTGTTAGCTCCTTTGAATGACTATATTTAGGACTAATTCCTTTCCAATAATAAATTGGCTTCAGATTAGCAAGCTCAGTATATTTTGTTAACCTGTAGCAGAATGTTTATTAGAATCGAGGCAAATTGTGAAGCAGGTGTATTAATTTTAGGGTCCTTATCCTCACCATTCCGCTTTTTTCCTCTCTTTTCAGGGCCAATTTCTCCTCTCTTATCGTCTCAAATCCTCCTTTACCAGAAACAAAGTACTTGGTGAAGAAATTCACCTTGGACTTCCCTGGTGGTGCAGTGGTTAAGAATCTGCCTGCCAACGCAGGGGACACGGGTTCGAGCCCTGGTCCGTGAAGATCCCACGTGCTGTGGAGCAGCTAAGCCCACGTGCCACAACTACTGAGCCTGTGTTTTAGAGCCCGTGCGCCACAACTACCGAGCCCTCGTGCCACAACTACTGAAGCCCGTGTGCCTCGAACCCGTGCTCCACAACAAGAGAAGCCACCACAACGAGAAGCCCGTGCACCACAGTGAAGAGCAGCCCCTGCTCGCCGCAACTAGAGAAAGCCCGCACGCAGCAATGGAAGACCCAATGCAGCCAAAAATAAATAAATAAATAAATTTTTAAAAAAAGAAAAGGTCTCAGTTTTTTTTTTTAAAAAAGGGGGCTTCCCTGGCGGTGCAGTGGTTGAGAATCCGCCTGCCAATGCAGGGGACACGGGTTCGAGCCCTGGTCCGGAAAGATCCCACATGCCGCAGAGCAACTGGGCCCGTGAGCCACAACTACTGAGTCTGCTCGTCTGGAGCCTGTGCTCCGCAACGAGAGGCCGCGATAGTGAGAGGCCCGACCACCGCGATGAAGAGTGGTCCCCGCTTGCCGTAACTGGAGAAAGCCCTCGCACAGAAACGAAGACCCAACACAGCCAAAAATAAATAAATAAATTTATTAAAAAAAAAAAAAAAAAAGAAATTCACCGTGACTGAGGGGTTAAAGACTCAGCTTACTGCCGCTTCTAGGAACATCTGCATTTTAAAGGAGGACAGGGTGGTAGCCATGATCAAATGCATGTGGTTATATTTACTATGTCAATGTTTTCCAAACCTGCCTCCAGAGTTACCTGGTTTCCTTGTGAACAAAGCAAAACAAAGCAAAACATTCTTGGAGCTCGTTTCGCTCTACTGAATCAGAATCTCTAAGGAAGAGCCTAAGAACATTTATTTTTTATGTGAGCGCAGTGATGATGCTTAGGATCAGGCAAGTTTGGAAGATGTTGGAGTACTTTGTGCTAGCACTGCGGCCAGTGCTGTCGAATGTGGAAACGGGGCGTATACCTGTGCCTTTCCATACTCTGTTGAGGAGGATGAACCGCGAGCGGGAAGGGGGAGGTGAGGTAACATTCGTTTTGGGGGTGTGGTTTCCAGGAGAGGACACTCTTGCCATCACCCCCGAAGCACACCTCTCCATCCTGCCCACCCCCGTTCTCACTCCCTCTTAACACCTGCGTGTGTGTTGAGTCTTTCACCTGGACACGAATAAATACCCAATGCCTGATTCATTGGCAGCTGATCACTCCTACTAGTCCCTAATGCATTTTCCCCCTTTGTTCATCTAATTTCAAAGTGAAAACGTAAAGGCAATACAATAACATTAATAAATGTTTTTCCTTCTTCGTTTTTTTGTTTTCTGTTTTCTGAGTTGACCCACCTAAAAATTTCTCATGTAGATTTCATACCAATTTCTCATGCCATATTTCCATCTTAACTTGATTTTGACCTTACCTTGTGCTTGGGTTTTTGGTGAACCCGGTATTCACAAAAACTGGGCAGAGACACGAGGTTTTGATACCCGTTTTTCCCAAGGCTTCAAATTCTGATGTCAGAGCTCGGTGGAAGCCAACAGCAGCAAATTTGCTGGAACTGTAAGAGAATTATCCACCCCTGTTAGCTAAGGGAAAGTGAAACATTCCTCAGCTTTCTGTGAGAGGAAAATGTTGATTTTGTTTGAGAACAAATAAAAGCCAAACCCCCAAATCTTCCACGTGGTCATCTATTTTCATTTACATTTTCTTATCTGATTTCACTGAATTCTGAATGTACCAATTTTTTTATTAGCGGTGATAACAATAGAACAAATTCTAATAACTTTGATTGACTTGCTTACTGCTCATTCTACCTATAAGGTTTTTCCATTCAATCTTTAAACTGTTTTCTAATCAGTTTTTACTGCTGTTTTTATTTTGAAAAATATGAATCAGGAAAATCATGTTTAGAAAAACTATGTAACTAATATCTGTATTAACAAACTTCTGTGGGACTCTACACATATCTCCTCTCTCTCTTGATAGTTTCTCTTTTGAAATGTGGAGTTCAGTTTGGCTTCTTAATTTCATTGTGAAGATCTGGAGTAAAAAGACTTCAGGTGGTGTGGGTGTGTTAGTGTGTGTAACATTCAACATACTACTTTGTCTTCTTCCTTTGATTTTCTGATCTTTAAAATGCTGGTAATAGGGACTTCCCTGGTGGTCCAGTGGTTAAGACTCTGCGCTTCTAGTGCAGGGGGTGCAGGTTTGATCCTGAGTTGGGGAACTAAGATCCCACACGCCGCACAGTGCAGCCAAAAAACAAAAAAATAAAATAAAATTCATTTATAAAAAGATGCTGGTAATAAAATATAGAGCCATCTTGAGGATTAAATCAAATAGCATATGCATAATAACTTTATTACCTATAAGGAGCTATGTAATGTTAATTGTATTTTTGACCCAGATGACAAGAACCATAAAGTTAAAGGCGGGCTGCTCTCTTAAAGGAAAAGAAAAAAGGAAAACTATTATTACATTGGGTTTCCACATTTCTAAACATTAAAACAATATTAAATGTTTAATCTGTGAAATTCTGATTTGTGTTTTAAGATGGTAGAGGCAGCTTGAAACAACCATATGTATGTGCAAGGACACCTTAACCTACAGTGAAAATTAACTACATCTGTGACTACATTTGGTGTCAGAAATAATTTGGTCCGTGACCAAATTCAACCTTGAACATGGATGTGTAGGTAAGTAATAAACCAACTAACTACCCACCCCCATCCCCACCCACTGATACACATGTATTGGCTGTTACAAAAAGAATTGGCCAAAATGTTAACAAATTAAATTTTTCTATGAGGTTGATATAAGACCAGAATAAGGAAATGAGATGCCATTGAAGGAGTGTATGAAGAAAAGATATTTTGCAAATAGTGTCTTTAGGGAGTTCCCACCTTCGTCTCTTATGTCCTTGGTAGAGCATGGAATATGCTATCTGCATTTTTTAATATGGTGAAGGCTTTCTCTCAATCTCTCTCTGTCTCTCTGTCTCTCTGTCTCTCTCACACACACACAATCTTTCATGGCACAAGCACACTGGAAAATGTTTTGATCCAGGAGCCACTCTGTTTAGCTTATCTTGGGCATGCAGGCCATGGCATAGATTTGTGTTCATTTGGACTTCCTTATATTTTGCTTCTTAGTCTGTGAGTTCCTTCTTTCTTTTTTTTTTTTTAGTTCCTTATTTCCTTTATGAGCATCTACTCATTCCAGGATACAATGGAAACATGCTTGGCATTACTGTTTTCTTTCATTGCTCTGTGGAGGAGTTCTCAGAAATCTAAAAATATTTTAAATGATTTTTCATTTAAAACCAGTTTCATTGTTTTAGGAGAAGTCATTTTTAAGAGTTTATTCTAAACTACTGTATACATTCTGTAAATCCAAATTATCTGCTATGAGATTTTTTTTAGCTTTTATTTTTTGCAAGGCATTTGACTTTTTGTTCTAAGAAGATTCAAAAATGAAGAAAACACAATTCTAGCTCTCCAAAAATAAATAAAGAAAATAAAGAAAAATTAAACAAATTACCTGTTATGAGGACTGGAATCTGAGGTCTAATAAAACCTTAAAAGTATAAAAATATATAGCACTGCTAGAAAGTAATACTTACCAATATGGAATAATATAAGGTATCACTCCGTGGCCGCATATTGAAGCCACTGTGACAATGTGGCCGTGGTTTCTCTGCATCATCGCTGGAAGAAGTGCCTTTGTGATCTTCAGGATCATTGCAGAACCAAAAGAAACAATGACACAGGTGTTAAGTTTCCAAATTAGGTAGTTTTATTTTTAAGACAAAATGTCATTTGAGACAACTTTTTCGATGAAATGAAATACGTGCCAAGATTCCATGATTACTTCTCCACCGATGACAGAAATGAAAAAAGATTAAAACGATTGTTTTGAGCTGGCACTGAGTGTGCACTGCATATCACATGCAAAGAACTCATCTTAATATCCCTCTTCTTCCCTTCAGAGGGAATCAAATATCTCTTTTATGGATCCATCATCTAAACAATATTATTAAGGGAAAAATTCAGAGTTTTCAGAGCTGAGAAAATTCCGTATGGTAATCTGGTATCATGTGATTTTTTTGTTTGTTTTTTTGGGGCTTTATCTTTCTAATGAGAAGAGTTAAAATCTTGTGTACCTATATCAAGTTGAGTTGAAAAAGCTGAGTCCTGTACTGACCCATGGTCATTATGCATCATGATTAGATTTAGTATCTCCCTATTTGTAATACTGTGCATTATATGTTGATGTTACAGGAAACAAAAAGTCTTTCTTTACCTCCAAAAAGCTTTACTGTTTGGTGAGAAATATCAATATTATTTTATGAGAATTTTATAAACCCACTCTATGGACCCTGTGCAAATTCATAGAGCCAAGAACTGCCAAACCAAGCCACCTCCAAATTCCTGACCCACGGAAACCGTGAGAGGAATATGAACATTTATTCTGGCTTTAATCCACTAAGTTTTGATGTAATTGTTATGCAGCTGTAGACATCGAATACATGGGGTCTCTAAGTAGTTTGGTGGGCACAATAATTAATTCTCATTAGCATGTGTGAGGGGCTTGGGAAAATGGGGGAACACATCTCTTTTTTTCTTCTCTCTTCCAGAATCCAGATCTGTCCTATGTTCTACACTAATATTGAGGCACTGGAAGATTAATTCATATAAATGCTCTCTACAAAGACATATTTCAGTCTCTCACAAAACCAAACAATTATAAGAGGTCTGTAGAGCCTTATCTCTAAGCTCCAGCCTGACCTAGAGCTTTGTTCAGAGTTCCAGCCAGAAGAACCCCCAACCCCTATATAACCCAAGTAGTGAGTTCTTTGTCCTTTCTGTTCTAAAATTCCATGACATGAGGTCACAAGTGAATGTACACTGTATGTATTTTCTCTAAATCACTGAAAAGGTGTACACTGACAATCCTTAGGAAAGCTCCATGAATATTTTTTGAGCGCCCAGTACATGCCAGGCTTTGTGTTAGGTACTGGTGGATAAGGCAGACTAACTAGCCTACATTCTGGTGAGTCGTGTCCCCTTGAAATCTGTGCCCTTCTGTCAGAGACACGAATATTGGATGATTGTTGTTTTAAGGCAAAGATATGGAGTTTCCCATCCAGAAGGATGTGAACTCAATTATGAACTTCATGTACCTTAAGAGGAGTTGTCAGACATACACAAACTAGGAATATTTCTGACTCACGCTCACCCAAAAATGTCCTAGGATGTTGACCTCAAAAGTTTTGGTAATCTCTTCATCCTTTGTACTAAGAAGGTCAGCTGGATATATTGTCCCAGCATTATTCACCACAATAGTTACATCACCCACCTCTTTCTTCACCTGTGAAATAGAAAGAACACATTCATTGGGTGTAGTATCGAAACTCAAAGTTTTGGGGCTGATATCATCCAGGGATTAGATTCTTTATTCTGTTTGATGAGATCTCTCAGAGTTCAGGCAGGAAAGAGCTTTAGTCCAAAGAGTGGTTGCCAAGGGGACACTGTCATAAAGCTGGGGTAAACTGTTTTTTTAACATCTAAATTTCAGTACCCAGTACATCATAGATATTTTTTTTTGAAACTTACCAATAAAATGAAATTAATATTTGTGTTGATTGATATATCTGTTCTAACCAAATATTTTAAAAGTGCTAATTGAGTAATCCTGTTTTCACTACTTACTAGCTACATGACCTTGGTCTGACATATCAGTTCTTACCAAATATTTTTAAAGTACTAATTGAGTAATCCTGGCTCTGCCACCTACTAGCTACATGACCTTGGTCTGGCTTAAACCCTCTGAATCTGTTTGCTCATCTGTCAAGTGAGGTTAAGAGGGTTATTGTAGGGATTAAATCAAAGGGTACAACCATTTTCAGAGTGCTTGGTCCATTGTATTTGATATTTACCCTTAAAAATTGTTATAATAATTATTAATATTATATTTTCTATGGAAGATTAGATTGGCACCAACATAAATAAAATCTCAAAGAGGAAATATTTAAAGGAAAAAATAAAGGAATTACTGCAAAAGTAATAGGACTAAAATGAAAGTAGAAAGTTATCCTTTTCCCTGGTGATAAATCTTTTCTCTGTCACTCTGTATAGCTGCTCAAACTTCTGACCAGAATGAAATCGATTAATAATATGAAACAATAATAATAGGCAGAGTTGAGTGGATTATATGGAAGGAAAAGTTCTATGTCCTTCCTTGTTCACACAACTACCTCAATTAGCAAAGGCTAAAAAAAAAACAAATCTAATTTAAATTAGGTAGTCATAAAGAACCTTTTCATATTCCATGTAAGGGGACACAAAATTACGGGAAGAAATTTGTATTTTGAAGTCTCACCTGGTTTACAGAGTCATAAATCTCTTCTCTGTTACTGCAGTCTACCACAAACACATGTGTAATGGCCCCTAGTTTTCTGCATTCAGCTGCAGTTTCCTCAACGCCATGCTGTAATTGGCAAAAACAAATTCCAAAAGATGTAGGTCAGTGAGGGGACAAAAGTGAGGGAGAAAGCATTGGACAAGAAATTTTTTTTAAGATTAAAATTCACGTCCAAAATGCCCCACTTGTTTGTAAGCAAACTTCCTGAGAGGCACCGCTTGCCTAACTTGCAGAGATTATACCTGGCTTTTCTGCCAGGGAAGGCTCATGTTAGTCTCACGTGTTTTCACTTGTTTTGCTACATTCTCATAGCTTAAAGAACATGCTTGAAAGATGTTGCTCTTTGTGCTATCATGAAAGGAGATGTTTGAGTATGGAGAAGAATACTCAACAATATATTTAACATATGCTTGTTGAGCACCAACTATGTAATAGGCAGTAAAGCACCTAGCAGATTGTAAAAATTTTAGGATTGCGTGCATGTGAGAGAAGGCACGAAGAAATTCTGTCACATATTCTTCTTTGTTTTTTATTTGGTTTTTGCCTTGCCAGACCTTTAAAAAATACATTCCTAGCTCAACAGTCTGCTCTGGGGCCAGGTTTGGTCCATTGGCTGTAGTTTGCTAACCCCTGTTCTTGCCTATCCTGTGAGGTATTGGGTTGGCCAAAAAGTTCGTTTGAGTTTTTCTGTAAGATGTTCTGTTCGGTTTTTCTGTACGATGTTCTTTCTGTTACAGAACATCGTACAGAAAAACCCAAACGAACTTTTTGGCCAACCCAATATTATCCCCATTTCAGATAAGGAAACTGAGGCTGAGAGAAATTGTCTGCTCAATTTAAACAGTTTGGAAGTACCCTGGCTCCTGAGTCTATGTTATCAAACCTGCATATCATGGCATAAAAATCACTGCTAAGGTCTCAGTTATGCTCCCTTCATCAAACCATCCTGATGGGGACTTCCCTGGTGGTTCAGTGGTAAAGAATCTGTCTTCCAATGCAGGGGACGCGGGTTCGATCCCTGGTAAGGGAACTAGGATCCCACATGCCGAAGGGCAACTGAGCTCTTGCGCTACAACTACTGAGCTTGTGCGCCTTTACTAGAGAACCTGCGTGCAGACTACAGGGTCCACGTGCCCTGGAGCCCGCGCGCCACAACTATAGAGCCCATGAGCCCTGGAGCCTGCGCACCACAACTAGAGAGAGAAAACCTGCATGCCACAACTAGAGAGAAGCCCGCACGCAGCAATGAAAGGTCCCACATGCCTCAATGAAGATTCCGCGCCACAACTAAGACCTGGCACAGCCAAAAATAAATAAATAAATAAATAATAAATCTTAAAAAAAAAAAAAGCTATTGGGTGCCGTGACCATAGTCCTCTTCCAACTCGCTCTCTGCAACTAGATGTGATGGGTAATATGGCACTTGTACTTTAAACAACACCAACAACAAAAAACCCATCCTGATGCATATGTAGAGTAAGGCTCCAGGGAATTTAGTTACCAAACTTTGAGAAAGAAAAATACAAATATAAGCAAATGTTAAGTCAGATAAGTTTTTAAACACCTGTCTCACTTGTAACTTTAAAAGGTGGGTAAATGAATCCAGTACCTTATTAATATCCCACAGAACCAGTCTGCTCTTCCGTTTTGCAAATTCATAGGCAGTTTGCCTTCCTATTCCATGCCCAGCTCCTGTAATGAGAACAATCTCCCCAGCCACAGATTTTCTCCTCTGGGGAATGAAAACCTTCACCAAGGATTCTAAGTAGGAGTAGATGATGATGATGAGAAGCAGGAGGAGATCCAAGATAATATTCATGGCTCTGCTCTGCACTCTTCTCCTCTGGTTCAGTCCCTGTCTATTCCCAGCAAAGAGCCACCCTCTTCAGAGAGCTGCAGGGAAGAGCTGTGTTCCAGGTGTTGATGGGACTGGCAGAGGTAAGCTACATTTGCAGGCAGGCTTTGTCCATGTGTTCTAATGCGTTAGATACACTTTGAGCTTTTGAAGTGGTATCAATTGCTAGTAAAACCTTGGCACGGGGACAAGGGAACTCCAGAGAAAGTCCTCTCTGGATTTACTTTTTGGTTGTTGTTGTTTAATACTATATTTTATTAGTTTTCAAGCACTGATTTAACATCTATACCTTGATTTAAAAGTTTATATTTTATTTTGTATTCAGCTCATACTCAAGTTTAAAATGAATGCAAGCATAATATAGGGCATAAGTTATTTAAAAGTAAAGCATTTATCATTGGAGTGAAATCAGGTCATGGGATTTATGGTAGCTAACAGTTCAATGAAATGGTGCCCTCTTACTGTATCTATCATTCCATTTCTCTACATTTGCACCTCCGTCATCCATGCCTATTGCCATGTGCTAATTGCTATTACATTCCACAGTAAAGGCATAGTTTTAAACTTCCTCTACTTTCAGGAGGCACACTTTTCTTGCAGTTCAGTTTATGAACAAAAATGATCAATATTGGGGCTTCCCTGGTGGCGCAGTGGTTAAGAATCCGCCTGCCAATGCAGGGGACACGGGTTCGAGCCCTGGTCTGGGAAGATCCCACATGCTGTGGAGTAACTAAGCCCGTGCGCCACAACTACTGAGCCTGCGCTCTAGAGCCCTCGAGCCACAACTACTGAAGCCCGCGCACCTAGAGCCCGTGCTCCGCAACAATAGAAGCCACCGCAATGAGAGGCCCGCGCACCGCAACGAAGAGTAGCCCCTGCTCTCCGCAACAAGAGAAAAACCCACACGCAGTAACAAAGACCCAACACAACCAAAAATAAAAAAAATAAAATAAAATAAATTTATTTTAAAAAAGATCAATATTTATTACTGTAGGGAAATCAATACTCTGATTTATTTGCCCAAAGTTAATTAGGACCAATTCTTTTTATTCTGCTAATAAAAAAACTCACTTTTTTAAATTCAGGAGAAACATTAACACCTTTTATCCTTCTTAAGCAGCTCTCTGGCATAATATGGACTTACTTTCTGAGAAGCAGTTCTGTTCTATGTTTCACCATGGCAACTGAAAAAAAGATGCACAACCTAAAAAATGAGAATTATGTTTTATTTGGTGGCCTCACTGAGGACTACAGCCTGATGTTATACCCTCTCAGACAGTGTACTGCTCCAAAGAGGTAAAGGAGGAGCTGATAGGGATAGAGTAGGATAATCAAATAGTTAGCTTAGGGAATTCCCTGGCGGTCCAGTGGTTAGGACTCTGTGCTTTCACTGCCGAGGGCGCAGGTTCAATCCCTGGTCGGGGAACTAAGATCCCGCACGTTGCATGGTGCAGCCAAAAAAAAAAAAATTAGTTTAGAAGTCCCACTAGGGGACTGTAGATAGAGAGGGAACTTTAGGGGGCTTTGGGAAACCACAGTAAGTTAACGATCACTCAAGAAAGCAATGGGAAAATCTTGAAACTTTGTGGGCTTGCTTGACTTGTGAAACAGAGCAAATCGCTTAGCAGCAAAGCCAGACAGGCTTGCTTAGCAACAAAACCATGCAATGGAGGCATGAGTCATGCCTGAAGACGATAAAACAATAGTGGAAAAATAAGGCCTACATCCCGCCCAGTGAATGTCAACAAGTTAATGACTCCCTAGGACATGCTCTCTTCACACATAAAAAGCAGTAATTTGGGAAAGGTGACACTTCAAAGTGAAAGACTGTCATTATACTGAGACCTGAAATAATTTTTCCATAGCACCATGACAGTCCCGGATGGGCCACATAGTGCCAAAAACTCCCCCACCCAACAGGTAGGAGGAGTTGATGGAAGACTCAAAGAAGGAGGAAGAAGATGGTCTCCCCCCCCAACCCCCCGCCCCCGCCTGCCTTCTCCTTTGATTACAAAAATGTAACCCACTAATGCTTGCTTGCCTGCCTGTTTGTTTGTAAGCCTCACAAGTGTCCTATTCTAATAAATCACTTCTTATCTATCACTTTGCCTCTTGCTGAATTCTTTCTATGCTGAGACAAAAAGAGCCAGAGCTCCTCCAAGCCACACCCCACCCCCCCACCCTGAGATGCATTTCTGTGGTTTCAGAGCCAGGATATATAGTAGTTTTTGCTGGGAAGAAAATGTAGTCGAACATCAAAGTTTATTGCTAATCACAAAAAACAGACATCTCAAGTTAATAATTTTAGTGCTTTTCTATGTATGGGAAGATGCAAGAATCGGGCTCCTTGACATTATTCCTTTGATATGCATCTTAACTATTCTGGGCCAGTGTCCTGTCTTTCTGTATCCTGAATTCCCCTCAAGGTGCATGGTTGGGCAGCTGCAGTGGCTGATGGCTTGATGGAGAGCAACATTCATTGTTTACGAAATGGCAGGCAACAATTCTTTGTCCACAACCATGAAGTTTTACCTCTAGACATAATCCTAGAGATACTGCATCAGCTAATGGTCGCTTGGTATCTCTCTGTGAAATGTTTTTGGTTTTGTTTTGTTTTTTAATGCAGGAAAAGAAGAAAGTAGAGATATTATCTTAAGGAATCTTAAAGCATGGACTAACCAAGCTTAGTTTGATTGATTTATTCATAAAAGCTCAGTATCAGTCTCAATTTGCTAATCATTTTACATGAGATGCCTATTTCCCTGAAAACCTCTTGTGTTTGGGGGAGATTATAAGTTATATCAGTTCCCTTTGTGATAATTTGGAAAAGAGCATTAGACCAAGAGCCAGAAGTATTCACTTACAAGGGGTGTGACTTCCAATACCTCAAAAGTGGAAACAACTTAAGTGTTCACCAATGGATAAATGGATAAACAAAATGTGATATATGCATACATAAGGGAACAAAATTTTCCACCCCAAAATGTGTCTCCTTGGCATGAAGATTAATTTAGGCTGATTATTTTTAAGAAACAGAAGACTTGGGAATTCTTTCTTTTTACTTCCCCACAAGCTGCCTAAAGAATTTAGATAAAGGGCCTATTTCCAGAAGACGTGCTAAATATATACAATGGAATATTACTCAGCCATAAAAACTAATGAAATGTTGCCATTTGCAGCAACATGGAGGACCTGGAGGGTATCATACTAAGTGAATTAAGTCAAACAGAGAAAGACAAATATTATGTGATATCACTTATATGTGGAATCTAAAAATAATACAAATGAATTTAGTTGCAAAACAGAAACAGACTCACAGATATAGAAAATAAACTTTTGGTTACCAAAGGGGAAAGGACAGGGAGGGATAAATTAGGAGTATGAGTTTAATAGTACACACTACTATATATAAAATAGATAAACATAAGGATTTACTGTATAGCACAGGGAACTACATTCAATATCTTATAATAAGCTATAACAGAAAGTAATCTGAAAAAATATGTATAACTGGATCTCTTTGTTGTATACTTGAAACTAACACAATATCGCAATCAACTATACTTTAGTTTAAAAACAGCTATGGAGATGAATGGTGGTGATGGTTCCACAACAACATGAATATACTTAATGCCATTAAACTCTACTTTCAAAAGTGGTTAAGGGACTTCCCTGGTGGTCCAATGGTTAAGACTCCATGCTTCCAATGCAGGGGGCAGGTTGGATCCCTGGTCTGGGAACTAAGATCCCACATGCCGCACGACATTGAAAAGATTTAAAAAAATAAAATAAAATACAAATAAAAATGGTTAAAGTAGTAAACATTATATTATGTATATTTTACCACACACACACAAAAAGTGGCATGACTTCAAGCAATTCTTTTTATTTTTTCTATGTCTCACTTTTCTTATCTGGAAAATAATGATAAAAGTAAATGCTTCTGGGTAAAATGCTTTTACCCAACACAGACCTTTACCAACACATCACAAGTTCAACCTTCCTCACATACCCACACACAAGGGGGATATGAGACTCAAATAAGAGAGCATGTATATGAAGTAGATTTGCAAGTAGTAAATGGTTATATAAACCAAATAATAATAAAAGTAATAGCTTAAATTTATTAAGTGCTTACTATATGCCATAGACTGATATAAGGGCTTTATGTAACAACTTACTTAATCCTCACAGGAAATATTTGAGGTAGGTCCTACTAGAATGAGCATTGTATAGATGAAGAAACTGATGGAAAGAAAAGTGAAGTAACTTGCTAAAGTCACATAGCCAGTAAGAGGTTGAGTTAGGATTCAGGAAGTCAGATTGCAGAGCCCCAACTTTTAACTTAGACCAACTAAGTTAAAACCAACCAGCCAAATAGTTCTCAACCAAGGATACTTTTGCCCCAAAGGAAACAATTTGCCATGACTGGAGACATTATTGGTTGTCACACCTCAGGCATGCCAGTGGCATCTAGTGGGTAAAGGCCAGGGATGCTGCTAAACATCTTACAATCCACAGACAGCCCTGTGCATTGAAGGAAAGAATTATCCAGCCCCAAGTGTCAGTTGTACCAAGGTTGAGGCATCCTGACCTACGCTATACTATATTGCATTGGAGAGAGTATAATTGGCTCTTTAGTTTTAACCCTGAGTGTATTTATAAAAAAAGAGTACTTGACTATATCAGTCTGCATGCAGGTTTGCAGTGATGTTTATATGGAGCCATTTAAATATTTAAATATTAACATAGGTGATTTAGATCAGACCTCATGCTGGCTGCAACATCAGGAATCTGTTTTCAGGTTGAATGCCTCTAAGTTCAATATTTCACTTGCTCATAGTGGGCCAGACCAGAGGACTCACACCATGCAAATTCATATACTACTGATATACTTCTAAAAGGCAATTAAAAATTTTATAGCAGGATCTAGATTCTTTTACCTTCTGGGATATCTGTATTATCCAAGAATTAAGAAACTTTGAGAAAGTGAAAATCACTTTGTTAATGTTACTTAGTTCACATTATGCTCAAATAGTTTGGATGCTGAGAAATTTCATTCAGACTGAGATCACTTGGAAAACTACCTTTTATTATTTTTTTTGTTACCTTGGGGTGAGAATGTTCATATTCCTCAAATACAGGTTCAACCTTCTCAACAAATGCTAGAAACATAGACTCTACCCCCTTGCTTTCTTTTTTTTTTTAAGTGTTGAAGAGTTTTGTTTGCATGTCTTCATGACATCATTGGCTTCATTTCAACAAATTTTCGCAACAAGTAAAAACGTTTAGTTTACTCTGATCACAAGTTACATCAGTTTTTTCCTACTGATATGAATGACGGCACATCAAGTTTATCATTAATTTCTCTTTGCATTACATTTTAGGTTGAGTTGCTTTTGGAAAAATTTTCTTGACTAAACTAATACCATCTATAACATTTAGATTCTTATTAAACTGAAATATTTTTTGAATTTCGTCTACTTTTTTTTTCTTTTAAATTAATATCCCTCTTGAGAGCCACCCCTCTGACTGCCAATTTTAGAAATGTAATGATTTTTACACAGGTAATAATAACCAGAAAGGGAAAAAGATGGAATAGCATAACTAGCAGATTTATAATTTGGAACACAGATAATAATGATGGTAATATTAATCATAGCATTTACATAGCAAAAGAAAGGGAAGGAAAAGGAGAATGTGGAGAGAACATTGGCAGAGGTATCATCCGAGTTGGACTTTACCTTCTGAGCAGAGCCATTCTGTGAATGTCACTTGCACACTGTAGAGTTCAGAAGAGTTGATATGATATTGTAATTGATGATGGGTAGCTGGTATATCATGGTGTAAAGAAAGGTCAACACTAAGCCATTATTTCTTTGGAGGCCATAAAATGAGGAAGTTATGGAATCTGTGCACATTGTTTTAATCCACAGTTTGTTTAGTCTAACTAGAGTAATCTGCCAAGTAGAAGTTTAAGAATATAATCTTTTCAAATAAATACTTTTTTTCCCCCTTTCTGGAGGGGTTCATTAGTTCACCATCAAGGATTCTGTGTACTGCCAAATTGATAAAGCAGTATTAGGTAGTCTTAAAGGTCATATAAACTTTATCTTGAGGTTTCCAAACCTAGTGTATATCCAACTAAACAAACCCCCAATTCACACCTCATATAGAGCCTCAGCTTATTTTTGGTTTATAAAACCCCTCGCTTCATCTCTACACATCAATCCTGCTTCTTTCCCTGCAGTAGCAAAGAAAGGGTCCTGCTCTCTATAATTTGCTTCTCAACCATTCGTTCCTTGTTCCTCCCATTATTCTTCTTTCCCTATTAATTACACTCTTCCTGTTATAGGACCTGTCTTTTTTGCTTTCAACTGTTCTTTGATCTCTTCCATCATAAAAATATTCAGTGAACTCTTTCCCCATCCCCGTTTGCCATCCTGTCTTTCATCTCTTACTGTCAGGTTAATTATAGTGATTGACTTGTGGTTTGGCTACCCATTTTCTTGGGAATATAAAAATCTCTTGCCCTTTTACTGTACCACCTGGTACAAAGTGCTGTGACCGTCCTAAATATAAGGAGCTAAGTGAGCTCACAGGAAGGGCAAATCATCTAGTCCTGAAGATGGGGGTGGAAGGTGAGCCATAAATGGGACCTAAGGGTGAGAAGGGGTTAGCTGGATGATGAAGGGGATACGAATGTTCCAGATATAGGAAGCCAGGTGTATGGGTACCAGGAGGTGAGAGATCATGGCACATTCAAGGAATAGGAAGTTCTGTCTTGGAGCACAGAGTGTGGGGTAGAGAGAAGATAGAGACACAGCGAAGGTTTAATCTCTCAGAGTCTTAACAACAGTGAGGGCTAGTAAAAGGTTTTGAGCGGGAGACTGCTATCATCAGATTCAGAAACGCTGCAAGCTGGAGATTGCAGCTTAAGAAGAAATGAAGGGAGACCAGTTAGGAGGCTTTTCAGTAATCCAGGTCAGAAATGATGGTGGTCTGAATGAGGGTGGTGGCAAAGGAGATATTTAAGAGCTAGAATCATGGAAGAAATATGCATTCATTTAAAAAATATATATCAAATACTTGGTATGTTTTATGGGCTGTTCCAGGCATTGAGGGTACAGCAGTGAACAAAATACATAAAAACAAATCACCTCCTGGACTTCCTTGGCGGTCCAGTGGCTAAGACTCCGAGCTCCCAATGCAGGGGGCCTGGGTTCAATCCGTGGTCAGGGAACTAGATCCTCCATGCCACAACTAAAGATCCTGTGTGCAGCAATGAAGCTCCCGTACGTGGCAACAAAGATCCCGCATGCCATAACTAAGACCCGGAGCAGCCAAATGAATGAATGAATACATAAATAAATATTAAAAACAAAACAAATCTCTTCCCTTGGGAAGCTTACGCTCTAAGGGCAATGTTGACAATAAAGAGCATAAGTAAGCAACATATGTAGCATGCTCCATAATGATAAGCGCCAGGGAGAAGATTAGAGAACAGAGGGAGAAATGGAAATGTGTGTAGGCTGTGTAGGCAGGGTTGCAGTTTTAGATATGGAGTGAGAAATTCAGAAAAGACCTAAGGAAAAAGACTTAAGAGGGAGCTAGCTATGTGGATATCTGGAGGAAAAGGTTCTGGAGAGAAAAGAGTAATGTACAAAGGTCTTGAAATGGGAGCATG
This sequence comes from Eschrichtius robustus, assembly GCF_028021215.1. Classification (NCBI taxonomy): domain Eukaryota; kingdom Metazoa; phylum Chordata; class Mammalia; order Artiodactyla; family Eschrichtiidae; genus Eschrichtius; species Eschrichtius robustus. Next base: position 49,306,922 of record NC_090827.1, on the reverse strand, counting down.
TCTGGTGGGTTGAGAAACATCAAGGGACTAGTGTGGGGCTTCCCTGGTGGCGCAGTGGTTAAGAATCCGCCTGCCAATGCAGGAGACATGGGTTTGTGCCTTGGTCCGGGAAGATCCCACATTCCAGGGAACAACTAAGCCCGTGCGCCACAACTACTGAGCCTGCGCTCTAGAGCCCGTGCGCCACAACTACTGAGCCTGTGCTCTAGAGCCCGTGCACCACAACTACTGAGCCTGTGCTCTAGAGCCTGCGAGCCACAACTACTGAGCCCATGTGCCACAACTACTGAAGCCTGCACGTGCTCCACAATAAGAGAAGCCACCGCAATAAGAAGCCTGCGCACCGCAATGAAGAGTAGCCCCCACTCACCACAACTAGAGAAAGCCCGCACGCAGCAACGAAGACCAAATGTAGCTAAAAATAAATAAATAAAATAAATTAAAAAAAAAAAGGGACTAGTGTGGCTGGAGTTAATTGCAAGAGGGTGAGGGTAGTGTGATGGTTAGTTTTATAGGTAAACATGGTTAGGCTACAGTTCCCAAGTTATTCAATCAAACACTAATCTAGGTGTTGCTGTGAAGGTATTTTGTAGATGTGGTTAACATCTACAATCAGCAGTCTTTAAATAAAAGGAAATTATTCTTGATAATGTGGATGGGCTTCACTGCATCCATTGCAAGGCTTTGAAAGCAAAACCAAGCTTTCTCTGTGCTGTAGACTGAATGTTGTGTCCCTCCGAGGTTCACAAGTTGCAGCCTAATCTCCAATGTAATGGTATTTGGAAGTGTGGTGTTTGTCTCAGGGTCCAGCGAAGAATCATGACATTGGAGCTATACAAAATGTAGCCAATATTCAATTCACAAATCATTTGGTTTTTGCACAAAACACAGGTTAGTCAAAGTAGGAAAAATAGGAAAGGGGGTTAAGAACCACTCCAAGGAGAAGTCTGGGAAGGAGGCATCTCAGCACAAACCGTGGTCTCTGGTCCTGCCACAGGTTGTGAGCGGAAGTCGCCCTCTACTCTGACAGAGCCTCCAGCAGCTGTCCGTCTAGAACAGCTCTCAGCAGGGGGAGTCCGGTCTTCTAGTGAAGAGCCTTCAGTGGGTTCATTTCAAGGAGTCTGCAAGTGGGGTGTAACGATTATGCCCCAGGGGATCTTGTCTCTATCAGTTACTCCTGTTCCAATGAACTCTTTCTGTGGACGCTGCCTCCAAAATTCCTTATTTAAAGGAACACACTTAATTTATCACTCTAACACACTTGCAGTTCTATACCAGACGTTTCAAAACAACTAATATTGAAGTTGACGTTGGCCATTATAACCTGGGGCCTTTGGAAGGTGATTAGGTCATGAAGGTGAAGCCCTCATGAAGGAAATTAGTATCTTATGAAAGAGACCTCACGGGACTTCCGTGGTGGCGCAGTGGTTAAGAATCCACCTGCCAGTGCAGGGGACACGGGTTCGAGCCCTGGTCCGTGAAGATCCCACGTGCCTTGGAGCAACTAAGCCCTCGAGCCACAACTACTGAGCCCACGTGCTGCAAATACTGAAGCCTGTGCGCCTAGAGCCCGTGCTCCGCAACAAGAGAAGCCACTGCAATAAGAAGACTGTGCACCGCAACGAAGAGCAGCCCCCGCTCACTGCAGCTAGAGAAAGCCCGCGCGCAGCAACGAAGACCCAACGCAGCCAAAAATAAATAAATAAAATAAATTAAAAAAAAAAAAAAAAGAGAGACCTCAGAGAGCTCCCCTGTCCCTTCTGTCCTGTGACGACACAGCGAGAAGACAGGCTGGCTGACTGTGAACCAGGAAGCAGGCTCTCACCAGACACTGAATCTGCTGGTGTCTTGATCTTGGACTTCCAGCCTCCAGAACTGTGAAGAATAATTTTCTGTTGTTCATAAGCCACCTGGTCTTTGGCATTCTGTTACAGCAGCCTGAACTAAGACACCTTGAGTAAGAAGAAATTCTGCCTCAAGACTGCAGTATCAACTTCTGCCCAAGAGTTTCCAGCCTGCCAGCTTCCTCTACAAATTTCAAATTTTCTAGCCTGCACAATCATATGAGCCGATTCCTCAATTCCTTGAAATACATCTCTCTCTTTCTCTCTCTCTGTCTGCCACTATGTATGTATATAAAACATCCTACTGGTTATGTTTCTCTGGAGAACCCTAGTAAGGTAGTAAAGTAGCAGGTAAGAAGACTGGACAACATATGGCCTTGTAGGTCATGGTAAGGACTTTAGCTTTAAGTTTTAGATAAGAAGTTAATGAAGGATTTTGAGCTGAAGCATGACATGATCTCATATTTCAAAGAGTCAATCTGGCTGCTGTGTTTGGAGTAGCAGAAAGGGGAACAAGAGGTGAGAGAGACTTGTATTGGGGGTAGCAGTGGGGATGAAAAGAGGTGACAGAATTCTGGATATATTTTCAAAGTGGAGCAAATAGAATTGTTTTCGTGATGGATATGGGAGTGAGAGAGAGGAATTGAGGATGACACGAACCTTTTTGGCCTGAGCAACTAATTAATGGGGTTTGGAACAGGTTTGGGATAACATTAAAAGCTCACTTTCAGCAATGCTACCTTGAAATGCCTATTGGCTGTATGGGCAGAGATATCAAGAGGGCACTGGATATCTGTCTGGTGTTCAGAGGGAAGATTTGGGCTGGAAGTATAAACGTGGGAATGATGATTGATATTGAATGTGTGTGCTGGGGATTAGGATGTTGGTGAGGTGAGAGATGAAGGTGAGTGAAGAGGAGGCAGGTATAGCTCCAGGTTTCTGGTTTAGACACTTGTTAAAAGTGTCATTCTGTTAGGGAACACAGATGGGGTAGAGAAGATGCCAGGTTTTCCATGCATTGATTTAAAAACATCTATTTAACTGGAACTGGAGATAATATAGGAGACTATATAATCTAATTTGATCCTTTTATAGATGAAAAAACTGAGATTTCAGAACAGCTAATTTGAATTACATTGACCAGTGCTCTTTTTGCACTTCTAGGGTGCCTGTAATTATAGGGAAGACTATAAAAGTAAAAGGCACATCTCCCCAATGCTGAGGTTGACCTAGTCATTCCTAGACCAAAAAACCCCCCAAAACCAAAGAACTCGAGTGGTCAGACTGGCTCTCAGGTGAAGTGGAAACTCCTATCTATTTGGGGGAAGGATTTGATGTCCAGTGTAGATTACGACTATTCCAATATTTTCAGGCTCAGCATTTTAATTTCAAGAAACTTTACCTATCTATCTATCTATGTGGCTTGTGGGACCTTAGTTCCCCAACTAGGGATTGAACCTGCACCCTTGGCAGTGAAAGCAAAGAGTTGTAACCACTGGACCGCCAGGGAATTCCTAATTTCAGGAAACTTTAGACTATGGTGATTTGGGGCCAGGCCTGGTTGGATTTTTTTTTTAAATTAATTAATTTATTTATTTATGGCTGTGTTGGGTCTTCGTTTCTGTGCAAGGGCTCTCTCTAGTTGCGGCAAGCGGGGGCCACTCTTCATCGCGGTGCGCGGGCCTCTCACTATCGCGGCCTCTCTTGTTGCAGAGCACAGGCTCCAGACGCGCAGGCTCAGTAATCATGGCTCACGGGCCCAGCTGCTCCGCGGCATGTGGGATCCTCCCAGACCAGGGCTCGAACCCGTGTCCCCTGCATTGGCAGGCAGATTCTCAACCACTGCGCCACCAGGGAAGCCCTGGATTTTTTTTAGGTGGAATAATTGGGCATCTGCATTGTAGCATTTTATTCTACTTTAAAATAATCCCAGATTGAATAGCTTCAATTGCCATCAGAGATTTTCATTGGCTGATTTTGGAATATTGTTTAAACAAAAAGGAAAGCTTGGGTAAAAGTAGAGGTCGTACAGGGTGATGGTTCAACTCTCCAAGAATTCCACTGAGGCTGTATGATAGTGAGGTCAGCAAACATGGGTTCAAATCCTGAGCTTGACTTCTAAGTAGCCATGTGATTTTATGTGTTTGGTGAACTTCCCTGGGCTATAGTTATCTCATCTTTGAAATGGGGATAATGATGTCACACACAGAGAACTGTCCAAGGAGGTAAATCTATCACCCAGCCTGGGAGAGGAGGCTCTTAATTGCTCCGCTTCCCCACTGTAAAATACTTATTGGCAGTTTACTCACTAGCCAGGTTGGTGTTGAGAAGGTACTGAGGGTCAGTTTTAACCCTTTTCTTTGGTCTGATTCCCCACTCTTTCTAACCCTCATTTCCATTAAAAAGTGTAGATTTCTGGCAAGTGAGAATGGTGGCATGGGGGCAGGGGCGGGGAAGAGTTTCTGAAGCAAGCATGGGAATATTCTCAAAGGGAGTAGGAGAGAGGCTGGTGAGCCTCAGCAGTCCCATGGCAGAGCCCCAGCGTGATAGCAAGGGCTCAGAAGAAGGCTTTAGGGTGTGTCCAGGGAGGGTGGCTCACCGCCACAGTCAGGATTTCTGTACCCTGCAAAGGAGAGAGACATCGGTCTTCAAGGTCCTAGTTTAGGACCACAGGGTACCATGACAGTTGACAATTGGGAGTCTTTCTGCATTTACCTGAAAACAATGTAAGCCTCTCTGATTTTGGTGTGACCCTTACAAGTAGCACGGTTGATGGCTGAGATGGATTTTCCCACTAAACTATTGAGAAATGGGTTCAGAGTTAGCATAATATCCAAGAAGTACCTCGCAAAAGAGAGAAGTAGTACTTATTTCTCATAATGGCCAATGCCAAAATTCATCCAAGTGCTAATTTTAGACAAGTGTGTTGAGAGCCAAAGCAAGTTTATTGTGAAAAGAGGAAAGTTGTCAGTACATTTTGGGCCTCAGTTCTTTTACTGAAGTTTCACTAAAGGCTTTCTCCTAGCCTGTTGAAACTTGCCACTTGACAAGCTGGAACAGTACAACTTAATCCAAAGAATAAACAATCTGTTTCAAAATGAGTTAGAAGATGACTATAACGGACTCGCCACCTTCTAGTGTCATTCTCTGCTAACATAATAGGGTCTAGGTAAATCCATAAACGCTGGCGATTCACAGATACTCTAGTAGAACTAAAGTATGGAGAGGACTCCAAGTTACAATATTCAATATAATGATGTTTTGGAAAGCAGACTTTTTTTTTTTTTTTTTGGCTGCATCATGTGGCATTCGGGATCTTAGTCAAACCCATACCCCCTGCAATGAAAATGCAGAGTCTTAACCGCTGGACCACCAGGAAAGTCCCTGGAAAGCAGGCATTTTTGACTCAGATATGTACTTACGTCAACTAAATGTAGAATATACATTTTGATATATATTCTACATTTAATTTTGACTCTCTGTATTAGAAGAAGTTAGTTGATGGGAAAGAGGGAGAAATTTATTGTAGAAATACCTTCGGGTGAAATTTACTTATATGTTACCGAATCTATAGTATAACTTTCCTTAAACAGATTTACAGATAACTAAAAGAGAAAAAGAAAAAGACCTTGATCACATAATCCATTTTCCTTTCATTTGAAGGTTAAGCTATGTTCTGTTCAAAATAAAAAGATAGAAACACCAAAAGTTTAAGTTTGATCCATTTATTATTGTTGCTACTTATGGGTACGTTCTCCCAATTCTCTGCCTCAAATCCCAATGATGCTTTTATCCTTGCAACACGTGTTCATCTCTAATTTCCTTGTGCTGAAACGTGTGGCATTGGAATGTGAGGTATTTCTCAGAAAACAGTAGTAATGTGTAGGCTGGAATGTTTGAGCAATATTTCTTATATCGCATGAAATTCATTATGAAATACCATTAGATATAGTCCTTCATTATATTTAGCGAGCTTAAAGTTTCCATTTTGATGTAGAATAGAAAAGGAAATGTGAACTATATAAAATTTAAGTGTAATTAAAAATAAAAATATATCTTAAATATTTTTAGTACAAACCTTGCAGAGCCTTCAATGAGCCACAAAATCTTGGGAATTATTGTAAAACTGCTTCTCTTTTTCTTCATTTTTTTCACAAAATCAGTTCCTAATATATTTCTGTGTATTATACGAAATTAGGACCTGCCAGAACCTCAAAAGGTGGCGTTGAAGAAAAAAAGATAATTAGGCAAAGCAGAAGTCCAAACATTAAAATTCTGATTAATATTAGATGAAATCAACTTAAACTTTGTAAATCAGTTTTCAAAAGACCAAGCACTTATTTTTCTTTCATTTTATATCCAATAACTGCATCAAACCTAACATCAATCTTTCGTTTTAAAATTGCCAGGAAACGCTTAGGAAGGATCCTAAAAGAAAGATACATGAAAATCATTAGGAAATTAATATTAAGTACATTTGTAAAATATCTTTAAGAATACTTATATTTATCATATATCATGTCCATGTTCATCTTAAATAAGATTAAGAACATTACTCTGAGTCACTATTATATGTTCTTTCTAATGAAATCCATTTCCTTTTGAAAAGGAAAAGGAAGGAAGTTTAGTCTTCTTTAGGGTAGGAGTGACTTGAAAGATTTAGTCTTCAAAATAAATATACTTGAAAATTCTTCAAAAGATCTAAGATACAAGGTGTATAGAACTGAATAGTTCAGATGCTAAAGGCTCTTAAAAAAAAGAAACCTGACATTGGAAAGGAAATAAGAATAGGAAATAATTTTATACTTTATAATCCAGAAACTATTAAAATGTTCCACTAAGAGACTGTGGAAGCATAATTGCTAAAAGAAAATGCAAACAGGGTCTTCCCTGGTGGCGCAGTGGTTGAGAATCTGCCTGCCAATGCAGGGGGCACGGGTTCGAGCCCTGGTGTGGGAGGATCCCACATGCCGCGGAGCAACTAGGCCCGTGAGCCACAATTACTGAGCCTGCACGTCTGGAGCCTGTGCTCTGCAACAAGAGAGGCCGCGATAGTGAGAGGCCTGCGCACCGCGATGAAGGGTGGCCCCCACTTGCCGCAATTAGAGAAAGCCCTCGCACAGAAACGAAGACCCAACACAGCCATAAATAAAATAAATAAAATAAAATTAAATTAAATTAAATTTAAAAAAAAAAGAATTGCAAAAAAAAAAAGAAAATGCAAACAATATACTTGGTTTTGAGCATAATGTTGAACAAGTTAACAAAAGGGTTTAAATTCCTTACATGTAAACGAAAGAGTTAACACATACCCCAGAGTGTTGTTGTGAAGAATCAATGTGTTAACATAAATGCCTTAAATGGTGATGGACACACTGTAGGTTTAATTTTTTTCTCCCCACCCTATACTTAAGAATTTTGAGGAACTTGTCACGTTCCAATGAGTCTGAGAGAAACTAAACAGAATATATAAGTAAGTCAGTGTAACTATGTACAGACATCTGCTTAGATGGCATTAAAATAAGGTTTGGAAATTGAGCACCAAACATTCATAGTCAGAGGAGAATCAGGGCAATATTAATAATAGTGATGATTACAATGATAGTAGTGTATAACATTTATTACTTATAGTATACTATAATATTTTATAGTATATACAACATATATACTATATATAGTATATATTATATTACTTATATAATATAGTATACTGAATATTTTAAATGTATTATTTTGTTTATTCCTCACAGCCCTATAAAGACTTGTTGTTGTCTCCATGAAGAAACTGAGCTTCAAAGAAGTTAGATAACTCATCCATGTTCATGTAGCGAGCAAGTCACAAAAACACAACTTCATCTAACTCCAGAACACAAACTGTGAGTCTCTATGTTAAGGTCTAGGTAATCTTTATTTAATTAACAAACATTTTGGTGCCTCCTATGTGTCCATGAACTCTTCAAAGTGCGAGGATATAGTGATGAAAACCAGGCAAAGTTCCTTCCCTCAGAGAGTTACCTTCTAAAGGACTCTGATCACCGAGGGCTCACATAATGTGACAAGTCAAATGTGAAACACTTCACAGGTTTTAATTCACTTATTCACCAAAAAGATCCTTGAGCTTTACTACCTAAACCTTTAAGGTAGTTTCAACCATAGTTCCTAGAAGAAGGGGCTAAAAAGCCTGACACAAGCCACTTAATGCTTTTAATCTCTTGAATTTTTTTTTAAGGCTCTAGGTTAGTAGTTCTCAAAGTATGATCTTTGAACCAAATGCCTGTGACAGTTGCTTGTTAAAATAGAGATTCCTGGATCCCAATTCAAACATCCTATATTAAAATCTCTAGAGGTGAGATTTTTCTATTTTTTAAATTGACTTCCCAAGTGATCCATGTCGGGGAAGCCTGACTTTAGAGACAGGCAGGAGGAGGCTTTTTTTTTCCTTTTCCTGACCAAAGGCACCTCTTCGCTTTCCCCTGACCAGACTCACTGCCACACAGCCTTCCCAGAAAAGTAATGGGGTAATGTGCTATGATGAGACAGTCTTTAAACCAACAGCTTCCAATCTTGGCTGTACATTAGAATCACCTAGAAGGTTGTATTCCTCAGAGACCAGGCTACAGACCGTTTAGATCAGACCATTTAGATCAGGATCTTGGGAGCAGGTATCAGGCGTTAGCATTTTTTAAAATCCCAGGTGAATTCTAATGGGCACCAAAGTTGAGAGCTACTGCTCCCAAGAAATGTTTCTCAAATTTGAATATGCATACAGTCAGTCACCTGTGGGTCATATTAACATACAAATTCTGATTCAAGAGATCAGGAGGCTCTGCATTTCCAACAAACTCCCAGGTGATGCTGACGCTGCTGGTCCATGGACCACATATGAAGTAGCAAGGCTCAAGGGTCTCCAAAATTATAAAAGATTATTTAGCAATTCCTATGCTTCAGTATAATTTTGCACAAAGTAAGAGCTCAGTGATTATCTGTTGTATATTTAAATGAATATCTAAAACCCGACTATGGTCTCCTCCAAAATCATTGTCCCATAATTCCATTATGTAATAATGCTTAAAAACTATCCTCCTTCATATGCATTCATTTATAAGACAGGACTTCCAGAATTATACAAATTTCTTTCTTCAAAAAAAAAAACACAAAAAACTTTTAAAAAATATGGAAATTATTCAGTTCCTTTACCCAACTGCTATACCAATCTTGCTTGAATGATTAACAAATGTGGTTTTAAAAATGGATGGATTCTAGGGCTTCCCTGGTGGTGCAGTCGTTGAGAATCTGCCTGCCAATGAAGGGGACACGGGTTCGAGCCCTGGTCTGGGGAGATCCCACATGCCGTGGAGCAACTAGGCCCGTGAGCCACAACTACTGAGCCTGCGTGTCTGGAGCCTGTGCTCCGCAACAAGAGAGGCTGCGATAGTGAGAGGCCCGCACATCGCTATGAAGAGTGGCCCCCGCTTGCCGCAACTAGAGAAAGCCCTCGCACAGAAACGAAGACCCAACACAGCCAAAAATAAACAATAAATAAATAATAAATAAATTTTTTAAAAAAGGATGGATTCTTTAAGCCTATTATTTTTATTAATTTAATTACATTTAATTGTACTTTTATCAAATGCCTGGTTTTAAATCTGAGTAAAAACATGTAATAGATAACCTTTATTTATAATGCTGACAAACATCACTGTGGCTTACCTTTCCACCACTGTTAAAAATTTTATAGAAGATGGAATAAAGATCATTTTCTGCTCAGTCAGGATCCCATCTATCAGCTTGTTTACCACTGCCTCAGGTTCCAGTGTGGGTCCCAAACTGAAATCAGAAGCAGTCTTCAGAAACAAAACATTTCAATGACGTTTTAGCTTTGGTTTGGTGCTAAGTGAGTAAGTTAAGTTACCATACAAACCATAACATAACTGACTTGTAGCATCTAGCCCAACACAGATGCTCAAAAATGATAGCTGTTTTAGCATTAATAATAACAAAAACAGGAGGAGTTTTTCAAGATGGTGGAGTGGAAGGACCTTGAGCTTACTTCCTCTCATGAACACACCAAAATCACAACTAACATCTGAACAACCATCGATAAAAAAGACTGGAACCTACAAAGATCTTCTACATCTAAAGGCATAAAGAAGAAAGCACAATGAGACGTGAACAGAGTATCTGTCAGGCAAGAGCTGCTGTGATGGTTTACGATGATGCCAATAAAAAGTGGGTGCCAGCTGGTGGTTCAATCAGGTTCAGCAGAGTTCATATATATCATCATACAGGCAACAACACATTCAGAGTGGTGGGTGGGAAGATTCAGGACCATCAGGTCGTGATAAATTGTGCCATTCCTAAAGGGTTGCTAGACAGGTGTATGGTCTCAACTTTGGCAGCAAAGAAGATGCCAGTGTCTTCACAGGTGCCATGGCGCATGCCTTAGAAGTGTTGAATTCACAGGAAACAGGGCCAATATTGCCTAGACAAAATTCACAACTACCTGCCCAAGTTCAGAATGGCCCATCACAAGAAGAATTGGAAATTCAAAGAAGGCAACTACAAGAACAGCAACGACAAAAGGAGATGGAGTGGGAAAGGCTGGAGAGAGAAAGGATGGAAAGGGAGAGATTGGAGAGGGAGAGGTTATAAAGGGAAAGGCTGGAGAGGGAGCGACTAGAACAGGAGCAGCTGGAGAGAGAGGGACAAGAAAGGGAATGTCAGGATCATCTGGAGCGGGAGAGACAAGAGCGGGAGAGGCTGGAGAGACTGGACCGGGAAAGACCAGAAAGAGAGCGGCAAGAGCAGCTAGAAAGGGAGCAGCTGGAATGGGAGCGAGAGCGAAGAATGGCAAATGCCGCTGCCCCTGCCTCTGTGGAGGCTCCTCTAAACTCTGTGCTGGGAGACTCCCCTGCTTCTGAGCCAGGCTCGCAGGCAGCCTCTCAGCCGGCCGAGACTCCAACCCAACAGGGCATTGTCTTGGGACCACCTGCACCTGCACCCCCTCCTCCACTCCCACCAGGTCCTGCCCAGGCATCAGCCACGCTCCCTCCTTCCCCAGGGCCCCCTCCACCCCCTCCACTTCCATCCTCAGGGCCCCTGCCTCCGCCTCCTCCACTACCTCTTCCTAATCAGGTACCCCCTCCTCCCCCACCCCCACCTCCTGCTCCTCCCCTCCCTGCATCTGGATTTTTTTGGGGATCCATGTCTGAAGACAATCGCCCTTTAACTGGACTTGCAGCTGCAATTGCTGGAGCTAAACTTAGGAAAGTGTCACGGATGGAGGATGCCTCCTTCCCAAGCAGAGGGAATACCACTGGTGTGAATTCGGCCTCATCTAAAACAGATACGGGTGGTGGAAATGGACCCCTTCCATTAGAGGGTAGTGGTTTAATGGAAGAAATGAGTGCCCTGCTGGCCAGGAGGAGAAGAATTGCTAAAAAAGGGATCAACAATAGAAACAGAACAAAAAGAGGACAAAAATGAAGATTCAGAGCCTGTAACTTCTAAGACCTCTTCAACAAGTACACCTGAACCGACAAGAAAACCTTGGGAAAGAACAAATACAATGAGTGGCAGCAAGTCACCTGTTATTTCCAGATGGGATTCTCCAAGGTAAAATCAGGTTGTTTTTGACAACAGGTCCTATGATTCATTACACAAACCAAAATCTGTGCCCTTGTCACAGCCCAGTGCCAACGGAGTCCAGATGGAGGGACTGGACTCTGACAGACTGAAGCAGGACATTTTAGATGAAATGAGAAAAGAATTAACTAAGCTGAAAGCAGAGCTCATTGATGCAATCAGGCAGGAACTGAGCAAGTCAAATACTGCATAGAGAATCAAACTAAGGAGAGATAGGACTTTAATCTGGAGAAAGGAAAAAAAAAACCTACAAAGAACAACGGTGTTAACAACAACAAAACCCTTACATTTTGTGAGCTGTAAGAAGAAAACGGAGACAAACAGTCGGAAGGAGGGAAAAACCAGCATACTTTGAAAGACTTCAGGCATTACTGCCCTGGTGATAAGCTGTTTCCCTCCCAGTTTGCTGCTTTTTTCTGACCTTTACAACAGGATGGAAGAGAGTCGTATAGGAGTTCCTGTATCAGTTATGCAGAAAATACTGAATCCGTCAGGCAAGATCACCGTGCATTGAAATATTTTCATGTCAAGAGAAAATCGCACATTTTCCACAATCCATTGCCCAAATAAAGAGGAGAAAGGCTTGAGAAGTTTTTTTCAGAGAATGGTGATGAGGAATTTAGCAAGTTATGCTATTGTATTGTAAATGTTTCTCTCAGGTTTGTCTTCCTATCATATTTGATATTCCATGAATAATTGAGTTCAGCCCTATGTAGGTTAAGATCATAAAATGTGGAACAAATGGAATTGTATGTGCTTTCAAAGGGTGATATTTATAAGAAAGTGTCCTAAAAATGATTTGTTCAGAGTGAGGAATTTTAGAATGATAGGAAGTCTCTCGAGTTTAGCTTTCATGAAATTTTGTAGATTCAAACATAAAATTTGTCCAGAATTTGAAGATTTAGATGCCTTCCTAAATTGTTACAATGCTTTACCAAATCTGTGACTCCTACATAACACAAATCAGTGGTCAAATGTAAAACAGCATATTGTAGATTTACGTAGGTTTTCAACCTTTTTTAGATTTATGCATGTGGACATTTTCATAATGTAATTACAACCACCACAAAATTAGCTTTTTAAATTGCAGATGGTAATGCATGTCAAACTAATATGTAGTGGCCTTTTCAAGGCCTAGTCCCAGGGAAAACATTTTGTAGAGTATAGGGGAGCGGGAGGAAGGGAAGGAATAATTTTTTATTCAAAGTTAATTTCTGCACTATCTTCATTCTCAGTTACCTGCATGAATAATAATGAGGAATATTTTGTGACTTTTATTGGTAAATATGTTAACAGCACCAAGTACTTAATCTTTTACATGTCTTCAGCTATTTGTATTTTAACTTGAGTAAGTTCAGTGGTCTGAAACATGATTCTGAGCTTCACATGAATTACATCTTACTGTGGAACTCAAAAGTTCCATCCCTGAATTTGGCAGTTGTTATTACCTAGGCGCCCTGCAGTTATACAGGTGTTCAGGTACACGTTCCTGACTACAAAGCTGCTTTTGAATCTTGTTATGTTGAAATACTAGAAAAGTAACAATGATGGCAGCAATTAAGGTCACAGAAGTCATTAGATAAAGGGAAAACAACAAGGGGGGTCCCACATAATTTTCTTTTAATAAAGTGAGACTTAGGTGGTGGGAAGACGGAACTAGATACTCTACTTACCACCGTGTGTGTGTGCATGCGTGAGTGTTTGTGCAGGCACTCACTTGTGTGTATGTTATCCATTCCCTTTTCTTTGAAACTTCTAAGATTAAAATAGGGGAGAAATCCTGTACGTTGAGATGATAGAATTTTTTGAAATTTTAGGAAATCAAAATTCTCCAGGCTCTCCATCTTGATTTATGCTTGAGTTGTTATGTGCCATATTTGTTTTGAAACCTTCGATTATCAGTAGTTTTACTAAAATTTTGAAGAAATAATCCACTTTCATCTGCTTTCTAGATTTCTTAATCTAAGTTCATAAGACAGAACTTGTTGATAGCATAGTTAGAATTCTAAGTGCTGCAAGTTTGCAGCCATTACCACTTTAAAGAGGTTTGAATGAGGGAATTTTCTTCCCTTGTTAAAATAGTTCCTGTTTCTGTAGAAACTTCATTTTTAGATCTGTGATGGATGAGCTATCATAATTCAAGTATACAGTTCTTTTTTTCTATCAACTATTCATTGTCATCCAATAGTGAAGACATTAAAGATGCAGGCAAGCTTATGAAGTACTACTTTCTAAAAGAAATAGGAGGCATTTTCATCTTTATTATTGTACTTTTGGTTAGGCAAACACTTTGATGATACAAATGTTTATGTCCCCCATAAATCTGGTCAGAAATCACTTTTGATTTTGTTGATTAAGTTAAACAGTCTATAGTAGGATAGAGTACTGGGTACAAGTGGTCCAAAGTAAGGTAAAAGACTACGGTAAAAATGCTAGATCTTAAAAAAGAAACTGGTTTATGCACTAAACGTTTTGTGCCTTGGTCTAATATTAACATGATGTCTGTGTAAAATGACAAAAAGAACCAGTGTTGAGTCACGTTTTATTTCCTGTCGTTCTGCATTATCCCAGATTGCTAAATGTGTTCTTTCCAAGAAGTTTGATTGAATTACTGTATACATTTACTGTCCTATGTGACAGTTTTGTCATTGTTAGAGATTTCAGTAATTAAAATGGGAAACAGAAGCTTAGGTTATTTTCCTTATCGAAACTATATTCCTTGGAGCCACAATATTATGATGGTTTCGTGCTCTTGTACATTGGATGTCTTAAACTGAGTGCAGTTTAGGGGATCCTTTCTAATTACAGGAAGGTACTTATTTCCTTCAACACTGTGATCTGACCTGTGACAAATCTGTACTATACACTATGTAAATGGCTAACAAGTCAACTGCAAACCAATTGAATGTACAAATCTTAGTGCTGGTGCTGAAATCTCTTCAGAATAGTCATCATGATCTCAAAGTTTGCCTCAAAATTTGCAAGCATCAAGTGTCAATCAAAACTGAAGACGAAACACTAATGAATGTTGAATTCTCATGCTTTAGGTGTACTTCCTTATTAGAATTTTTGGTTCTCTGTTATTTTTACCGTACTGTTTCATTTAAATTTCCTACATACTAACTTCGTTTGTGCGATTGAAATAAAATTGCAGTATATATAAAAAAATAACAAAAACAAAACCATTTATTTAGTGCTTATCATGTACTGCACACTGTGTTAAACAATCTACATAAGTTATCTCACTAAAGTTTTCCAACAACCCTATGAAGGAGATACTATAGTCCCTAATTTGCAAATGAGAACTATAGGAGTAACTAGAACTCGAAAATAATTTAGCTAGATTAGGACTGACAAATTTCACTTTTAAATCTCTAGAAGTCTTGGGAAAGAAGTCAGATGCCATTATACAAGTTTTATTATCCTATTAAGACTATTTAATGAACAATTTCTAGAGTATCAGAGGAATTAAAATATAGGAATATGCTCAGCTCTAAGTCCTTGATCTCCGTATGTAACCCTTATATTTATTAGGTCTTGTTTAATTTTCAGCTTTCTTACTTAGTTCCATGTTACATCTTTACTGTGTAATCATCCTGGTATATGTACTACTGAGTAGCAAGTAGTCCCTAAAAAGTGGCCTCTGTTATCTGGGTGTTAGAATAAGGACACTTAGGACGGAGTTGCACAAGAGTTGGTCCTGAGTTTTTAGCATTTTTTTAAAAAATAAATTTATTTATTTTATTTATTTACTTTTGACTGCGTTGGGTCCTTGTTGCTGCACGTGGGCCTTTCTCCAGTTGCGGTGAGTGGGGGCCACTCTTCATTACGGAGCACGGGCCCCAGGCATGCGGGCCTCAGCAGTTGTGGCTCGCCGACTCTAGAGCGCAGGCTCAGCAGCCGTGGTGCACGGGCTCAGCTGCTCCATGGCATGTGGGATCTTCCCGGACCAGGGCTTGAAACCGTGTCCCCTGCATTGGCAGGTGGACTCTTAACCACTGCGCCACCAGGGAAGTCCCTAACATTTTTTTAATGACTTAGAAAAAAGATACATAATCAAATTTATTCATGAAATTTGCTAATGTCACCAAACTGGGTGGCTAACATTCTGGGGAGGCAGATTTTAAATGTGTGCCACTAGTTGAGAGAAGTGAGGCAAAAAAAATTGGATGAGTTTTTTTTTTTTTTTTTTAAGATTTCATTGATTGATTGATTGCTATGTTGGGTCTTCATTTCTGTGCTAGGGCTTTCTCTAGTTGCGGCAAGCGGGGGCCACTCTTCATTGCGGTGCGCAGGCCTCTCAATACTGTGGCCTCTCTTGTTGCAGAGCACAGGCTCCAGACGCGCAGGCTCAGTAGTTGTGGCTCATGGGCCTAGTTGCTCCGCGGCATGTGGGATCTTCCCAGACCAGGGCTCGAACCCGCGTCCCCTGCATTAGCAGGCAGACTCTCAACCACTGCGCCACCAGGGAAGCTCAAGGATGGGATTCTTTAGGAACAAATACAGAATAGTTCATTTAGAAAGAAGAACATGTAGTAAAGTAAAACTGGGACAATTGGAAAGTGTAGTATTGTACTTAAAAGTGAGCATGATAATTGGATACATGAAGGAGAGCAGAGCTTAAAACATACATGATATAATCTTTCATTCTCAGCATAGGTCAGTCATTTATTAGAACACTGTGTTCACCCCAGCACCCCGACGCAACAGTATTACATATGAAAAGCTTGGAGATGTCACTGCAGAGGAAATATAATAATGAAAGCGATGGCTTTTGGCTCAATAGAGGCAAAAATCAAAGGCAATGGAAACTTGAAGAAGGCTAAGCAGTCCTTTAGCCTGTGGGATAAGAAGGTAATGGGTGTTGAGGAGGATGACTCTAGAAGTTGAAGGATGCTGTGCCTTGAAAAGTGTTCAGAGGGAAATTCACTTTCAAGCATATCGCTACCAGACTTCAATATTCCCAAGCTCCATCAAAGTTCACAAACACCTGTGTAAACAGTATAGCATACTATCTCATTCACACTGTGGCCTTGCTAACCTACGAATCAAATGGTGTTGCATTTACTGAACTTAGTTACTTGATCTCTTTACCTAAGGTCTTAGCCTCTGTCAGAAGAATTTTCATTAAACTTAAAGGCTGTCCAATATCATGATATTAAAAAGACCAAAAGAAAAGTCTTCCAGAAAAAATTCAATTTCTTGGCAGACTAAAATCTTAATCATTAAAATATCAGTACGTGGAAATATTTTATTCCCTGATAGTCTAATTTTAACAAGAGTTGCAAATCCTATTAAATAAACGTAGGTAACGGATTTTGTAGAAACTATCCAAAATCACTTCAGGCCAATCTGCTGGGGTTGAGAAGAAAAATCCATGTAGGATCATAAGAATACTTAGGGAGAAAGAGTACTTTCAGGTAGAAGAACTGTTTGATTATCTAATTTTACCACTTAAGTAGCTGAATAATTTTGGGGATGACATCTCTACTCTTTAAAGCTCAGGTTTTTGTTTTTATGTTTAATCTGAAAAATGGAGATAATGCAGTGGTATGCTGGTAAATGTGTTAACAACTGGCTCTCCTGGGGACAGAATTACCAGTTTTGTAGCATTTTCCAGTTTCTATGGTATAAATACTCCCACCAAAATAGCCAATTTCAAGCTACCAACGTGGTGTCACTGAATGAATATAAGCCAGCTTTAGCACTCTGGGGGTAACATGATGGTTAAATGGGAAATGTACATATAAGTACTTATACAGTTATACTATACAAATGTTACTTGTCACCTTCTTATATAACATCTTTTTTTATGGTACTAGCCAATGAAAACTAGTATCTTTCTGTAGCACACACACAAAAGCTAAATTTTTAGAGAAAATAAATTTTGTTATGTATATTACATATAGGAGAGTAGAGGTTTTAAAAGGATGAATCAGAACATACAATTATTGTTAATCTAATAAATCCAGATTATGCTGCATTATTTATATGCTAACAGAAAAGAAAAAAATAACTTATTTAAGGGAAAAGCACTTAATTAAAAATTGTTCGTATATCTAATAATGGAGCCTCAAAATAGATGAAGTAAAAAATAACCGAATTGAAGGGAGATACGGACAGTTTAAAAGTAAGAGCTGGAGACATTAATCCCACTTTCAACAATGGATTGAACAGCTAGACAGAAGATCAGCAAGGAAATATAAAACTTGAACAACAGTATAAATCAACTGGACCTAAGAGCATCTATAGAACACTTAATCCAACAACAGTAGAATATGTATTCTTCTTAAGGGCACAAGAAACATTCTCCAGGACAGATCATATATTAGACCACAAAACAAATCTCATTAAATTTAAAAATATTGAAATCATAAAAAGTATGTTCTTCGACCACAGTGGGATGAAATTAGAAATCAATAACAGTACACACCAATGTTCACTGCAGCATTATTTACAATAGCCAAGATATGGACGTAATCTAAGTGTCCATCAATAGATGAGGGGATAAAGAAAATGTGGTATATATATACAACAGAATATTACTCAGCCCTTAAAAAAAATCTTGCTATTTGCAACAGCATGAATGGATCTAGAGAGTATTATGCTAAGTGAAATAAGTCAGACAAAGAAAGACAAATCCCATATTATTTCACTTATATGTGGAATCTAAAAACCAAAACAAACAAATAAACAAAATAAAATGAAAACAGACTCATAGACACAGAGAACAAATAAATGGTTGCCAGAGGGGAGGGGGAAGGAGTGGGGACAAAATAGGTGAACTGGACAAACCTACAGTTATAAAATAAATAAGACATACCAATGTAATGTACAGCATAAGGAATATGATCAATAATATTGTAAAAGCTTTGTATAGGGACAAATGGTTACTAGACTTATCATGATGATCATTTCATAATGTATGTAAATGTCAAATCACAATATAGTACACCTGAAACTAACATAATATTGTTCATCAGCTATATTTCAGTTAAAAAAAGAAATTAAGGACTTCCCGGGTGGCACAGTGGTTAAGGATCCGCCTGCCAATGCAGGGGACACGGGTTCGAGCCCTGGTCCAGGAAGATACCACGTGCTGCGGAGCAACTAAGCCCGTGCGCCACAACTATTAAGCCTGCACTCTAGAGCCTACGAGCCACAACTACTGAGCCCATGTGCCACAACTACTGGAGCCCACGTGCCTAGAGCCCGTGCTCTGCAACAAAGAGAAGCCACTGTAATGAGTAGCCCGCGCACTGCAAGTAAGAGTAGCGTCCGCTCGCCACAACTAGGGAAAGCCTGTGTGCAGCAACAAAGACCCAACCCTGCCAAAAATAAATAAATAAATTTATTTCAAAAAATTATGTTAAAAAAATAAAGCTAGAAGGGACTTCCTTGGTGGCGCAGTGGTTACGAATCCACCTGCCAATACAGGGGACATGGGTTCGAGCCCTGGACCAGGAAGATCCCACACGCTGCAGAGCAACTAAGCCCATGCGCCACAACTACTGAATCCATGTGCCACAACTACTGAAGCCTGCGCGCCCAGACTCCATGCTCCACAACAAGAGAAGCCACCGCAATAAGAAGCCCACGCACTGCAATGAAGAGTAGCCCCCGTTTGCAGCAACTAGAGAAAGCCTGCGTGCAGCAACAAAGACCCAAAGCAGCCATAAATAAATAAATAAATAAATAAATTAATTAATTAATTAATTAATTAATTAAAAATAAAATAAAGCTAGGAATAATGAGGCTTTTGGGGTCAGGGACCTAGGTAAGAATTCTAGTCTGCAGCTCTGGGACTGTGTGACCTTGGGCAATTTTCTTAATTTCTCCAAGTTTCAGTTTCTTTCTCCATAAAATTAGCATAGTAAAACTTATCTTGCAGATTGTTATAAGGATTAGAGCTGGGGTAGGCAAACTATGGTGTGGGTCCAAATCTAGACCTCTTGTTTTAAAGAGTAGAGGTAGTTTATGTTAGGTATCCTAGTAGGGTACCTGTTATCTAGCAGCCTTTCAATAAATGCTTTTAATAAGATGATTTCTTGATATCCAAGTTTATTTAACAAAAATAACTCTTAGCTGTCAAAAAAATTACTTGGAGCACCTGATTATACTTAATTCCAATAAACTCATTATATTATTATGCTGCATTATAACACTTACAGTAAACCAGTTTCTTTGCAGTATGTTAGATGTGTAAATATAACCAATGAACTACATCTTTGAGGTGCTTTAAAAGAGAATTTAAGTTCCAATATTAATATAATACAAATCATTTTGAATTGGTCATCTAGAGGTTGTTTCCTTTTCCCTCTAAGGCTAACCCTCTGCGTAAAAAGGAAAGTTTAGTCTGAATCTCAGTTCTGCCAATTTAAGTCAAGTTACTTTATCTCTCTAAGCAAAGTATTGTTGTGAGGTTTAAGAAAATTACAGATTTTATATAGGGTCCAAAATATAAACTAAAGTAAGAATTTTTCTGTTCTCTAATTAAAACTAAGTTTCTATGTTAAAACTAACTTCACCTTTGGCATCCACTCTAATATCAGCTTATCTTCAAAGGGGTTCGTGTGGCAGGACAAGCCCCAGACCCTTCCTTAGCCAGGTTATATTCCTGTGATTAGGCTAGAATCAGGCCAACTTCTATTTATACTTCCCCTCCTCACCCCCCACAGCAAGCATCCTAATGATTTTTTAATTGCACTAGTAGAGCTTTGCCAGGAGAGGGCACCCTTGCCCACATGAAGGTTAGCTTTGTGCCGGATTCTTCTGGGGGCAAGGGTAAAAAATTCAATTATAATTAAAAAATATATTCAATATAATGTGTGTTTTTAACTGCTGAAAGACAGTCTGAGTGAAAAACTTGACTCAAATATATTATTTTAGTGTCTAAATATTGGCAAATTTTATCCTTGGGGATGGTACTCTCCTCCTCCTTAGATAACATCTTTCAGTTTCAGTGAACTCTTTTTAAAATTAATTAACTAATTAAATAATTCTTATTGAGGTACAACTGACATATCATATGACATAAGTTTAAGGTATACAACCAGTTGATTTGATACATTTATATATTGCAATATGATTGCCACCTTAGCATTAGCTAACACCTCTATCACATTACATGGTTATTTCTGTTTTGTGATGGGAACAATTAAGATCTATCTTCTTGGAGGACCTTCAAGATGGCAGAGGAATAAGACGTGGAGATCACCTTCCTCCCCACCAATATATCAAAAATACATCTACGTGTGGGACAGTTCCTACAGAACACCTACTGAATGCTGGCAGAAGACCTCAGACTTCCCAAAAGTCAAGATACTCCCCATGTACCTAGGGTAGGGCAAAAGAAAAAAGAAAAACCAGAGACAAAAGAATAGAGACAGGACCTGCACCTCTGGGAGGGAGCTGTGAAGGAGGAAAAGTTTCCACACACTAGGCAGCCCCTTCACTGGTGGAGACGTGGGGTGGGTGGGTGGGAAGCTTTGGAGCCTCGGAGGAGAGCACAGCAACAGGGGTGCAGAGGGCAAAGTGGAGAGATTCCTTCACAGAGGATCGGTGCCGACCAGCACTCACCAGCCTGAGAGGCTTGTCTGCTCACCTGCCGGGGTGGGTAGGGGCTGGGAGCTGAGGCTCTGGCTTCAGAGGTCAGATCCCAGGGAGAGGACTGGGGCTGGCTGTGTGAACACAGCCTGAAGGGGGCTAGTGCGCCACAGCTAGCCGGGAGGGAGTCCGGGAAAAAGTCTGGACCTGTCTAAGAGGCAAGAGACCATTGTTTCAGGTTGCACGAGGAGAGGGGATTCAGAGCACCACCTAAACAAGCTCCAGGGAAGGGCGTGAGCCGCAGCTATCAGCACGAACACAAGAGATGGGCATGAAACGTTAAGGCCGCTGCTGCAGTCACCAAGAATCCTGTGTGTAAGCACAGGTCACTATCCACACCTCCCCTCCCAGAGCCTGTGCAGCCCGCCACTGCCAGGGTCCCGTGATCCAGGGACAACTTCCCTGGGAGAACAAATGGCATGCCTCAGGCTGTTGCAGTGTCACACTGGCCTCTGCCGCCGCAGGCTCGCCCCACATTCTGTACCCCTCCTTCCCCCGCCCTGGCCTGAGTGAGCCAGAGCCCCCTAATCAGCTGCTCCTTTAACCACGTCCTGTCTGCGCGAAGAACAGACGCCAGAGAGTGACCTACACACAGAGGCGGGGCCAAATCCAAAGCTGAACCCCAGGAGCTGCGCAAACAAACAATAGAAAGGGAAATTTCTCTGCCCAGCCTCCAGAGCAGCGGATTAAATACCCACAATCAACTTGATGTACCCTGCATCTGTGGAATACCTGAACAATGAATCATCTGAAAATTGAGGTGGTAAACTTTTGGGAGCAACTGTAGACTTGGGGTTTGCTGTATGTGACTGACTAGTTTCTGATTTTTATGTGTATCTTAGTATAGTTTTTAGCACCTGTTATCATTGTTGGATTTGTTTATTGGTTTGGTTGCTCTCGTCTTTTATTTTTATTTTTTTACTTTTTAAAGTTTTTTATTTTAATAATATTTAAAAAATTTTTTATTTTAATAACTTTATTTATTTATTTTTTCTTCTTTCTTTTTTTCCTCCCTTCTGAGCCATGTGGCTGACAGGCCTGAGCCTCTGAAGTGGGAGAGCCGAGTTCAGGACATTGGACCACCAGAGACCTTCCGGCCCCATGTAATATCAATCGGCGAGAGCTCTCCCAGAGACCTCCATCTCAATGCTAAGACCAAGCTCCACTCAACGACCAGCAAGCTTCAGTGCTGGACACCCCATGTCAAACAACTAGCAAGACAGGAACACAACCCCACCCATTAGCAGAGAGGCTGCCTAAAATCATAAGAAGTTCACAGACACCCCAAAACACACCAACGGACATTTCTGGTCCTACCCACCAGAAAGACAAATCTAGCCTCAGGCACCAGTCCCCTCCACAAGGAAGCCTACACAACCCACTGAACCAACCTTAGCCACTGGGGGTAGACACTAAAAACAACGGGAATTACGAACCTGCAGCCTGCAAAAAGTAGACCCCAAACACAGTAAGTTAAGCAAAATGGGAAGACAGAGAAACACACAGCAGATGAAGGAGCAAGGTTAAAACCCACCAGACCAAACAAATGAAGAGGAAATAGGCAGGCTACCTGAAAAAGAATTCAGAGTAATGATAGTAAAGATGATCCAAAATCTTGGAAATAGAATGGAAAAAATACAAGAAACAATTAACAAGGACCTAGAAGAACTAAAGAGCAAACAAAAAATGATGAACAACAAAACAAATGGGATGAAAAATTCTCTAGAAGGAATCAACAGCAGAATAACTGAGGCAGAAGAACAGAGAAGTGACCTGGAATATAAAATAGTGGAAATAACTACCACAGAGCATATTAAAGAAAAAAGAATGAAAAGAATTGAGGACAGTCTTAGAGACCTCTAGGACAACATTAAACGCACCAACATTCGAATTATAGGGGTCGCAGAGGAAGAAGAGAAAAAGAAAGGGACTGAGAAAATATTTGAAGAGATTATAGTTGAAAACTTCCCTAATATGGGAAAGGAAATAGTCAATCAAGTCCAGGAAGTGCAGAGAGTCCCATACAGGATAAATCCAAAGAGAAACACGCCAAGACACATATTAATCAAACTATCAAAAATTAAATACAAAGAAAAAATACTAAAAGCAGCAAGGGAAAAACAACAAAGAACATACAAGGGAATCCCCATAAGGTTAATAGCTGATCTTTCAGCAGAAACTCTGCAAGTTGGGAGGGAGTGGCATAAAGTGATGAAAGGGAAAAACCTACAACCAAGATTACTCTACCTAGCAAGAATCTCATTCAGATTCGACAGAGAAATTAAAACCTTTACAGACAAGCAAAAGCTAAGAGAATTCAGCACCACAAACAAGCTTTACAACAAATGCTAAAGGAACTTTTCTAGGCAGGAAACACAAGAGAAGGAAAAGACCTACAATAACAAACCCAAAACAATTAAGAAAATGGTAATAGAAACATACATATCGATAACTACCTTAAATGTAAATGGATTAAATGCTCCAACCAAAGGACATAGACTGGTTGAATGGATACAAAAACAAGACCTTTATATATGCTGTCTACAAGAGACCCACTTCAGACCTAGGGACACATACAGACTGAAAGTGAGGATGGAAAAAGATATTCCATGCAAATGGAAATCAAAAGAAAGCTGGAGTAGCAATTCTCATATCAGACAAAATAGACTTTAAAAGAATGTTACAAGAGACAAGGAAGGACACTACATAATGATCAAGGAATCAATCCAAGAAGAAGATATAACAATTGTAAACTGCACCCAACATAGGAGCACCTCAATACATAAGACAAATGCTAACAGCCATAAAAGGGGACCTTGACAGTAACACAATCATAGTAGGGGACTTTAACACCCCACTTTCACCAATGGACAGATCATCCAAAATGAAAATAAATAAGGAAACACAAGCTTTAAATGATACATTAAACAAGATGGACTTAACTGATATTTATAGGACATTCCATTCAAAAATAACAGAATACACTTTCTTCTCAAGTGCTCATGGAACATTCTCCAGGAGAGATCATATCTTGAGTCACAAATCAAGACCTGGTAAATTTAAGAAAACTGAAATCATATCAAGTATCTTTTCCAATCACAATGCTATGAGACTAGATATCAATTACAGGAAAAAATCTGTAAAAAATACAAACACATGGAGGCTAAACAATACACTACTAAATAACCAAGAGCTCACTGAAGAAATCAAAGAGGAAATCAAAAAATACCTAGAAACAAATGACATGAAAACATGAGGACCCAAAACCTATGGGATGCAGCAAAAGCAGTTCTAAGAGGGAAGTTTATAGCAATACAATCCTACCTCAAGAAACAAGAAAAATCTCAAATAAACAACCTAACCTTACACCTAAAGCAATTAGAGAAAGAAGAACAAAAACCCCCAAAGTTAGCAGAGGAATGAAATCATAAAAATCAGATCAGAAATAAATGAAAAAGAAATGAAGGACACAGGACTTCCCTGGTGGCCTAGTGGTTAAGAATCCACCTGCCAAGGCTGGGGACATGGGTTCGAGCCCTGGTCTGGGAATATACCACATGCCGCGGAGTAACTAAGCCCATGCGCCACAACTACTGAGCCTGCGCTCTACAGCCCACAAGCCACAACTACTGAGCCCGTGTGCCACAACTACTGAAACCCGCGCATCTAGAGCCCATGCTCTGCAACAAGAGAAGCCAACACAATGAGAAGCCTGCGTACCGCAACAAAGAGTAGCCCCTGCTTGCCGCAACTAGAGAAAGCCAGCGCACAGCAACGAAGACCCAACGCAGTCAAAAATAAATAAATAAATAAATAACTTTATAAATAAATAAATAAAAAGGAGATGGGTCTGTTAAAAGAAAAAGAAATGAAGGGCACAATAGCAAAGATCTATAAAACTAAAAGCTGGTTCTTTGAGAAGATAAACAAATTGAATAATCATTAGTCAGACTCATCAAGAAAAAAAGGGAAAAGACTCACATCAACAGAATTAGAAATGAAAAAGGAGAAGTAACAACTGACACTGCAGAAACACAAAGGATCATAAGAGATTACTACAAGCAACTATATGCCAATAAAATGGACAACTTGGAAGAAATGGACAAGTTCTTAGAAAAGCACAACCTTCTGAGACTGAACTAGGAAGAAACAGAAAATATAAACAGACCAATCACAAGCACTGAAATTGAAACTGTCATTAAAAATCTTCCAACAAACAAAAGCCCAGGACCAGATGGCTTCACAGGCGAATTCTATCAAACATTTAGAGAAGAGCTAACACCTATCCTTCTCAAACTCTTCCAAAATATAGCAGAGGGAGGAACGCTCCCAAACTCATTCTACGAGGCCACCATCACCCTGATACCAAAACCAGACAAAGATGTCACCAAAAAAAAAACCACTACAGGCGAATATCTCTGATGAACATAGATGCAAAAATCCTCAACAAAATACTAGCAAACAGAATCCAACAGCCCATTAAAAGGATCATACACCATGATAAAGTGAGGTTTATCCCAGGAATGCAAGCAGTCTTCAGTATATGCAAATCAATCAATGTGATACACTATATTAACAAATTGAAGGATAAAAACCATGTGATAATCTCAATAGATGCAGAAAAAGCTATTGACAAAATTCAACACCCATTTATGATAAAAGCCCTGCAGAAAGTAGGCAGAGAGGGAACTTACCTCAGTATAATAAAGGCCATATATGACAAACCCACAGCCAACATCGTTCTCAATGGTGAAAAACTGAAACCATTTCCTCTAAGATCAGGAACAAGACAAGGTTGCCCACTCTATTATTCAACATAGTTTTGGAAGTTTTAGCCACAGCAATCAGAGAAGAAAAAGAAGTAAAAGGAATCCAAATCAGAAAAGAAGTAAAACTGTCACTGTTTGCAGATGACATGATACTATACATAGAGAATCCTAAAGATGCTACCAGAAAACTACTAGAGCCAATCAATGAATTTGGTAAAGTAGCAGGATACAAAAGTAATGCACAGAAATCTCTTGCATTCCTATACACTAATGATGAAAAATCTGAAAGAGAAATTAAGGAAACACTCCCATTTACCACTGCAACAAAAAGAATAAAATACCTAGGAATAAATCTACCTAAGGAGACAAAAGACCTGTATGCAGAAAACTATGAGACACTGATGAAAGAAATTAAAGACAATACAAACAGATGGAGAGATATACCATACTCTTGGATTGGGAGAATCAACATTGTGAAAATGACTATACTACCCAAAGCAATCTACAGATTCAATGCAATCCCTATCAAAGTACCAATGGCATTTTTCACAGAACTAGAACAAAAAATTTCACAATTTGTATGGAAACACAAAAGACCCCGAATAGCCAAAGCAATCTTGAGAAAGAAAAACGGAGGTGGAGGAATCAGGCTCCCTGACTTCAGACTGTACTACGAAGCTACAGTAATCAAGACAGCAGGGTACTGGCACAAAAACAGAAATATAGATCAATGGAACAGGATAGAAAGCCCAGAGATAAACCCATGCACATATGGTTACCTTACCTTTGATAAAGAAGGCAAGAGTATAGAATGGAGAAAAGATAGCTTCTTCAATAAGTGGTGCTGGAAAAACTGGACAGCTACATGTAGAAGAATGAGAGTAGAACACTCCTTAACACCATACATAAAAATAAACTCAAAATGGATTAAAGACCTAAATGTAGGGTCAGACACTATAAAACTCTTAGAGGAAAACATAGGCAGAATACTCTATGACATAAATCACAGCAAGATCCTTTTTGACCCACCTCCTACAGAAATGGAAATAAAAACAAAAATAAACAAATGGGACCTAATGAAACTTAAAAGCTTTTGCACAGCAAAGGAAACCATAAATAAGACGAAAGGACAACCCTCAGAATGGGAGAAAATATTTGCAAATGAAGCAACTCAGAAAGGACTAATCTCTAAAATATACAAGCAGCTCATGCAGCTCAATATCAAAAAAAAAAACAACAACCCAATCAAAAAATGGGCAGAAGACCTAAATAGACATTTCTCCAAAGAAGATATACAGATGGCCAACAAATGCATGAAAGGATGCTCAACATCACTAATCATTAGAGAAATACAAATCAAAACTACAATGAGGTATCACCTCACACTGGTCAGAATGGCCATCATCAAAAAATATACAAACAATAAATGCTGGAGAGGGTGTGGAGAAGAGGGAACCCTCTTGCACTGTTGGTGGGAATGTAAATTGATAAAGCCACTATGGAGAACAGTATGGAGGTTCCTTAAAAAACTAAACATAGAACTACCATACGACCCAGCAATCCCACTACTGGGCATATACCTGAGAAAACCATAATTCAAAAAGAGTCAGGTACCACAAGGTTCATTGCAGCACTATTTACAATAGCCAGGACATGGAAGCAACCTAAGTGTGCATAGACAGATGAATGGATAAAGGAGATATGGCACACACATACAATGGAATATTTCTCAGCCATAAAAAGAAACAAAATTGAGTTATCTGTAGTGAGGTGGATGGACCTAGAGTCTGTCATACAGAGTGAAGTCAGAAAGAGAAAAACAAATACCGTATGCTAACACATATATATAGACTCTAAAAAAAAAAATGGTTCTGAAGAACCTAGGCGCGGGACAGGAATAAAGACGCAGACGTAGAGAACGGACTTGAGGACACGGGGAGGGGGAAGGGTAAGCTGGGACAAAGTGAGAGAGTGGCATTGACATATATACACTACCAAATGTAAAATAGATAGCTAGTGGGAAGCAGCTGCATAGCACAGGGAGATCAGCTCGGTGCTTTGTGACCACCTAGAGGGGTGGGAGAGGGAGGGTGGGAGGGGATATGGGGATATATGTATACGTATAGCTGATTCACTTTGTTATACGGCAGAAACTAACACAAACTTGTAAAGCAATTATACTCCAACAAAGATGTTAAAAAAGAAAAAGATCTATCTTCTTAGCAACTTTGAACTTTTTAATACAGTATTGTTATCTATAATCATAATGCTTAGGGAAGCAAGCAGTTTACTTACTGCTTCCAGAATCCTATATGTAATATATGCTAATTATATGAAATTTAGACATTTAATCTGTACATGAAGAGATGTCCAAATGGATGTTCTTCAAAATGTTGAAAGTAGTTTCCACTGGATAGAGGGTTTTAAGGAAATTTACAAAGAAACTTTATTTGTATTTTTGTGTAGTTGGAATTTTTTTTTTGAAGTATGCATCATGTTTACAAAAACACTAAAGCTATTCCCAAACAGAGGAAATATTAAAAATAAACCTCAGCACCGATCCTTTGTAATTTTATTTTTTAACCAAGGACAGACTATGGTCTGCTACTTATTTTGGAGGATAATCTCTAGATTACCAAAGGAAAGGACTTTTTTTACATTGTGGTCCTGGGTCACCTCTATCAGAATTACTTATGATGCTTGTTAAACATACAGAGTTCCAGGCTCCCTTCCCCACCACTACTGCATCCCAACCAAAGTGAATAAATCAACATCTCTGTGGGGTGGGACCCCTACATAGTTCCCAAGTGCTCCCGGAGAAATGTATGTATACTTAAGTCTGAGAACCACCAGACTTAAAGGAAGGATTAGCAACTTCACTGTGTCATTCATATCTATAATTATATACATTCTCTCCCTCTCTCTGTCTCTCCACCTATTTTCCCACAGTCTACAGAAGCTGAAACTGAGATGAGGTAAAGGCCTCCAATATCAGGTGTTTCAAGGATTAAAATACTTAGGAAAACCCACAGAATTGTTGATATTCATAGCAATCCCCAATCTTTTTTTGTCCATTTCTGTCTCAACTTACCTGGTTCTTGGGTTTTTGATGAAGCCAGTGTTTATGAAATTAGGGCAGAGACATATTTTGATACCAGTTTTTTCTAAGGCAGCCAGTTCTTCAGTCAAAGCTTTATGAAATACAACAGCAGCAAACTTGCTTGAACTGAAAATAAACAGTTCAAGAGAGAGTTCACAAGATCATTCAGGAAAGCTGCTGCATCTATTTAATTGCGATGTCTGTTTTCCTTAGTTAAATGTGGTGCTCTGCCAGGCAGCATGGCCACATCTGGATCTCAGGGCCTGGCCCAGACCTACTGAATCAGAATCTGCATTCTAGACGACCCTCAGGAAAATTTATAATCACAGCAAAGTCTAAGAAGTGCTGGCATAGAACATTTACTGCATCCCAGCATCATTTATCAGTGTAAGAATTGAGTAGGTTTAAATGTCTTGTTAGGAAAATTGGTAGGGTGTTTGTTTTTGTTGTAGCTGTTCCCCTAAAATTTAATGTTGTTATAGGCTGTTTGTTATTTACTATAATATGTTCATGGAATTCGTTGGGAAATTCTCCAGCGTAAGTCTTATTCTTCCCTTAAGCCTTAGCTTGATTTCCACAAAGAGGCCTTTCCTGACCCCTAGTCTAAATTATTTTCCCATTACACGGTAATCTTCAGTTTTCCAAGAAGCACATCTTGGACTTGTAATTAAATATTCATTTGGGTGAATTTTTTTAATGTCTGGCCCCCATACCTTTACTATAATAATCTCCATGACTGTTTTGGTCTCCAGTGAATCCCCAGGGGCTGGCACAGTGCCTGGCCTATAATAGGTACTCAGTAAATATTTGTCAAATGAATGAATCAAAATGCAAAGCAATTCTTATTGTCATAGTGCCCTCATTTGGAAAGAGAAGGGAAATTTGTCATATTCTAAGTGGACATTACTTTTCCAGCTAGGCTTTTAAAGAAAGCAGCATTATTGAGATAGAAATTCACATACCATATAATTCACTCACTTAGGTGTACAATTCAATGGGTTTTGGAATATTACATTATTAATTTTTAAAAATTATACAAAAACATTTATAATATAAAATTAACTATTTTAACTATTTTTAAGTGCATAATTCAGTGGCATTAATTACCAGATAGATTGTTTTTCTCTAAGCCTGTACAGATTACCAATTTTTTTTAAATGAATTTTTAAAAATTTATTTATTTTTGGCTGCATTGGGTCTTTGTTGCTGTGCGTGGTCTTCCTCTAGTTGCAGAGAGCAGGGGCTACTCTTCGTTGTGGTGCGTGGGCTTCTAGTCGCGGTGGCTTCTCTTGTTGCGGAGCATGGGCTCTAGGCACACGGGCCTCAGTGGTTGTGGCACACAGCCTCAGTAGTTGCAGCTCGCGGGCTCTAGAGCGCAGGCTCAGTAGTTGCGGCGCACGGGCTTAGTTGCTCCGTGGCATGTGGGGCCTTCCCAGACCAGAGATCTAACCCGTGTCCCTGCATTGGCAGGCAGATTCTTAACCACTGCGCCACCAGAGAAGTCCCCAGATTAGCAATTATACAAAGTAAATTCTTGCCAATTAATCTGTGCTTTGGAAAATAGAAAGCTGTGGAAAGTTCTCTTTTATCCTTTTATTTTTTTTTTTAAAGCTTAGACACTCATTGAAGGCTTAAAAGAAAGATTGCTAGATTCAGTTACATAAAATGTAAATCTTCTGTACATTGAAAAACAACACAAACAAAAATAATATCTAAAATTGATCACTATATACCAGACACTGTCCTCAGTTATTCAGACACATTATTTCATTTAATCCTCACAGTAATTCTGTGAAATAAATACTATTTATAATCTCCATTTCCCAAAAAGGAAACTTAGGCAGAGGCGTGGTTATAGAACTTGCCCAAAGACACAAAACGAAGTGGTGGAATCAGGCTTTAAATGTGGGCAACAAGCCAGGCCTCTATATTATATACTCTAAACTTTATTAGCTCCTAACCAAGTTAAGAGGTAAATGCAACGTATAGGACAAAGATTAAGGCTGAATACATGACAACTTTTATAAATGGATAAGACAATACTCTAATGGATAAATGCCTAAGGACATTAGCAGAAAATTTACAGAATAAAAATACCAATAGATATATGTATATAAATTTTTTTTAGGAGTAATTAATATAAATACAAAGTAAAAAAAGATGAAATTTTTGCCTAGCAGTAATGGTAAGGATATGAGGAAACTTTTTATTTGTTTGAGTTGTTTTTCAATGTACAGAATACTTTCATTCTATATAATTGAACTGGCAATCTTTTTAAGCCATAAATATATGTCTAAGCTTTAAGAAAAAAAAGTGAGAGAGAAATTTCCACAGAACTTCCTATTTTCTAAAGCACAGGTTAATTGGCAGCATTTTCTGGAAGGCAATTTGGCAAAAGGTATAAAATTCATTAAAAATATACCATGCTCTTAGATCTGGTAATTTCTCTTTTAAGTATATATCCCAAGGAAATAATCAATCATGTTTCTAAAAATTTATGTTCAAGGATAGTCCCTGGGGTATATAGTTCATGAAGGCAAATAGTTGCAAACACTGAAAATGTCTGTAGTGGACAGATGCTGTTTTTGCCCATCAGCATTCATATTCCCTCATTCTGGTAAGATCGCTCTGATTTTGTCGGGTTACACCCAGCTCCTCCTCTCCATACAGTGGTCGAATCCAAATTGGTCTAGTTAGAGTGAACTCTAGAATTAGAACATTTGAAGGCATGGCTTTTCCCCCACCTGCTGAGTTGAAAGGATATTATTCCAGAACTGCTGGTAGCTATCTTGCCAACAGAGGACAGCCTGCCTAAGACTTTTCCTCTGTTGGTCTGGGGCAGTTTAAGTTTTGTGTTCCTTGCAACTGAAAGAGTCCTGAAAAATAAATTATCCAACAATAATGGATAAACCGAATAAACAGTGGCACATATATACCATGCAAGAATTGAAAATGATGTTGCACATGTATATTTATTAACATGCAAAATGTTCACTTTAAATTAAAAAAAAGCAAATTTACGTATGCAATGTTTTTTCAATGCATGACTATATATCTACATTTAAAATGTCCTAAAAAATGATAACAAATGCTTATCATGGTTATTTCTGTGTGGTGAGACTATCAGTAAATATTCTTTTTTTTCTTTTACTAAACTATATTTTCTGATTTTTCTTAAGTGAACCAGAAGTGCAGGGATATATTAAAACTCATAGTTAATGATCTTGAGCATGTTAAAGGAATTTTATATTTTTGAACTTCAGAGTGAATTTGTTTTTAGACGTATATATGAAAGCTAACAGTGAGTGTATTTTTTTCTGCACTTCGTGACATTACACCAAATTTCTTCTTACTGTCAATAATCTGAATTAATATTTCTCATTCCAAATTATTCTTTTAGATAACATTTCATTACAAGCTAATGATCAGGACTCAATTTTGCCATGTCTTCCCATACTGGTAACTTTCGTGCTTATAAATTGGCTGAGTTGACAAAATACATTAGCCAGAGTTTATAGGCGAACAAAAAGAACAAACAAATTTGCAAGGATAGTCTAACCACATCCGCAGAGTGGTTGTTCTTACGTCATGGCAAGATTCCCCTACCTCCCTCAGCAGATGTTTCAGTATGGAAGCGTGACCTGTAAATGTTACAAAGTTTTCATAGAGTTTTGTTAAAATGTCCATCTCTTCATCTTCCATCTGCCTAAGAATATCCTCTTGCTGATTCTGTAGAAACAGTCTAAATTGCTCACATTCAGAATTTATTTCTTCTCTCCTACATTTAACCTGGTTTCTCACGTTCAACTGATTGGCTGGCTTGCAGAGTTATCACTTTTTCAACTTGTTCCATAATCACTCTTCAAGGGCTCAATGGTACATTCTAGAATTTTCCTGTGATGAGAGGTAGCTTTCATGATGGGGCAATTGTAGTGTTTCTGGTGTTGAATGGAGAAACAGCACTATGTACATAAAACCTCTAGGTTCTTCCCACAAACAAGGGTCAGAAACTGATTGTGCTTCTCACACACAGAATTCTCTTCCTGCCCCTTCCACGTGCTCCTTCTGATCTGGAGTAAATTAGCAATTTCAGTCAAATGACTGAGCTGGGTTTGCTCCTGATGTTCTTGTCTCCAAACCAAAAATGGCAGACAGGACAGGGGAAGGTATCACCTAGATCTTTCCAAGTCATGTTGATGCATGAGCAACAGAAGCTGTGCCCACAGTTGATGGTTACTGGATCTTTCAAGCTATCCACACAGATGGGGTAG
This sequence comes from Eschrichtius robustus, assembly GCF_028021215.1. Taxonomy (NCBI): domain Eukaryota; kingdom Metazoa; phylum Chordata; class Mammalia; order Artiodactyla; family Eschrichtiidae; genus Eschrichtius; species Eschrichtius robustus. The sequence goes on along the minus strand of NC_090827.1, from coordinate 49,273,687 downwards.
CTAGACACCTCTTGTGCCTGTACCAGGGCTGTCATGAACTCCACTGAGTTGAGAACAAAAGTGGTGGATAAGAATGCTCCCTCTGGCAAGGCCTGCCTCAAGCTCAAGACCCAGTGAGAAGTGGATATCTTCCTCCAGAGATCACAGATTGACCAGCTTTACGTTGCACTGGACCGGCATGCTGATGACAGCCACCGAAGTCTTGCTGAGTCCCCTGCACCTACCTCAACTTGAAGGGCAAGAGAGATTCACTGCTTGTAGCTCTATCGCAAATTAGCCCACCCAAATATAACATTGAGTTTCTTCTACAAGTAAGTAGCCACAGGTTCAAGAAAGCAATCATTCCTATGGGGGAGAAAAGCTTTTAATTTCAAAATTTCCTAGACTGGCCATCACAATATAATAATTAATTCAAGCAAGAATCATCAATAACTGCAAATACTATAAGGTAAAATTTCATGGGAAATAATATATTCACACAATCTCAAAATATTATTCTAAGAATTATAGTTCATGTGTAGAGAGACAAAATAAGTACCTTTACAATGTAGAGACTAGAGAACACCTCCTGACCAATGAATGGATAAACTGATGGCCTGTGATGGGAAGAAAAACAGCACATATGCAACAGTTCTGCCCGCCCACCATTACCCAAATCTAATCACAGGGAAATAATCACCAAAATTGAAACCATGGAACATTCAATGGTCTTAAACACTGCATAAACAAGAATGACACTGAAAAAAATATGGGGGAGTGTTCTACATTAAAAGAGACTAAAGAAACAACTAAGAGAAATTCATGATCTTAAGCTTTGATTCTAGATAGGGAGAAAAACTGCTATAAAGTGGATAGTATGGGACAACGGGGAAAATCGGAATATGCACTATTTATTAGATCAGAGTATCATAGTTAACCTTCTTGAATTCTAAAATTACACTTTAGCTACATAAGAAAGTATTCTATTCTTAGGAAATACATGATGAAATACTTATAGATGAGGGGTCATGATCTTTGAATGTTACTCTGAAATACTACTTTACAAAAAGTGGGTGTCATGGTTTTGGTATGATGTGGGAGTATGATGGCTGTGACTATAAGACTATAAAAGAGACTTCATAGAGATGGAATAGTTCTCTATCTTGATTTTGGTGGTGGCTACATGAATCTGCATGTGATAAGTGTCACAGAACTATACGTACTCATTTGACCAATATCAAATTCTTGGTTTTCATATAATATTGTTAAGAAACATGGGAACGTAGACAGTGGGTCCATGGGACCCCTCTGTACTATCTTTAAAAGTTCCTTGAATCTATCATTATTTCAAAGTATTAAAGTTTTAGAAAAATCACCTGCAGGCTCATCCAAATGGTTAACTTAAATGGAAGTGGTTTCATTCATTTTGTAGTACACTGGGATATAAATCACTATATCCCTTGCTTTTTCTACTCATCTATTGTTCTGTACATTTTGGGGGCAGTCCCCTACCTTGTGAGGTATATGAATGCAGTACAGAAGCCTAACCTAGACCAAGCCACCAACAGCTCTCCACTTGGTTATGGTACCACCCTTCTACCTGATCAGCCTGCTTCCACTCTTGCTCCCTTGCATCCATTCCCACTCAGTAATCAAAATTTTCCATTGAATAGACAACTTATATCCTCTCTTCCCAGTGATTAAATTTTTCCAGTGTCTGAATGCGCTTTAAAACCTCAACTCCTCAACATGTTATATAAAATCTTAAGTACTGATCCTGACTAGTCACTTTGAGTTTGAGTCCTATCGTTCTTTCTTCCTTGGTACACTGCAGCAAAAATTAACTTTTTTTTGGTTGAATATGGTGATTACAAAAATTTAATTAATCAAGTTAAGAAGAAAAAAGGGGAAATTTTATTTGAGCCAAACTGAGGATTATAATCTGGGAGACGGACTCTCAGAAAGAATTGTTCCACCTGTTAGAAGTTGGAAAGCAAAGTCATATACATTTTCAAGACAAAGGATCATATATCAAAATGATATACTGATATTTTACATAAAGTTCATGAAGGATACATAGTCCAGGTAAGCATGTCCAAAGTGAGCAGCAAGTCACTATGACCTCCTACAGAGTTGGGAAAGCATGCTATTCTTTTAAGAAGTTAAGTTGCTAGGGTCAGATGAACAGGAAAACAATTGATCTTTAAGGTTGAGCAGGCAGTCCCATCTTTGAGGAGCTCTGGTTTATGTGTAATGCAGAAGCAACCTGCACATTGGGGAGAGAGAGAGGTGGCCCAAACAAACACAGAAAGAGGATTTTATGTTTAAATTTTCTTGTCCTGCCTTAAAATATAAATTCTATTTCATCGATGCTGAGGTCATTGCTATGGAGTTAAGCATTCTCCGCAGGAATCTTTGTACACCTCTGTGTTTTCTTTCAGGTCTCCTCTCTCAAATGCTATCTCCTCGAGGAAACAGTTTCTACTCACATAATTTGACTGTCTTCCTCTCCCTGCACTTTCTTGCTATCCCCTCTATTTTCTTTCACAGAATGCAATCATAATCTAAAATTGTCTACTTCATGTGTGTGTTTGTTGGTTAGTTTCTCTTTCGTCCATCAATAGTGAGTAAGATAAGTAGGTTCTTAGTCTACCTTGCTCATTGGCCTGTAGTAGATATTCAAGAAGGGCTTTTTATTAAAAAAAAATAATAATAATGAATACAAAATGAATAAACCCTAAAAAACATTAATATTAAAAATGTCAATGTTATATAAAAGACAAAAGTGGGGAGACTGTTCAATTACAAAAAATTAAAGAGAAGAGACAACCAAATATAATCTGAATTTCTCTGGGAATAGAGAGAAGAAGTTATAAAAGACATTGTAGGTGCAACTGAGAATATTTATACATGAACTGGTATTAGATGGCCTGGTTGAAGGGCGGTCAGGGCCCTGCATTCTTGGCATACATAAAAGACTTCAAAGGCCTATGTTGAAATTCCTCTCCCAGCACTAATTTCATAGTTGGTGTGAGGGTTAATTGAGAATCAGTGACTGTGTGGAAGGCACTTACCACAGTGCTTGACGCACAGCAAACCTTACCACAGAAGGGGACTCAAGCTCCTTCCACAAAGCCTCAACTCAACCCAGCAAAAAGTAAGGAAAGGGTCACCTAGTCAAAGAGAATAATATTTATACAGATGAGACACTAACATAGAAGGGTTTCAGAAATACTGAGCCCTGCTAGATCAGAGGAAAAGGAGACAGGAGTTGTGAGTCAGTCTGTGTTTGAAAACCCACCTTCTACCAGCCCATTCCTACCATTCACACACACCACACAAACCCTGCTATCTAAACACACACATGTGGATAACAGTGGCCAGAATATCTGGCAAGTAATTCCTACTCAAGGTAAGTGTTAGCTGGGGTGGGGTGGGGAGTGTGATTTACCTCTAGAAGAGGATTACCTGCATGTATATTCAGGAAGGCAGGCCATGCACAGTCCAATTGGCTTAAGTTCCTTCAGGACCTAACGCCCAATGTTCTCCTAAAGTGAGCTGGATTATAATGGGCAAGGAGGGACGTTAAAATGCATGACAAGTATATACAACCATATTTTATTAATTCTAAGATGAATATTTTTTTTCACATTTTAATAATTCTGAAATAAGATAGCGTAGAAGGGATGAGTCAGAATGGGGTAATTTCCCCTTGGTTATAAGCACAAGTCCAGCATTAAATGTGAAATCATGACTATTTTACTATGTTCAAGCATCATTTTATGTGAAATGTGAACAGCAGAAAAAGTTTAAAAATGGTGCCTGATAATGTGGGGGAGAAGGAAAAGGAATAGTGTACTGATGGTTGAGTAGCCACTATTTGAGAGAATAACTCTGCCTGGAAATTAGACATGACAGGACAGAATAAACCAACCAGAGATTTCTCTAACTTTTCCTTTTGAAAGTCTTCAAAACTACAGCGATACTGAAACAATAATGTAGTCAACCCCCTTATTCCCTTGCTTAGAGTGTCCAGTTTTTAAGATTTGGGCTGACCAGTATTCTTTCTCACTACATGTGAGGGCAAGAGTGTGTATGAATATATACGTGTGTAGAATATATTATTTCAAACAGTTTAAATTACAGACATCATGTCAGTTTTCCCTTAAATACTTAAACTAAAATATTTCTTGAGAATATGGACGGTCTCCTTTTTTATTATAAAACTTTATTGCACCCAGTTTACACTAATATACCTATACCATTAGGGCCATTTCTCAGGGTTGTGTTTGCAGAAAGCATCCTTGAAAGGGGAGGTCAAGTCTCCCCGTGGGACCAGAAACAGGTTTGCTATGAAAAGGGATCCCCCAAACTCGGGGATCTCTGAATGTGTTGCAGACCCGCAGTGTGCACAGCACCCGCGTGGCCCCTCCACATCACCTCTGTGGGACTTGGGAGGTATGGGGAACTGACACAACATGATGCTCATGCTGCTGGCTGTGCCAATAGTAAGAGTCCTCTGTCTCTGACCCAGGAGTTTGTGTCATCTGGCACCAACTATGAAACATTAACAGGCTTAACTTATTAACTTCCCAGTAGTGTAAAACTCTAAACCATTAAGCACACTGTACTTCTTGTTACTTCTGTACCTAATAAATATATATTTAGTTTTTATCCCAGGTTCCTGACACAGGACTCTTAACAACCTTGAAATCTCCCTAGTGTTAAGAGGGTCTTTTGTATGCTAATGAGATGAGTGATGGCCAAGGACCCATAGATAGCACCAGAATGGAGGCAAGTCACCAGAAAGATCAAGGTATGATTAGAGGGTTGGGACTTTCAGTCCTAACCTGTGACTTCCTGGGGAGAGGCACTGGAGATTGAGGTAATCACCAATGACCAATGACTTAATAAACCATGTCAACATAATGAAACCTCCATTAAAAAAAAAAACAAAAAAAATCTCTGAATGTTAGGGTTCAGAGAACTTCTGGGTTGATGAATACACCATGGTGCTTTGGGGATGACATGCAGTACCTAACCCAGAACAGATGCTCAATAAGTGGCATTGTACAAAAAAGAGTTAAAAGAGCAGGCTTAAGACTGCTGTCCTTAGAAAGGCCTGCTTAAAAGGCTGGCCCTTGCAGAGTAACTAAGCCTGTGCACAACTACTGAGTCTGCGCTCCACAACTACAGAACCCCGCATGCCTAGAGCCCGTGCTCTGCAACAAGAGAAGCCACTGCAATGAGAAGCCCACGTAGCACAACGAAGAGAAGCCCTGTAGCGCAACGAAGAGTAGCCCCCGCTCACCCCAACTAGAGAAAGCCCGCGCACAGCAACGAAGACCCAACACAGCCAAAAATAAAAACAAATAAACAAATTAAAAAAAAAAAAAAAAAAAAAAAGGCTGGCCCTTGGGTCCTGTCTGGGAACTTGGATTCTGTAAGGGTTACCACCATTCCCTGATAATGGCTCACTGTGCTAAAGTGTAGGTACAAATGATGTGGTTTATGCTAACCACCAGTATTCCTTCTCGGAATCTGGAGATCTGATACATGCTAGGCAGAGGCTCGCTACATGACCTGTTCCCCCCAGATTTTGGGGCAACAAGCCTCTAAAGAGCTTCCCTGGTAACAACATTTCATACATGTTGTCACAACTTGTTGCTGGAGGTGTTAAGTGGGTCTGTGTGACTCTACTGGGATAGGACTTTTGGAAGTCTGTCTTGGTTTCCTGAGACTTCATCTCATGCATCTTTTCCCTTTGTTGATTTTGCTGTATTCATTCACTATAATCAATCACAGGTCTGAATATACTTTACCCTGAGATTTCTGAGTCCCCCTAGTAATAGCTGTACCTAGGTATAGTCTTGGGGATTCCTAGACACAAGTAATAGCTGTACCTAGGTATAGTCTTGGGGACTCCTAGACACAAGATCTTATACATTTTCAAAGTAAAAAAAAGCTCTTAGAAATCTATCTCAACTGCCTAGATTTTTATTATATCATGTAACATTGTATTAAAGTATATACGATAGCACTATTTCAGTCTAAAAGCTACTATAAATTTTGGTACTGTTAAATCTTTAGTGAGAAGAAAAGGTGTTAACTGCTCATGGCAGTAGTTTGGCAAAGAAAGTTTGCATGCATTCTAGTTTTGAAGGAGCTGTAAGGTATTAGTGCATTAAAATTCTTTTTTGTTATATTGTAATTAAAGGATAACAGAATATGCCACCCCAAAATATGCTCATTTGGCATAAGGATGATTTTGAGCAGACTATTTTGAGAAACTGTAGACACAGAAGCTCAGAAAACAGAGAAGAATTTAGGGAAATTTATATTAGAAAGGGAGACTGTACCTGGAAGTGCTCTATTTCCAGAGATCACTCATCTACCTGACTTATTTGCACGGCAGAGCAAACTTTACCAACAATTTCCTCTACTCACCTTCCAGTGAACTGCCTTCCTCCCATTTGAAACCCAGGCCCCTATCCCTTTGCTCTTCTCAGTCTGGTATATAAGCCTCAGTTGCCGGGCTGCCTTCTGAGTCTCATTCCTTTGTGAGGCTCCTACATGATCATATGCATTTAAAGTTGTTTTGTTTTTTCTCCTGTTAATCTTTAATTATGGAAGGGCAGAGGGGTGTCTCAGCCAAGAACCTAGCAGAGTAGAGGGAAAAATATTTTTCCTCCTCTATGGTATAAAAAGAAATGTATAAAGTAATGAAAATGTGTCTTCCAACTCTTCTGACCTTCCAATCTAATGTTCATAAATAACACTGTCATGTCATGGATTCCTAATCCTTGTTTAAGATTCCATATTTTACAAATGCATTTTGGCTGATTAAATATATAAGGTTTTAAGAATATTGCCCAAGGCTATACAGGTAGTACATTACAAGTATGACTAAAGAAGATGGCAGAGTAGAGGGATGCAGAGTTTGTGTCTCCCCACAACTAGGCACCTACCAGATGCTAGGGGGGGACCTCAACACCCAAGGAGATAGGAGGAACCCCCAAGTGACCGGGTAGGACATGGGGGTAGTAAGCGAGAAGGAGGGGTGGAGGCCAGATGGAATCGGTGCCATTGAGGGGTGGCTGGGAGAGGGAGGGCTTCCCACACCTGGAGGGACCCTCAGGGCTTTAGATGATCAGGGGGGAATGCAGCTGGCATTTCCCCTGCCCAATCAGGTTTGGGGAAGCCTGCTGGGGTCCCAGGGGTGTCCTCCACCCTCTGAGGCCCCCTCTGGCTGCAGAGATCCTAGGGGCATAGGAGGGAGGGAGGGGTGAAAAACGGAGGAGGGGCAGATAGGGAGGGACCCTCTGGGATCTGAGGATGGGGGGGGAAGGCATGGATGGCGTTTTCCCCACCCACTGGAGCCTGCTGGGTTCCTGGGCCTGATCATCCACACTCCAAGGCCTGAGGCACTCAAGGGCCCCTCCAGATGACCCTAAGCCCCACCCCCCACCCCCCCAGGGTCTTTTCTGCCTGAGTCTTAAGCATAGGCCGCCACCTACACCCCGCCTGTGCCAAAGCCCTGCCCCCACATAAGCCCCATCCCCTACGGCCAAGTCCTTTCACAGCTTTTTTTTTTTTTCCTCATTTTTGCTACTGTGGTTCTGTTTTACCTTCTGGTCATATTTCATCTATATATATTTTTTTCTAACATATTTGTTAGTTTTCTAATTTTATTTTAATTTTTACTGTTTGTTATTGTTCTGCTCCTTTTTTTTTCTTTTTTCTTTTTTTGCTGCCCCGCATGGGTTGTGGGATCTTGGTTCACGGGCAGGGCATAAGGCCTGAGCTCCTGTGGTGAGCTCTGAGTCCGAACGAATGGACTAACAGATAACCTCAGATCCCAAGGAATATTAATTAGAGTGAGGTCTCCTGGAGGTCCTCATCTCAGCAACAAGACCCGGCTGTACCCAACAGCCTACAAACTCCATGCTGGAAGCCTCAGGCCAAACAACCAGTAAGACAAGAACACAGTCTACCCATCAAAAAAGAAAAAGAAATGAGACAACAAAAAACTATGTTACAGATGAAGGAGCAAGGTAAAAACCTACAAGAACAAATAAATGAAGAGGAAATAGGCAAGCTACCTGAAAAAGAATTCAGAGTAATGATAGTAAAGATGATCCAAAATCTCGGAAATAGCATGGAAGCACAGATCGAGAAAATACAAAAATGTTTGACAAAGAAGAACTAAAGAACAAACAGACAGAGATAAACAACACAATAATTGAAATGAAAAATACACTAGAAGGAATCAATAAGAGAATAACTGAGGCAGAAGAACAAATAAGTGATCTAGAAGACAGAATGGTGGGAAAAAATGCCAAGGAGCAGAACAAAGAAAAAAGAATCAAAAGAATTGAAGGCAATCTCAGAGACTCTGGGGACAACACTAAAGGCACCAACATTCAAATTATAGGGGTCCCGAAGAAGAAGAGAAAAAAAAAGGGTCTGAGAAAATATTCGAAGAGATTATAGTCGAAAACTTCCCTAACATGGGAAACGAAATAGCCACCCAAGTCCAGGAAGCCCAGAGAGTCCGTACAGGATAAACCCTAGGAGAAAAACAGCAAGACGCATATTACTCAAACTAACAAAAATTAAATTCAAAGAAAAAAATATTAAAAGCAGCAAGGGAAAAGCAAAAAATAACATACAAGGGAATCCCCACAAGGTTATCAGCTGATTTTTCAGCAGCAACTCTGCAGGCCAGAAGGGAGTGGCAGGATATACTTAAAGTGATGAAAGAGAAAAACCTGCAACCAAGATTACTTTACCCAACAAAGATCTCATTCAGATTCGACAGAGTAATCAAAAGCTTTACAGATAAGTAAAAGCTAAGAGAATTCAGCACCACCAAACCAGCTTTACAGCGAATGCTAATGGAATTTCCCTAGGCAGGAAACACAAGAGAAGAAAAGGACCTACAAAAACAAACCTAAAATAATTTAGAAAATGGTAATAGGAACATACATATCCATAATTACCTTAAATGTAAATGGACTAAATGTCCCAACAGAAAGACACAGACTGGCTGAATGGATTCAAAAACAAGACCCATATATATGCTGTCTACAACAGACCCACTTCAGACCTAGGGACACATACAGACTGAAAGTGAGGGAATGGACAAAGATATTCCATGCAAATGGAAATCAAAAGAAAGCTGGAGTAGCAATACTCATATCAGATAAAATACACTTTAAAATAAAGAATGTTACAAGAGACAAGGAAGGACACTACATAATGACCAAGGGATCAGTGCAAGAAAAAGGTATAACAATTATAAATATTTATGTCCCTAACATAGGAGCATCTCAACACATAACACAAATGCTAACAACCATATAAGGGGAAATCAACAGTAACACAGTAATTGTAGGGGGCACTAACACCCCACTTACACCAATGGACAGATCATCCAAACAGAAAATAAATAAGAAAATACAAGCTTTAGATGACAAAATAGACCAGATAGATTTAATTGATATTTATAGGACATTCCACCCAAAAGTGGCAGAATACACTTTCTTCTCAAGTGCACACAGAACATTCTCCAGGATAGATCACACCTTGGGTCACAAATCAAGCCTCAGAAAATGTAAGAAAACTGAAATCATATCAAAGATCTTTTCCAACCACAATGCTATGAGATTAGAAATCAATTACAGGAAAAAAACTGTAAAACTCACAAATACATGGAGGCTAAACAGTGTGCTACTAAATAACCAAGATATTACTGAAGAAATCTAAGGGGAAATTAAAAAAATACATAGAAACAAATGACAATGAAAACACGGCAACCCAAATCATATGGCATGCAGCAAAAGCAGTTCTAAGAGTGAAGTTTACAGCAATTCAATCTCACCTCAAGAGACAAGAAAAATCTCAAATAAACAATCTAACCCTACACCTTAAGCAACTAGAGAAAGAGAACAAAGAAAACCCAAAGTCAGTAGAAGGAAAGAAATCATAAACATCAGAGCAGAAATAAATGAAATAGAAATGAAAAACAATAACAAAGGTCAATAAAACTAAAAGTCGGTTCTTTGAGAAGATAAACAAAATTGATAAACCTTTAGCTAGACTCATCAAGAAAAAAACAGAGAGGAAGCAAATCAATAAAATTAGAAATGAAAAAAGGGAAATGACAACTGACACTGCAGAAATGCAAAGAAGTATAAGAGTCTACTATAAGCAACTATATGCTGATAAAATGGACAACCTGGAAGAAATGGACAAATTCTTGGAAAGGTACAATTTTTCAAGAGTGAACCAGGAAGAATTAGAAAATGTAAACAGACCTATCACAAGTAATGAAATTGAAACTGTCATTAAAAATCTTCCAACAAACAAAATTCCAGGACTAGATGCCTTCACAGGCGAATTCTATCAAACATTTAGAGAAGAGCTAAAACCTATCCTTCTAAAACTCTTGCAAAAAATTGCAGAGGAAGGAACACTCCCAAATTCGTTCTATGAGGCCACCATGACCCTGATATGAAAATGAGACAAAGATATCACAAAAAAAGAAAATTACAGATCAATATCATTGATGAACATAGACACAAAATTCTCAACAAAATATTAGCAAACAGACTCCAACAACACATCAAAAGGATCATACACCATGATCAAGTGGTATTTGTCCCAGGAATACAAGGAGTCTTCAAAATATGCAAATCAATCAATGTGATACACCATATTAACAAATTAAAGAATAAATCCATATGATCATCTCAATAGGTGCAGAAAAAGCTTTTGACAAAATTCAACAACCATTTATGATAAAAACTCTCCAGAAAATGGGCAAAGAGGGAGCCTACCTCAACATAATAAAGACCACGTATGTCCAACCCACAGCAAACATTATTCTCAATGGTGAAAAATAGAAAGCATTTCCACTAAGATCAGGAACAAGATGTCCACTCTCACCACTGTTATTCAGTTTTGGAAGTCCTAGCCACAACAAGCAGAGAAGAAAAAGAAATAAAAGGAATCCAAATTGGCAAAGAAGAGGTAAAACTGTCACTGTTTGCAGATGGCATGATACTATACATAGAAAATCCTAAAGATGCCACCAGAAAAATATTAGAACTAATCAATGAATTTGGTAAGGTTGCAGGATACAAAATTAATGCACAGAAATCTCTCGCATTTGCATACACTAACAACGAAAGAGAAATTAAGGAAACAATCCCATTTACCATTGCAGCAAAAAGAATAAAATACCTAGGAATAAACCTACCTACGGAGGCAAAAGACCTGTACTCAGAAAACTATAAAACACTGATGAAAGAAATCACAGATGACATAAACAGATGGAGATATATACCATGTTCTTGGATTGGAATAATCAATGTTGTGAAAATGACTATATAACCCAAAGCAATCTACAGATTCAATGCAATCCCTATCAAATTACCAATGGCATTCTTCACAGAATTAGAACAAAAGAATCTTACAATTTGTATGGAAACACAAAAGACCCTGAATAGCCAAAGCAACCTTGAGAAAGAAAAACTGAGCTGGAGGAATCAGGCTCCCCAACTTCAAACTATACTACAAAGCTACAGTAATCAAGATGGTATGGTACTGGCACAAAAAGAGACATATACATCAATGGTACAGGGTAGAAAGCCCAGAGATAAACCCTAGCACATATGGTCACCTAATTTATGACAAAGGAGGCAAGAACATACAATGCAGAAAAGACAGACTCTTCAATAAGTGGTGCTACAAAAACTGGACAGCTACATGTTAAAGAATGAAATTAGAATACTATTTAACATGATACACAAAAATAAACTCAAAATGGATTAAAGATTTAAATTTAAGGGTGGACACTATAAAACTCTTAGAGGAAAACATAGGAAAAACACTCTTTGGCATAAACCACAGCAAGATCTTTTTTGACCCACCTCCTAGAGTAATGAAAATAAAAACAAAAGTAAACAAATGGGACATAACTAAACTTAAAAGCTTTTGCACAGCAAAGGAAACCATAAACTAGATGAAAAGACAACCGACAGAATGGGAGAAAATATTTGCAAATGAAGCAACAGACAACAGATTAATCTCCAAAATATACAAACAGCTCATGGAGCTCAATATCAAAAAAACAAACAACCCAATCAAAAAATGGGTGGAAGACCTAAACAGACATCTCACCAAGGAGGACACACAGATGGCCAAGGGGCACATGAAAGGATGCTCAACACCACTAATTATTAGAGAAATAGAAATCAAAACTACAATGAGGTATCACACCAGTCAGAATGGCCATCATCAAAAAATCTACAAACAATAAATGCTGGAGAGGGTGTGGAGAAAAGGGAACCCTCCTCTACTGTTGGTGGGAAGGTAAGCTGGTACAGCCACTATGGAGAACAGTATGGATGTTCCTTAAAAAACTAAAATTAGAACTACTATATGACCCAGCAATCCAACTACCAGGCATATATACCCTGACTAAACCATAACTCAAAGGGACACATGTACCCCAATATGCATTGCAACACTATTTCCAATAGCCAGGACATGGAAACAACCTAAACATCCAACAACAGATGAATGGATAAAGAAAATGTGGCACATGTACACAATGGAATATTACTCAGCCATAAAAAGGAATGAAATTGGGTCATTTGTAGAGATGTGGATGGACCTAGAGTCTGTCATACAGAATGAAGTAAGCCAGAAAGAAAAAAACCAAATATCATATATTAACGCATACATGTGGAATCTAGGGAAAGGGTACAGATGAACCTATTTTCAGGGCAGGAATAGAGACGCAGACATAAAGAATGGACATGTGGACACAGTGGAGGACGGGGAGGGTGAGACCAATTAGGAGATTGGGATTGATATATATACACTACCATGCATAAAATAGATAGCTAGTGGGAACATGCTATAAAGCACAGGAAGCTCAGCTCAGTGCTCTGTGATGACCTGGATGGGTGGGATGGGGGGTGGGGTGGGAGGAAGGTCCAAGAAGGAGGGAATATATGGATACATGTAACTGATTCACTTCATTGTACAGCAGGAACTAACACAACATTGTAGCAATTATACTCCAATTAAAAAAAGACTAAAAAGAAGAAACAAGGGAATTTCCTGGTAGTCCAGGGTTTAGGACTCTGCACTCTAACTGCCTAGGGCCCAGGTTCAATCCCTGGTCAGGGAACTAAAATCCCACAAGCTATGTAGCGTAGCCAAAAACAAAAAAAAAGACTGAAATTTCTGGAACCAGAAGGAACCATTCTATTGTTTCATAAAGAGTATTTCATTTAAATTAAGCAGGTGCCCTGGCGTTCCCACACATATTCCTAATGGGTTCCCCCTCCCCCATACTTATCTCCCCAACCCCACCTTCCACACTCAGGCCTTGGAGTGAAAAGAACAGTTTTGGGGGACACTTTTCCAGTCCAGGCTACATACACAGGCCGACTATTCTGACTACCGTCTTCTACTCCATGCCGACCATCAATTTCATAACTCTACAGCACTCTACACTCAAATGTAATCCTCTTACTCTCCAATGTTCATTACTGTTAAAACAGCGAGATCCTGAAGATGCGGCCCTCTGGCCCCTCTGCTCGCTTCCTGCCACCACACATCTATCAAACCACAAATCCCACTTGAGATTTTACATTTATTTTTGTCAGCCATTGGTTAATGACACTAGAGTGTATGGTTCATGGTCTGAATTCTTTGCTATTTTTCCTCAAAACTGATTATCTACTCTGTTCTTATAGCTGTTGAAAAGCTCGGCTAGCGTGGGCTCAATAAATATCAGGCTAAGAAATTAAACCTGTGGCGGATTCCCAGCTCTCAAGATTCGACCTGTGACTTTTCTTAAGAGACCACGAAGTCTGGCTCCAGGAGATGCCCAGAAAGCCCCCTGCTCAGCTAAGCTCCCTCCGCCCTTCCGCAGGGCCCTCCCGGCTCACCTGGAGCACGTAGCTCAGCCCTCTCAGGTCCGAGGCTCTGAGGAGCCTGGAGGCTCCAGGGCAAGGCTCACACCTCCGGCCCCTGAGAGGCCAGTCCCTGGAAACGCGCTCTGAGCCATGGTGATGGGTGGTTGCACCGGAAGTGGGCGCGGATGGGCCTGCGCATGCTCAATGTCTAAGGGCCTGGACCCGGAAGAGCCTGAGCAAGATGGTGGGGCGGGGTCGTTTCCCAGGTGACTGGGCCGTCATTGGCTTCTGCTGATCCTCTAACTCCGGAGCTACATTTTCACATTATTAGTGCTTTGAGGTTGGTTTGAAAAGCTTCACCACCGCGTCTTCCTTCTTCCCTGCGCAGTAGAGGAGTGAAGAGCACAGCTCCAAAGGCTTCAGGTGCGCTGGGGTCACAGGGTGCAGCGGGGGAGGGGTAGTTTTGTTTCTGAAACCTAAGAACGATCAGTCACCTCTTTGGATCAGTTTCTTCTGGGTGGGTGAAGATTGTGCCCGGCCTCCCCGAGGAAGTAACTTTTTTTTGTTTTTTTTGTTTATTACTGTTTATTACAAGGATGTTCCCTGAACACAGGGAGAAAATAGAACATACACAATGTCTTCTAGGGGGCTCAGTACTCATCTTCAACTAGACTTATTGTAAGTGATTTTGAAAAAGGTCCAATAGAGAAATAGGGCATAAGTTTTTCTGTAAGAATGTCACTGAATAAATATAAAGGAGATCTCTTTTTCGAATTATAAAAAGAAATTTCTCCCAACTCGTAGTCCAGAAAAACGCCAATCCGACATGGATTTCCTGAATCCCCTGGGTTAGGTGTACTACCCCAGAGCTGAATTTGCCAGCAGCCATTGCTTGGGGATGGTGATATAGGAGCATTTCTGGGGAAAGATTCTTTACACACACCTAAGGAGGAGTCGCCTAGGCCTCTTCTACCTGCCAAAAATGCCTGCCAGCATCAAATCCCTCAGAACTCAGGACTTCTAGGTGAGAAGTAAATGCCTCAGGATTATGAACACAGTTTGGTTCCATCCTTCGAAATGTTGCAGTTTTCCTGTCTTGTGAAACTTTGAGGCTGTGGTGAGCAGTTTCAGCATCTAGTGTCAGATGTACCTGAAATGTGCAGATCATTTTGTGGAGGCCAAAATATTGTGGGGGAAGAGTGAAAACCGCCTTCTTTAATTTGTAGGAAAAGGCTGCCGGGCTCTGTAGGTTTCCATATGTGCTGTGCATCCTTTCAATGCCTGTCAGTAAATCCAGGTCAGGTTGCAACACTTATTTATTTCACCAAGCAGATTTTTCAACGTGGATCTGTGGCCCGATATTTGGTGTTTTTTTCAATTATTTTATCTTGAACATCCTTCTCTTCACTTAGTAACCTAACATGAATTTCATCATGCTCTGTTCCCAAGAAATGCTTAATGCATTCAACTTCGGAGTGCAGTTCCCTCCTTTGATTGTTCACCTTCCGCACCAACTCAAATGATTTTGAGGCTTGCATTTCTAATGACTTTTCAGCATCTTCAAGTTGCTTTTTCAGGGGCTCAATGTGGACTTTGAGCCTCCTCCTGTGACAGGCTGCAGCCTGCTCCATGGGTGCCAGGGGGTGATGGCGGTGGTCAGAGGAGACCCTGCACTGCAGACACAGCAGCTCCAGGTCCTTCTCACAGAACAGGCCCAGAACCTGCTTGTGCTTCTCACACAGAGGTTTCTCGTCCAGCCTTTTCCTCTTGCCCCTTGTGTTGGGGAGCTGCTTCACAAAATCAATCATGTGACATAACTGGCTGTTTCTCCTGATGCCCTTGTCAGGGCAGGACTGGAGGCAGACAGGACAGGGGAAGATGTCCTGGAGACCCTCCCAGCACTACTGGATGCAGGGGTAACGGGAGTTGTGCCCCGTCAGTGGTCACTGCGTCTCTCAGGTAATCCAGGCAGATGGGGCAGCTGGCCTCTGCTTGGAGCTGTGCCAGGGAAGATGCCAGGGCCATTGTGCAGGGAGGGTTTCTGTCTGAGGAGACTCCCTTCAGAGAAACCTGGCTCTCCAGGGGCGGGGACAAATGAGAAACGTCTGACTCTTCAGCCTTCTCTCTGCTCCTTCACGGCTGCCAGTAGGTTTGCCAGGATCTGCAGGGAGCTGTGGCCACTCAGGCCTATTTCTACCCCTTCCCTTCAACTCTACAGCAGCCACCAGGAGGACTGAGAGCCCCAGTCAGTCTCTGCTTCCTTTGGCACTTTTGTCCCTTTTACTTAATGGGCTGAAATCGAGGTTGCTAGGTATCCTCTTCTTCATAGAGAGCCACTGCTCCCAGTAGTGATGAAGATCAACAGCACAGGGACACAATCGGCAAAATCCAGATGTGGGCAACTCTGTGGCACAACTCACCAGGCTCCTTCAAGAAAATAGTAACAAGAGGGAAAAAAAGTATATTAGAGACTAAGAGCATACATACAATCAACAATATTTGACAAGGCTTTTATTCTGAATTCAAATACATACATCCAAACAAAAAGATGGTTGCAGCGAGTTGGGATTCTGGATATCTGATGATTTTTTAAAGGTTATTAATGAAAAGACATCCTATACTTGAAAGACACAGAGTACACTATTTACATTTAAAACTCTATGATATGCAGGATTTGCTTCACAGTGATGAGGAGTAGGGATGGCTGGGGGCATCCCTCACTGGATGTGTACATGGATGCTGTGGGCTGAACTGTGTGCCCCCCACAGTTCATAAGTTGAAGCTGTAACTCCCAGTACATCAGAATGGGACCCTATATGGTAATAAAGTCTGTAATGTGCTGATTAAGGTAAAATGAGGCGGCTGGGGGAGGTCCTAATGCAACACTGATGGGTGTTCTTAGAAGGGGAAGAGACATCAGGGACGGGGACCCACAGAGAAAAGGCCATGTGAGGTCACAGCCACGAGGAGGCCACCTGGGAGCCAAGGAGAGAGGCCTCAGGAGAAAGTGAACCTGCTGACCCTTTGATATTCAACTTCCAGTCTCCAGAACTGGGACAATGAGTTTCTATTGCTGAAGTCACCCTGATGTGTGGTGTTTTGTTGTGGCAGCCCTTGGAAACTGATACATTATGTTTGTTCTACTATTTCTCTATTAATTTACAAGCTTAACATGTTCTATGTAAAAATGCTTTTCATAGGGCTGACCAGTGTTCTCAGTGTGCTCCTGCCCCAGCCAGCCCACGCCAGCTTCTTTTTTCCTTCTTTGAGCCACAACTCTCCCTCTCCCTCCATCCTAAAGTGTCCACATCCCTTCAGTCTCTATCTCCAAGGGAAATTTAGAGATTACAGCAGACTCAAAAGGTGTACCAACCTGGGAATGTAATTTGGAGTAGCCAATACTCAAAACAGCATGGAGTTTCCTCAAAAAAACTAAAAATGGAAATGCCATGTTATCCAGCAATGTCTCTGCTAGGCACATATTGAACAAAACTATAATTCAAAGTGATACATATATCCCTATTTTCATAACAGCGCTATTCACAATACCCAAAACATGGAAGAAATCGAAATGTCCATCAACAGAGGAATGGATAAAGAAGATGTAGCACATGTATACAGTGGAATACTACTCATCCATTAAAAAGAACAAAATAATGCCTTTTGCAGCAACATGGATGGAACTAGAGATTATCATACTAAGTAAGTCAGAAAGAGAAAGACAAATGCCGTATAATATCACTTACATGTATAATCTAAAATATGACACAAATTAACCTATCTATGAAACAGAAACAGACTCACAGACATACAGAACAGACTTGTGGTTTGAAAGGGGAAGGGAGGGGGTGGCAGAGGGACAGAGTGGGAGTTTGGGGTTAGCAGATGCAAACTATTATATATGGAATGGATAAACAACAAGGTCCTACTGTACAGCACAAGGAACTATATTCAATATCCTGTTATAAACCATAATTGAAAAGAATATAAAAAAGAATGTATATACATATGTAATGTGAATTACTCTGCTATACAGCTGAAATTAACAAAATATTGTAAATCAACTCTACTTCAATTTTTAAAAAAATGACGTACCACCATTATAAGTAATTGATGTGAGTTGGCTGCAAGTTCAAACACATGAAAATAATACTATTATTCTGAGACAGGAAGAGAAGAGCACAGCCATTCTGGAAAAAGACCTAGGAATGGCCTTGGGCAAAACAGACACTGCAGGCTAAAGAACAAACTCCCTGGGGTCTGATTCCCAGAAGAAGGGAAAAAAAAAAAGAAAAAGAAACAGGGCTTAAAAGATTGACCTTATCTCTATTACACTAAAACAAATGTCACAGGTGATTGCAGTATAAAAAGAAACTGTGTGTATATATGTCCTTATGATAGCTAGCAAATATTTATCTTCCATAAAGTAACCACACAGGTACATACATAAAACCTTAACTAAGGAGCCCATATATTGAGAAGAAAACGGAACAGCAGTGAGCAGGGTGCCTGGCACACAGCAGGTCCATCCCACAGGAGCCCCTAGGACTTGCCCACACCTCCCGCAGGTATGGTCCAGGTGACAGGGAGATTCCAGGTCACACCCACACCCACAACTAGGGCTTCCTTCCCCCTTCTGCATCCTCCTCTGAACCCATGGAATTTTCCACTCTGCTGGCCAGAGAGTCTGTTCCAAATGAATCCAATGAGAACCTCCTGCCCTCTAGCACCTCCCAGACCATCCCAACTTGGCCCTTCTCCATCAGAGTGTGGTCACCCAGTGTCCCCTGGGCAGCTATGTTGTCCCTGCTCAGGCCCACCTGAGATTCTGGCCCCAAGTCCATGCTCACCTGCCCATGCTTCTCAGTCTTGGTTCTGTGCTGGGGGAGCTGCTCTGTGTCCTCAAGGCCTTGGGGGCATCCTGGCTCCACCCACTGGGACTCTGGGCTTCTTCCTCACGGAACAGAAGGTCTTCCTCGATCCAGGTCTTGATCCAGGTCTGAAGGCACGACACAGCCCACCTTCTCTGTTCACTGCTGGGGTCAGAATCTGGCCCCTTGGGCCTTACAAGCCTGTAGGGAGACTCCTTTCCTTTATCCCATTAGACAGACTGCAGATGCAATCAGCCTGGGAGATTACAGGCTGCTGATGACACCTCTCATCTTCCTCTCTGATTGAATCTTCTGTCCAGGGTGTGGCAGACACTCCACCTTAATCCCCTCTCCCTAATTCTATCAGTGATCTAGTTTCTGGCTCCTTGGAATACTTTTATTTTTTTTCCAGAGGAAGGCCATAAGTTTATTTATTTTTTCCAGTTATATTGAGATATATTTGACATATAATATCATATAACTTTAAGGTATACAACATAAGAATTTGATATATGTATATATTGTGAAATGATCACCACAATAAGTTTAGTTAACATTTATCACCTCACATGGTTAGAATTTTTATTTTTACTTGTGATAAGAACTTTTAAGATCTACTCTTTTAGCAACTTTCAAATATACAGTACAGGCCCACAGGCTGCCTTCCCTGGGCAGGGGCGCTGGACCCGTCTGGCTTGAGGGCACTGATCTGCAGTTCCCTTCCCATTGGCTGTCCTGCTTGGGTGCCAAGTTCCACATGGGATTTCATGGATCGGTAGTTCTGGAGGCTGGGAAGTCTGACACCAAGGAGCTGGAAGATTCAGTGTCTGAATCAAAGTACCAATAAAATGATGTCCTGTGAAAGCTGAAAGTCTCCATGTGAATATGACGGACAGACAGTGCATCTTCATTCAGTGAGCAGTTCTGAGCACCTGCCGCACCAGGTGTGTGCTGGTTGCTGGAATCCCTGGCTGTTTGGGATGAGGTTCCTGCCCACGAGAAGTTAAGAATCTGGAGGCAGGCGGAGTTAAGATGGTGGAGTAAGAGGATGTGAAGTTCGCATCTCCCCACAAGTACAACAAGAATGCATCAGAGCAATTCTTGCAGAGCACCTACTGGGTGCTGGTAGGGGACCGAAGGCACCGAAGAGGACGGGACGAATCCCCACATGACCAGGGCCTTTGTTCCAAGCCCAGGGGTCAGGCCTGAGCTCCTGTGGTGGGAGTGCTGAGTCCAAGCTGCTGGGCTAACATAGAACTTCAGGCCCCAAGGAATATTAATTGGTGTCACTTTCTCAGAGGTCCTCATCTCAGTACCAAGACCTGGCTCCACCTAACTGCCTGCAAACTCCAGTGCTGGCTGCCTCAGTCCAAACAACCAGCAGGACAGGAACACAGCCCCACCCATCAGAAAAAAAAAAATGAGACTATAGAAAAATATGGTACAGATGAAAGAGCAAGGTAAACACCTACGAGTCCAAATAAATGAAGAGGAAATAGGCAACTTACCTGAAAAAGAATTCAGAGTAATGACAGTAAAGATGATCCAAAATCTCAGAAATAGAATGGAGGCATGGATTGAGAAAATAAAAGAAATGTTTAACAAAGACAAAGAACTAAAGAACAAACAGTGATGAACAACACAATAGTTGAAATGAAAAATACACTAAAAGGAATCAATAGCAGAATAACTGAGGCTTTCACTGAGCTCTGACTGCCACAGCAACAGTCAGCTCTACCCACCACCAGAGCCTCCCATCAAGCCTCTTAGATAGCCTCAACCACCAGAGGGCAGACAGCAGAAGCAAGAAGAACTGCAATCCTGCAGCCTGTGGACCAAAAACCACAGTTACAGAAAGATAGACAAGATGAAAAGGCAGAGGGCTATGTACCAGATGAAGGAACAAGAAAAAACCCCAGAAAAACAACTAAATGAAGTGGAGGTAGGCAACCTTCCAGAAAAAGAATTCAGAATAATGATAGTGAAGATGATCCAGGACCTCGGAATAAGAATGGAGGCAAAGATTGAGAAGATGCAAGAAATGATTAACAAAGACCTAGAAGAATTAAAGAATAACTGAGGCAGCATAATGATTAAGTGAGCTGGAAGATAGAATGGTGGAAATTACTGCCAAGGAGCAGAGTAAAGAAAAAAGAATGAAAAGAAATGACAGTCTCAGAGACTTCTGGGACAACATTAAACATACCAACTTTCAAATTATAGGGGTCCCAGAAGAAGAAGAAAAAGATAAAGGGTCTGAGAAAATATTTGAAGACATTACAGTCAAAAACTTCCCTAACATGAGAAAGGAAATAGTCAATCAAGTCCAGGAAGAACAGAGAGCTCCATACAGGGTAAACCCAAGGAGAAACATGCCAAGACACATATTAATCAAACTAACAAAAACTAAATACAAAGAAAAAAATATTAAAAGCAGCAAGGGAAAAGCAAAAAAGAACATATAAAGGAATCCCCATAAGATTATCAACTGCTTTTTCAGCAGAAACTCTGCAGGCCAGGAGGGAGCAGCAGGATATATTTAAAGTGATAAAAGGGAAAAACTTACAACCAAGATTACTCTACCCAGCAAGGATCTCATTCAGATTCGATGAGAAACCAAAAGCTTTACAGACAAGCAAAAGCTAAGAGAATTCAGCACCACCAAACCAGATCTACAGCAAATGCTAAAGGAGCTTCTCTAAAAGGGAAACACAAGAGGAGAAAAAGACCTACAAAAACAAACCCAAAACAATTAAGAAAATGGTCATAGGAACACACATATTGATAATTACCTTAAATATAAATGGATTAAATGCTCCAACCAAAAGACACAGAATGGATACATTCTGGCTGAACGGATACAAAAAGAAGACCTGTATATATGTTGTCTACAAAAGAGCCACTTCAGGCCTAGGGACACATACAGACTGAAAGTGAAGAGATGGAAAAAGATATTCCATGCAAATGGAAATCAAAAGAAAGCTGGAGCAGCAATACTCATATCAGACAAAATAGACTTTAAAATAAAGACTGTTACAAGAGACAAAGAAGGACACTACATACTGATCAAGGGATCAACAAAGAAGAAGATATAACAATTGTAAATACATATGCAGCCAGCATAGAAGCACCTCAATATATAAGGCAAATATTAACAGACATGAAAGGAAAACTTGACTGTAACACAATAATAGTGGGGGACTTTAGCACCCTGCTTACATCAATGGACATGTCATCCAGACAGAAACTCCATAAGGAAACACAAGCCTTAAATGACACAATAGACCCAGTAGACTTAATTGATATTTACAGGACATTCCATCTGAAAGCACCATAATACACTTTTTTCTCAAGTGCACATGGAACATTCTCCAGGATAGATCACATCTTGGGTCACAAATCAAGCCTAGTAAATTTAAGAGAATTGAAATCATATCAAGCATCTTTTCTGACCACAATGCTATGAGATTAGAAATCAATTACAGGAAAAAAAAAACCCCACAAACACATAGAGGCTAAACAATATTCTACTAAATAACCAGGAGATCACTGAAGAAATCAAAGAGGAAATCAAAAATACATAGAAACAAATGACAACAAAAACATCATGATCCAAAACCTGTGGGGTGCAGCAAAAGCAGTTCTAAGATGGAAGCTTATATCAATACAATCCTACCTCAAGAAACAAGAAAAATCTCAAATAAACAATGTAACCTTACACCTAAAGCAACTAGAGAAAGAATAAACAAAACCCAAAGTTAGAATGAAGGAAACTGTAAAAAGCAGAGCAGAAATAAATGATATAAAAATGAAGAAAACAGGGCTTCCCTGGTGGTGCAGTGGTTGAGAGTCTGCCTGCCAGTGCAGGGGACACGGGTTCGAGCCCTGGTCTGGGAAGATCCACATGCCGCGGAGCAACTGGGCCCGTGAACCACAATTACTGAGCGTGTGCGTCTGGAGCCTGCGCTCCGCAACAAGAGAGGCCGAGATAGTGAGAGGCCCACGCACCGCGATGAAGAGTGGCCCCCGCTTGCCACAACTAGAGAAAGCCCTCACACAGAAAACGAAGACCCAACACAGCTATAAATAAATAAATAAATATTTTTTTTAAAATGAAGAAAACAGTAGCAGAGATCAATAAAACTAAAACCTGGTTCTTTGCGAAGAGAAAAATAATTGATAAACCTTTAGCCAGACTCATCAAGAAAAAAAGGGAGAGGATTCAAATCCATAAGTTAGAAATGAAAAAGAAAAATTACAATGGACACTGCAGAACTACAAAGGATCATAAGAGACTACTACAAGCAACATTATGCCAAAAAAATAGACAACCTGGAAGAAATGGACAAATTCTTAGTAAGGTACAACCTTCCCAGTCTGAGCCAGGATGAAACAGAAAATATAAACAGATGAATCACAAGTAATAAAATTGAAATTGTGATTAAAAATCTTCCAACAAACAAAAGTCCAGGACCAGATGGCTTCACAGGGGAATTCTATTAAAGATTTAAAGAGCTAACACCCATCCTTCTCAAACTCTTCCAAAAAATTGCAGAGAAAGCTTGGAAAAACTCCCAAGCTCATTCTACCAGGCCACCATCCCCCTGATACCAAAACCAGACAAAGATATTACAAAAAAAGAAAATTACAGACCAATGTCACTGATGAATATAGATACAAAAATTCTCAACAAAATACTTGCAAACAGAATCTAACAACAAATTAAAAGGATCATACAACATGATCAAGTAGATTTATCCCAGGGATGCAATGGTTCTTCAATATACACAAATCAATCAATGTGATACACCATATTAACAAACTGAAGAATAAAAACCATATGATCATCTCAACAGATGCAGAAAAATGTTTGGACAAAATTCCACACCCATTTATGATAAAAACCCTCCAGAAAGTGGGCATAGAGGGAACCTACCTCAACATAATAAAGGCCATATATGACAAACCCACAGCAAACATCATTCTCAATGGTGAAAAACTGAAAGCATTTCCTCTAAGATCAGGAACAAGTCAAGGATGTTGACTCTCACCACTATTATTCAACATAGTTTTGGAAGTCCCAGCCATGGCCGTCAGAAAAGAAAAAAAATAAAAGGAATCCAAATTGGAAAAGAAGTAAAACTGTCACTGCTTGCCAATGACATGATACTATACATAGAGAATCCTAAAGATGCCACCAGAAAACTACTAGAGCTCATCATTAAATTTGGTAAAGTTGCAAGATACAAAATTAATGCACAGAAATCTCTTGCATTCCTATACACTAACAACAAAATATCAGAAAGAGAAATTAAGGAAACAATCACATTTACTATTACCACAAAAAGAATACCTAGGAATTAACCTACCTAAAGAGGCCAAATTTCTGTACTCAGAAAACTATAAGATACAGATGAAAGAAATCAAAGATGACACAAACAGATGGAGAGATATACCATGTTCTTGGATTGGAAGTATGAATATTGTGAAAATGACTATACTACCCAAAGCAATCTACAGATTCAATGCAGTCCCTATCAAATTACTAGTGGCATTTTTCACAGAACTAGAACAAAATATCTTAAAATTTGTATGGAGATACAAAAGACCTCGAATAGCCAAAGCAATCTTCAGAAAGGGAAACGGAGCTGGAGGAATCAGGCTTCCTGACTTCAGACTATCCTACAAAGCGGCGGTAATCAAGACAGCATGATACTGGTGCAAAAACAGAAATACAGATCCATGGAACAGGATAGAAAGCCCAGATATAAACCCACGCATCTATGGTCACCTAATCTATGACAAAGGAGACAAGAATATATTGACACAATGGAGAAAAGACAGTCTCTTCAATATGTGGTGCTGGGAAAACTGGACAGCTACATGTAAAAGAATGAAATTAGAACACCCCCTAACCCCATATGCAAAAAATAAACTCAAAATGGATTAATGACCTAAATGTAAGCCCAGACACTATAAAACTCTTACAGGAAAACATAGGCAGGACACTCTTTGACATAAATCCCAGCAAGATCTTTTTTGACTCACATCCTTGAGTAATGAAAATAAAAACAAAAATAAACAAATGGGACCTCATTAAAATTAAAAGGTTTGTACAGCAAAGGAAACCATAAACAAGACAAAAATAAAACCTTCAGAATGGGAGAAAATATTTGCAAAGGAAACAACTGACAAGCGATTAATCTCCAAAATATACAAACAGCTCATGCAGCTCAGTGTCAAAAAAACAAACAACTCAATCAAAAAAAGGGTGGAAGACCTAAATAGATATTTCTCCAAAGAAGATATACAGATGGCCAACAAACACTTGAAAAGATGCTCAACGTCACTAATTATTAGAGAAATGTAAATCAAAACTGCAATGAGGTATCACCTCATACCAGTCAGAATGGCCATCATCAAAAATATCAATAAATCTATAAACAATAAATGGGTGTGGAGAAAAAGGAACCCTATTACACTGTTGGTGGGAATGTAAATTGATACAGTCTCTATGGAGAATAGTATGGAGTTTCCTTAAATAACTAAAAATATCACTACTATATGACCCAGTAATCCCACTACTGGGCATATACCCTGAGTAAACCATATTTCTAAAAGACACATGCCCAGTATTCATTGCAGCACTATTTACAATAGCCAGGACATGGAAGCAACCTAAATATCCATCGACGGATGAATGGATAAAGAAGATGTGGTACATATATACAATGGAATACTACTCAGCCATAAAAAGGAACAAAATTGTTCCATTTGCAGAGATGTGGATGGACATAGACGTTGTCATACAGAGTGAAGTAAGTCAGAAAGAGAAAAACAAATATCGTATATTATTGCATATAATTGGAATCTAGAAAAATGGCACAGATGAACTTATTTGCAAAACAGAAATAGAGACACAGATGTAGAGAACAAATGTATGGAAACCAAGGTGGGGAGGGCGTGGGTGGGATGAACTGGGAGATTGGGACTGACATATATACACTACTATCTATAAAATAGATAACTAATGAGAACCTGCTGTATAGCACAGGGAACTCTACTCAATGCTCTGTGGTGACCTAAATGGGAAGAAAAATCCAAAAAAGAGGGAAGATATGTATACATATAGCTGATTCACTTCACTGTACAGCAGAAACTAACACAACATTGTAAAGCAGCTATACTCAAAAAAAAAAAAAAAGAATCTAGAGGCAGTGAAAGACAATTTCAAAAAAAAAAAAATACAGTAGTGTTGACTATAGTCAGGCCACCACTTTATATTAAACTATATTGCCCAGGACTCATACAAGTTCTCCTTGACGTTTGGTAGCAGCTAAATCATAGTTTAAAATAGTCTGAACTTAACCTTTGAGCTTTTATGGTAGGAAGAAATTCAGCATTGTCTGGAAGCTAAATTGAATGCCCTATAGATCATTTCCACATATGAATTTCCTTTGTTCAAAACAAATCCATATTCATTCCAATGACTTCCCCTTCATTCTTTTCAAACTCCCAAGCAGAAAAGATTGAAGTTTCCTCTCATAAATTGCAGTTTTAACTCAGTAAATTTGCATAAGCCTTGAATACCAAACTTCCTACAACTAGTTGAAAAAGACACAGTATTTATGTATCACATTATCTATTCATAGATTTTCAAATTATAAATTATCTGACTTTCGTAGAATACAACTATGAGAAAGGTTAGCTTCAATTTCCACAACAAAGATAGAGCCAGAGGGTTGTTCTACTTAATGAGCCTGAGATCCATGAATTAGGGCCCAAGGAAGCACTAGGAGAGTTGAGGAATAGAATAGAATCCCAGAGGAGCCAAATTTAAAACAAAATAACCCTTTGGAGAAGTGTCTCAACATGAAGCCTTGTGTTAAGCACAAGATCCAAGCCATCACTTCATGGTCACTCCATACCAAGCCTGATATCTGATATTCTGAATTGATGATGAATTCCTCTAAGGGAGTCCGGGGAGCCTTGCCTGGAGATTGGATGGACTCAGGGTGTTTAGTTCACGCGCCTGGCAGAGTGGAGACAGGTTTATAGCTCCCGTCCCATCTTCACTTTATTGCCCTTCACTCTGTTGCTTCTGCCCATCAGATGTTCTCATTCCTCTCCTCCTCATGCCTTTCATTTCCCCCATCAAATGTAAATTAATGGGCTTATTGTCTTTATTCAATCAATTTTAATCTTCTGAAATAACATCTCTCCTTTTCTTCTAACCAGACCATACCCATCCTTCTCGGACCTTCCTGAATTCTCTCTCCTTCAAAAAGCCTTTTATGACTGTCATTCAGCCTTTTCTTCCCCTTTTCCTTTTTCTCTGAATATCTATTGTTCTTAAAATCAAAGCACAAAATTTCATGCCTAACTGTTCTGAATTTTTTTAAATAAGGAATTTGTTGTATATCTTTAATGAGCTATAAGTTTTCTTAAGACAGGGACCATGTCCTATACATCTTTCACTTGTTGAACAGGGTTCAGCTGGGCATAAAGCAGGTACTAAAAACCTATTGACTAATTATATTGCTTTCTCTTTTCTTCCTGTCAGGATTGTGCTGTATTATTTGAGGTTTTTAGTACAGTTGCTTCTGGGAAAATTTCACTGTTACAGCATGGGTCTTTCCAAATGCATTAAAATAAAACACAGTGCAAATGAATTCTAGTAATATGACAAGTGAATTCTAAGTTTTATCCATTTCACTTATGTGAAATCACAGATTTCTAAGTATTCATTTCACTTATGTGAAATCAGATTCCTAAGTATTCATTTCACTTATGTGAAATCACACCATTTTCTAAAATAATGATTAATAATTATAAATATATTTCAAGGTACAGGTGATTTTCATGTCTATTTTATTTTTATTTATTTTGCTTGTTGAATTATTTTTAAAATTTTTTTATTTTTTAACTTTTTATTTTATATTGGAGTATAGCCGATTAACAATGTGATACTTTCATGTGCAAAGCAACGTGACTCAGTCATACATATATATATATCCATACTCCCCCAAACTCCCCTCCCATCCAGGCTTCCACATAACATTGAACCGAGTTCCCTGTGCTATACAGTAGGTCCTTGTTGGTTATCCATTTTAAATATAGCAGTTCCTTGGAATACATTGGAAAGCCCTCATTTTTTTTTTCTAAAGTGAAATTGCTGAACATTCTTGGCCTGTCCCTTCAAAGGTTATTTGAATTCCGCCTGCCCCTTAAAGAAGGTGTTTCCCAAATGTGTCCTCATCTCCATTTCTGGATTTCCAAAACCTTTCTGCAGTTCTCAATCTCTCAGGCCCTCAGGTAGCAGACAAGCTGTCTCCTTGAGGTGCAGCTGCACCTCTCCTTCAGGAGGTGGGGGCTTTGTGGGAGTGTTGTAGCAGGTGGGCGAGGGGCTGTCATGGGACAGCACCAGGACAGGTTTAGGGACAGGCTTCCCTGGATGGAATGAAACAGAAGTTTGCCTTGAGGAGGCCTTGAATGTACTTTAAATACATTTCCCTGGAACTCCTTATGTTTTGTAAGTTCCGAAGTAATCCTGAATCTCCACTTCCAGATTTGATCTTTCTCATATCTTTATATTCATAGAAGACTAAGGATCTTTGTATTAATATATAATGAATGCCTGCATGATGTCCTGTTCATTGATGGCTCAATCATTCCTATGTTAATCCATCAAACCTGCCCTAAGTATTCTCTGTCCCTGGATGCTGATTAGCAGCCTGGGACACTAGGACCCCAGCACACTCCCCACAGGCGGGCAGTTATGGCGCTCACGGAGGGAGATGGGTCTCAGATGAAGGTGCTCCTCTTCTCTCCCTGAGGACAGCCATCTACTCCGAGGAGAGCACAAAGATTTTCTTAAACAGGAGCACACATGCCTGCACTCCAGAAACATCTTCCTTAAAATGTTGAAGGGTAAAATGATAGGATGTGCATTACAGAAAAGCCTTCCCAGGTAGAATGGTCACATGGGGGCCTCCTTTCCTCTGTTTCCCTTTCTAGAGGAATCCTGCTTAATGGCTTTTTGATGAACCTTCCCAAGTAGTCTACATATAAAACCCAACGTTTATATGATGTATACTTTATGTGTATAGAACATTCCCCTGGGTATATTTGCAATGAGGGCAATCTATCTCATCTTAACTGCTTATTTGCCACTTATTTTTGTCCTATATCAGCACGTGTACTTCACTGTTTTAAAATGTGTTGTCAAGGACAACTCAGGAAATAGTTTAAATAGGCGCTTTTATGAAGCGCCTACAAGCTATCCATTCCTCTAATATAATGTTTCCAGGGATGATTTGCCTCTCTAGTTTGGTCCCTGAACATAGATAAACAAAATAAAATGTAAAATCATGTTTGATTATTAAAATAGTGTTTTTGTGGATTTTATTCGGGATTTCATTGAGGCAGCAATCCAAATTGGAGAGACATGAAACTTTTAGTATGAGTCATCCAATCCATGGAGGTGTGGTATACTCTTGCATTTATAAAGGTCTTCTTTAATCTCTTTCATTAAATGTTTATGATTTTGTTCATACAACTTTTGCCTTTCATGTTTAGATTCATTCAAACGTATTTTACATGTTGATGCAATTGTAAAAGATTCACTTTAAACACTATATTTTTGTTTCTCACATGTGGATATACTTAAAATATGTATCAATATTTTATACAATAATCTTGCTAAAATCCCCTTAAGGCTGTATAATTTCTCTTTAGGTTCTTTGAGTTTCGTAAGAGACAGTTTTATCTTTTGCAAATAAT
This sequence comes from Eschrichtius robustus, assembly GCF_028021215.1. Lineage (NCBI taxonomy): Eukaryota > Metazoa > Chordata > Mammalia > Artiodactyla > Eschrichtiidae > Eschrichtius > Eschrichtius robustus. The sequence continues at coordinate 49,244,118 of NC_090827.1, read as the reverse complement.
GACAGTTTTGTTTCTTTCTTTCAGTGTTTAAGACTGTTTCAGCATCTCCTTACTGAGCTGGTAGACCCTCTGGTGGGGACTTTACACTTGAGCACCAAGGCTTCAGCACCTTAACCTACTGATCAATCATAGCATCACTAAACGGGAGCAACTACACATTATGTGTACAATTATTTGATGTTTTTTTGAGCTACTCTGCATCACCTATAAATCATCTAACCACAAAACATTGAATCTGAATTGGATGAGCATTTGTAGCATCCTTTCATTTTATGGTAAATGTAGGGAGTAGAGGAGGAATATGTTAATGACCTTAAAAGAAACAACACTTGAATGTGGGAAATTGTACAGGTCAATGAGTCAATGCTGGCATTAAAAAAAAAAAAAAAAAGAGTTGAGAATGAAAAAAAAAATCCTAAATGTGAAACATGAAACTTCTTTGGATCCACATTTGAATAAACTAACATAAAAAAAGACATTTATGAGGCAGTTGGGGGATTTTGACTATATATTAAGTATTAAATTATATCAAGGAGTTGTTGCTTGTTTTTGAGATATTATAAAGGTTTTAGTAAAAAATGTCCACATTTTTAGTGGGGTATGATGTATACAAGTATGAAAGCAACCATAAAGGGAAGAAAAAAGATGAATTAAAAAAATTTTGATAAATGCTGAATGTGGGTTGATGGTAATATTTTTTAATGCAATTGTGTCTGCTTCTCTGTATCTTTGAAATTTTTCATAATTAATTTTGAAGTATACTGAAAGGGACAAACTAACTTGAGCTGCATGAAGAATGAAAATGAAGCATGATTCTGGGGTACCTCAAAATTATCTGTAACACTAATTTTCTTCTTAATATAAAATATTGAATCAAATATGACAAAATATAGCAGGCATTAGTAATACATGAATTAGTTATGCATGAATTTGGCAAGAAATTTTTTATGAAGGAAAAATCGGTAATACATATCCTATCTTTAAGATTTTGACATTTTGTTCATCATGGATTTTTTGCATTAATTTTGACTTTTAAAAATACTTAAAGTAGTATTGGTCTTGATTCCTGTGTGTTTTGGCACCCCTTAAACTGTGCACCTGAGATGAGTCCCATGTTTTCCTGCCTGTAGACCCAGTCCTGCCACTCAGCACATGCAGCTGAGCTGGAGCCGTGGCTTGAGAGCAGCGATTCTGGACACATGAGAATCTTGTTTTTCATAACTATGAGCCCACCTCCCCCAGTGCACCCCCTACAGTGAGGGAACCTGGCTCTGCCCTCTCTTCCTACAAGGTCTATCTCTCCTCTGTCCCTGTCAACACTCTCAAGCCAAAGGGACGGGAACCACTTTTATTTAGCACCTAGGCTCACTACTCTCAGCAAGGGAGGACACACCATGGGGAACCCTCTAGCATTTCAGGGAGGGGGTGTTATTTTGGTGTTGTGTTATGGGGGTTAGGAAAAGGCTAAGGAAGAAGGCCATTGCTCTGATAGCATATTGCCAGTAGGGGATTCATTCTGTGACGAGGTATCTTAATAAACCTCATGCAGAAGGAGGGACAACTAGACTGAGGCTGAAGATGTGATGGGCAAAGTAATAGCCATCACTCCTATTAGCCAGGAGGGGTGGGTCCTGTCCTGGATGTTGGGTCATTTTTGTGGTTTGAACGATGTTCGTGTTTTGTCTGTGACCAGACCTGGTACGAGAGTGGTCTTGTATTTGTCTTGTTGATCAAAGTCACAGAGTGGCCCTGTCGGGTGATGCTGCTGTTCTGTGAAGTTGTTTACATTCAGCAGGAGAACAGCGAGACCTAGGTGAGGGTGCCGGGCCAGCTCCCATTCATGGGGGGCATGGGTGGGCATTTCTTTCTCCAGGCTCCCCAGTTCTGAGGATCACCAGGCAGGGATGAGAAATGAATGTGCTCTGTTGCATAGCAGTCTGTGCGACCAGAACACAGGTGGAGAGACGCTGGTGGAAAGTGAGAGGGAGTCAAGGGCAGAATCCCAGGGACCACAGTCACAGAGCAGTCAGGAAGAGGAAAGCAAAGCAGAAACAGCTATTGAAAGAGCACCTGCGACTGGTTGACAAAGTCCAGTTCCTGAGCCCTCAGGTCATGAAAGTGTCAATGGTGTTGGAAACAGAATCACCATGAGGAACCATCTGAGTAGAAAGGCAGGACTGAAACCTTGATGAGAGTGAAAGTTTGATTGTAGGGAGTTGGATTTGATGACTGTAACTCAGGCATTTATTCCAGATGAGGCCATCAAAGTTGAACACTTGACTGTTTACATCAGTTCTTTCAGGCTGGGGAGCTCCAACTGAGGTCTGCCCCTCACTAGTGTGGAAATATTGATTGTGCCCCCAAAACGTCCAAGGGAATGAACTGCTGGGAGGGCTTTAGAGCCAAACTAAGTGAGGGACCTTATCCTGAAGAGTGAAGAAGAAATGTATTTATAATTATGTGAACACTGGTAAGCAATGACTCACCTACTAATGATAGAATAAAATTTATATTTTAAGGCAGGAGAAGAAAATTTAAACCTAAAATTCACTCTCTCTGTCCCCTTGGGCCTCCTCCTTCCCTCCCTAATGTGCAGGGTGCCTCTGCATCACACATAACCCACAGCTCCTAAAAGATGGGAGAACCTGCTCGAACATAAATATCAATCTTTTTCCCTTTCTTTGATGCTAGCAATGCGACTTATTAAAAGAATAGACTTCTTTCCCAGCTCCGAAGGGAGTCATGGACCTTGCTGCTCTCTTTGTACGTGCTTACCTTGGTGAACTTTATGTAACATATCCATATGTTATTTTGATGGACAATCCTGTGTCTCAAACATGTGCATGACTATGCCTTCAACTTCTAACAGGTGGAACTTCGGTTATATTCCTCAGTTTGGCTTGAATGAAATTCCCTTCTTAACTTCATTGTTAATTGAATTTTTGTGGACAACATGTACTATTGATTTGTTTCTTTGGTAAAAATCTAGTAACTGGAAGAAGTGACAGATGAGGTACCTAGAGAATTCAGAAGGCTGTATGTGGCCCCTTTGCAGCGCCCTCTAGTGGTTCTGAATGTGTGGTTCCCAGACCAACATCATCTGCGTCACCTGGGAGCTGGTTAGAAATGCAGCTTCCCAGTTCCCACCTGGTATCTACTGAGTCAGAACCTGCAGGGGTGGCTCAGCAGTCTGTGTACAGGCCTTCCTCCTTTCATCACACTGTGATCTATTTACAAATGGAGGGATGGTGGTACCCTGCATCGAGCAAGGCTATCTGTGCCATTTTTCCAGCAGCGTTTGCTCACTTCATGCCTCTGTGCCACATTTTGGTAATTCTCACAATATGTCAGAGTTTTTCATCATTATTATATTTAAATGGTGATCTGTGATGAGTGATCTTTGAAGTTACTACTATCACCCGCTGAAGGTTCAGATGATGGTTGTTAGCATGGCAATAAAAATTTTTTTAATTAAGGCATTACATTGTTTTTTAGACAAAATGCTATTGCACACATGATAGACTACAGTACAGTGTAAACACACTTTTGATACACATTGGGAAACCAAAACACTTGCATGACTCACTATTTTGTGATAGTCCTGTTCTTGGAGTAGTCTGGAACCAAACCCACAGTTTCTGAGTTATGCATGTGTCAGTAATATCTCTGAGTGATTCGGACACATGCTGAAATTTAAAACTGATTTACAAACACTTTCTATGTGCTCCCCCTCACTGGAGAGGCCACAGTTACCAGCTGTGTCCTACAGGTTCCTCAATCTCTAGCTGTAGCTCAGGTGGATCTACCTGAAAGCCTTGTGTCCAAATGCCATTTGGCCATTTCTAGATGCCTCTTCCCCAATCGCCAACACTTCACTCTGTCTTACATTGAATTAATTACCCCTCCTAGCCTGTTACCTCACCGGATTACCTATTTCAGTGAATAATGTCTCCACACCCAATGGCCCACACCACTTTTCCTCAACTCCATTTCTCTCTCCCAAATCAGGGTGGCAGCAGCTCTCACCAGGGCCACTGCTCTATTCTCCTAAATGGCCCATTCGCTGGGTCCTCTTCAGTCCCTGTCATCATTCTGTTCTCTGGAATGCACTTTTCCAAAAAAATTGATCTCATTACACCTCTGCTTAAAAAACTCATCTCCTTTACTGCTATTAGGATAAGTATCCTCACCCTAGACTGGGGGCTTGTGAGGGAAGATTGTTGGCAATGCTTGTTTTTTAATACCTGGCTTCTTATTTCAGACCTGCATTCTCTTTGTGACAATACATCAAGCTGTACACTAATGAATTCTACAACTTTTTTGATATATGTGAGACTTCCATAGACAAATTTATTTAAAAATGCACAAGCCAGGATCAGATCCAGTCACCGCTCCATCCTGACTACAGAGGGGATGACAAGGAATGTCCTGAGCCACTCAATCATGAGAGAGCTCTTTCTCTCACCAGAGTTGGAAAGTAAGGCACACTGGTGTTCACACTCCTGGCCTGAGCACAGCTGTGTAAACATGGGCCTGGCGCACAGTAGGGGCACAGCTGGTAAGTGGTAGAGCCAGTGGCAGATCCACTCTCACAGGAACCACGCTCTTCAGATCTGAGATTCATAGCATAGACTGACATTTACCTGCTTCAGGTGCAATTATAATCGTCCTCATGACAAGAGTCATTGACACAGCACTTTCTGTCTTCTCACTGCTTGTTTGAGTCTCAAGTACCCGAGGAGGTAGGTTCTACCACCAACTCACTTCACAGAGCATGAAATCGAGGCACAGGGGGGTGAGCTAACCCGTGCTCCCAAGCTTACAGCTGATAACTGGCAGAGCCCGGACTCAAACCCAGAGTCTTGCTCCAGAGTCCACTCCCACACTGTCCACACCCCAGGGTCACTGGAACAGGGCAGAGGGCAGGGGGCATTGTGCAGCCTGGAGGTGGGGCTGGAAGGAAGGCTACTTGAGGCCCCACCATGATGCACGCCTGTGGTCACACAGCCAGTCAGTGAGTGACCAGGGTCTGAACTCAGTTTCCTCTTACTGCACATCCCTGTTATCACCGTTTCCCTTGGCTGGGGGTCACCAAAATGCTTGCTGCAAATGCAGATTCCCTGGCTCACCTATGGAGACAGAATAGAAACAGTTTCGATTTTTAAGTAAACATTTATGGATGTAGACCATACATACATAAAGACACACACACCCATCGTTTTGCATCACCTGAGAATGATTACAAAGCGAACACAGCCCTGTAACCACCTACAAAGCCCACCATTTAAACAGTACCTGCTCCCTTTCCCCTCCTGGCCACTCTCCACCACTGCCTCCACTCTCCTCCCCAAAGATAACCACCACCTGCTGCTAAACCATGCACTGGTTTGGCTTGGTTTTGATCTTCATATGAGGGGAGCCATACCCAGTATGTTATTGTATTTCTGGACTCTTCAGCTCAATATGATGGGTGGGGAATTCATCCTTATTTTTCTGTTTTTCAGATCCCTTTTCTTGGTGAATAGTAGTCCATTGCATGCCTGTACTACTGTTCATTAGTTCATTCTGTTGCTGAAAGCTCTTGGGTTGTTTCCAGATTTCCCCTATGGGAATTGTGTTGCTACGTGCTTCCTTGCACAAATGGACACATTTCTAAACATAAATGACAGGAGTGGAATTGCTGAGCTGAAGGGTTGTGTAGGTGCATACTCAGCTTAAGTAGAAAGAACCAAACTGGTTTTCAAGGTGGTTGGACCAATTTTCATTCTGATTTTTCTTTATATCAGCTGTCATCACCTGACACTTTATGTTTGTATTGGGTCAGATATTAAAAAAATATGTTAAAACATTTTTGTCCCATGCATATATGCAGGAGATTTATGTTTTTGTTTTCCATCTGTGCTGCTCTAGGCAAGCAGGGACTTGGTTTTGTTTACTTCAGTTTCCCCAACACTAAGAACACTTAGGTGCTACTCGATGCTCATGTGACAATGTGTAAATACACTAGTAATTATGTTGTGAGTGTACAGTATATGCAGCAAAAAAAAGGTTTAAATTAATGCATTAACAGAGATTATTTGGGGGCATTGGTGGACTTCCTTTTTTATCCTCTACATATTTTAAACAATATACACTCCCTTTTTAAAAAATTATATTTCCTATTAGAGAAACAATTTTATGATTGTGAAGGACACCATTTTATATAATGTTAAGTAGAGGGAAGCAGATCATGAAACTGTATGTAAAATATACTGCCATTTATCACCTGTCATATAAAAAAATAAAGATGTGGATACACACAAACTTCTGAAAGCACACAGTTGAGAGCATGAATCTTGATTTATCTAAGTGGTAGGATGATGGCTGATTATCCCATTAGTATTCTTATGTGTTTTTAAATATCTATTTTCCTGGCATAAAATAAAATAATACAAGAAGCAATATTAATCAAAATAGTGAAAATAATGCCAGTCAAAACTGAAGTACTTAATGGGTAGTATGTACTTTCCATGCATTCTCATTTGAAATATTTACTGAATTTCTGGTTATTAGGCTAGAGATACTCTAAGTGTAAAGTATTGTTTCTGTCCCCAACCTACAAATGGGGAAATAGGTTTCAAGGGAGGCAGGATAACCTGCCCTCTTCTCAGGGATGTAATGCAGCTGAGCCTGATGGGAGTCTTATACTCTGCATATGATGTAATCATAATAAATATTCTCTGCCAACCAATGAAAAGCCTAGTGTGCAGTACTTCGTTGTTCCCTCATCAGTAACTTTCCTTTTACCTAATATTCCCCAGCCTCCCCACTACCTTCTGCAACTTTTGCTCAGGGAGGTGTAATTTTGCAGCCTGGGCCCTGAACCACATCTCCCCTCCTCGGGGAGTAAATGGACAACCTTACAAAGCTTTTCAGATTTCAGTTCATCATCAGCAAAGATGAGATTAAGTGGCATTGAGAGGATCAAGGGAGGATCACAAAGGTGCAATGGAGATCCTGTTTATCACCTGACCTAATCTAGGCGGGGCCTGGCCCTCCTCTCTCATCTCTAAGCAGCACCTCTGAACACGCCCCACACACCCCTGCATGACCAGGGCCCACCCTCCCATCTATGGAGGAGCCACAGCCTTTAGGGCTGGACCCCAACAGCTCCACCCTCCTGGGGGTGTATATATACCCGTCACATCCCAGACCCCACCATGTGTTGGGAGAGCAGCCTGAGCAACTGGCCCAGGAGCCCAGAGAGAACTGCCCCCTCAGGTAAGCAGGGATCAAGGATGAGGCAAGACCAGGGGGCTTCCTGAGCCACTGCTCTGGGCCCAGCCTAGGGATCCACCTCCAAGGGAATCCAGACTGGGGTTTGGCGTATGTAAAAACCTGTCCTTTATTAGGGTTCCCAGTCCCACAGCGGGCCTTGTCCTAACTCACCTAAATGTTTGCTGAGAGCACAGATGCCCAGTTCCCACCCTGTCCAGAGCCCAAGGATGGAGAGACTGGTATCGGTGTGTGAGAAAGCCCCCAGAGGCTGGTCTGAAGCCCCTGTGGGATTCCCCTCCAAGACGGCTCAGTCAGGGGCACTTTGTGGTGTCAACCAAAATTTCAGAAACCAAGACCTGATTGAAATAGAGGCCTTTATTTGGGGGTTGTTAGGACGGCAGCCCCAGAGACCCATATTCATGAAGCACTTGACCTGTGTCCCCTGAGTCCAAGCTGCGGGAGGCTTATCAAGGCAAAGAACCTGCAAGGTTACATAAAATAAGGGAGCTTGTTAAGCAAAGAAGCATTGGCTGGGGCTGCAAATGATTACACAGCTGCAGGTGCGGGGGCGGGGACGTTGAAACTGCAAAGTTGCCCCAGAGCTGTCAGCAGATGCTGTTGTGAAAATGGCTGGTGGTGTCCTTGAGCCGCAACCAGTTCAGAAAATCAAATTCTCAGTGATGCATGCACGGTCATGTCTGAAACCACATCAAAGGTGGCCACCGGGCTCCACTTTGATTTTTAAATCCGTCATCAGTGTGTAGGTGGGGAGTGGAGGGATTAGAGCTATGGGGCCCTGTATGAACTTGGTCTTCCTTAACTTCACCACCGCCTGCTTGCAGACACAGAGAGTACAAGTAAGTTGCCCAAAGTCACTCAGTTCCTAAGGAAGACTGGAAACCTGGCCAGGATTTTAGTCATTCAACAGCTTAGCCGGGGACTGAGGTGATATTTGGAGATGCCATCATGGCGGGATAACACGGAGTTGACAGTCACGTGTGGGATGCAGATTTCCAAAACCTGGTAAATTTACAACAGCCAGAGTGGAAGGAGTTCCTGATCCTGTCCTTACAGCTCTGGCACATTTTGTTGGGGGAGGTGAGCCCTCACGGAGTCGGGAAGCTGGGATCAGGAGGAAGTGATAAGTGAGCTCTGAGCTGGGCAGCACAGGAGACAAATGAGGGCTCTGCTTGTACAAAGGTGCTGGGGCCAGAGGGGGCTGAACCTGCAGGAAGAGGGCAGGAGGTTGAGCGCTGCAGAGAGCTTGGTGCTGGGAGAAGCTGGAGCTGAGGGAAGGACGTGGTTCTCGTGCCAGGAACAGCAGTCCTGCAGAAGAGGGTGTGATTAGATCCTGGTGTGGGTGGGAGGAGACTGGAGGGGCCCAGCGGGTGTGGTGGGCTGGGTGGTCAGAGGCTGGTGCAGGCACCCAGAGGAACATGTAGGGGCTTTGGCAAGGGTGTTAGTGGTGACAGTGAAAGACATATTCTTTGACCACAACATCCTGAGCATGGAAAGTCTGGGGTTTTGTTAGTTGAGTACCATAGAGCACCTTCCATGTGCCAGGCCTGCTGCTAGGCACATTTTCCTCTCCGCCATAAATCCCTTCTGACTTGTCAAAGGTCACAGGGCCATAGATGGAAGAGCCAGGATTGCAGCCCAGGCAGCCTGGCTCAGAATCTCTGCTCACTCCACCCCACCAGGCTTCCTCTCATTCTGGCTCCACTACCCGGTTTGCAGTATTTTCTAAATCTTTGCCAATCAGACAAGGCACAAAGAACAATCTCTCTTGTTTTTCACTCTGATATCTCTGGATTATTAAAAATGATCTGCTTTGATTTCATTATTGGCATCTTTTTATCTTCTTTACCCATTTTTTTTTTTTTAAACATCTTTATTGAAGTATAATTGCCTTACAATGGTGTGTTAGCTTCTGCTTTATAACAAAGTGAATCAGTTATACATATACAATATGTTCCCATTTCTCTTCCCTCTTGCATCTCCCTCCCTCCCACCCTCCCCATCCCACCCCTCTAGGTGGTCAAAAAGCACCGAGCTGATCTCCCTGTGCTATGCGGCTGCTTCCCACTAGTTATCTATTTTACATTTGGTAGTGTATATATGTCCATGACACTCTCTTACCCTGTCACATCTCACCCCACCCCCTCCCCATATCCTCAAGTCCATTCTCTAGTAGGTCTGTGTCTTTATTCCCGTCTTGCCACTAGGTTCTTCATGGCCTTTTTTTTTTTTTTTTTTTTTTTCCTTAGATTCCGTATATATGTGTTAGCATACTGTATTTGTTTTTCTCTTTCTGACTTACTTCACTCTGTATGACAGACTCTAACTCCATCCACCTCATTACAAATACCTCCATTTCATTTCTTTTTATGGCTGAGTAATATTCCATTGTATATATGTGCCACATCTTCTTTATCCATTCATCTGTCGATGGACATTTACGTTGCTTCCATGTCCTGGCTATTGTAAATAGAGCTGCAATGAACATTTTGGTACATGACTCTTTTTGACCTATGGTTTTCTCAGGGTATATGCCCAGTATTGGGATTGCTGGGTCGTATGGTAGTTCTATTTGTAGTTTTTTCAGGAACCTCCATACTGTTCTCCATAGTGGCTGTATCAATTTACATTCCCACCAACAGTGCAAGAGTGTTCCCTTTCCTCCACACCCTCTCCAGCATTTATTGTTTCTAGATTTTTTGATGATGGCCATTCTGACCGGTGTGAGATGATATCTCATTGTAGTTTTGATTTGCATTTCTCTAATGATTAATGATGTTGAGCATTCTTTCATGTGTCTGTTGGCCATCTGTATATCTTCTTTGGAGAAATGTCTATTTAGGTCTTCTGCCCATTTTTGGATTGGGTTGTTGGTTTTTTTGTTATTGAGCTGCATGAGCTGCTTGTAAATCTTGGAGATTAATCCTTTGTCAGTTGCTTCATTTGCAAATATTTTCTCCCATTCTGATGGTTGTCTTTTGGTCTTGTTTATGGTTTCCTTTGCTGTGCAAAAGCTTTTAAGTTTCATTAGGTCCCATTTGTTTATTTGTGTTCTTATTTCCATTTCTCTGGGAGCTGGGTCAAAAAGAATCTTGCTGTGATGTATGTCATAGAGTGTTCTGCCTATGTTTTCCTCTAAGAGTTTGATAGTGTCTGCCCTTACACTTAGGTCTTTAATCCATTTTGAGTTTATTTTTGTGCATGGTGTCAGGGAGTGTTCTAATTTCATACTTTTACATGTACCTGTCCAATTTTTCCCAGCACCACTTATTGAAGAGGCTGTCTTTTCTCCACTGTATATTCTTGCCACCTTTATCAAAGATAAGGTGACCATATGTGTGTGGGTTTATCTCTGGGCTTTCTATCCTGTTCCATTGATCTATATTTCTGTTTTTGTGCCAGTACCAAACTGTCTTGATTACTGTAGCTTTGTAATATAGTCTGAAGTCAGGGAGCCTGATTCCTACAGCTCCATATTTCGTTCTCAAGATTGCTTTGGCTATTCGGGGTCTTTTGTGTCTCCATACAAATTGTGAAATTTTTTGTTCTAGTTCTGTGAAAAATGCCTGTGGTAGTTTGATAGGGATTGCATTGAATCTGTAGATTGCTTTGGGTAGTAGAGTCATTTTCACAATGTTGATTCTTCCAATCCAGGAACATGGTATATCTCTCCATCTATTTGTATCATCTTTAATTTCTTTCATCAGTGTCTTATAATTTTCTGCATACAGGTCTTTTGTCTCCTTAGGTAGGTTTATTCCTAGATATTTTATTCTTTTTGTTGCAATGGTAAATGGGAGTGTTTTCTTAATTTCACTTTCAGATTTTTCGTCATTAGTGTATAGAAATGCAAGAGATTTCTGTGCATTTATTTTGTATCCTGCTACTTTACCAAATTCATTGATTAGCTCTAGGAGTTTTCTGGTAGCATCTTTAGGATTCTCTATGTATAGTATCATGTCATCTGCAAATAGTGACAGCTTTACTTCTTCTTTTCCGATTTGGATTCCTTTTATTTCTTTGTCTTCTCTGATTGCTGTGGCTAGCACTTCCAAAACTATGTTGAATAATAGTGGTGAGAGTGGGCAACCTTGTCTTGTTCCTGATCTTAGTGGAAATGGTTTCAGTTTTTCACCATTGAGGACAATGTTGGCTGTGGGTTTGTCATATATGGCCTTTATTATGTTGAGGAAAGTTCCCTCTATGCCTACTTTCTGCAGGGCTTTTATCATAAATGGATGTTGAATTTTGTCGAAAGCTTTCTCTGCATCTATTGAGATGATCATATGGTTTTTCTCCTTCAATTTGTTAATATGGTGTATCACATTGATTGATTTGCGTATATTGAAGAATCCTTGCATTCCTGGGATAAACCCCACTTGATCATGGTGTATGATCCTTTTAATGTGCTGTTGGATTCTGTTTGCTAGTATTTTGTTGAGGATTTTTGCATCTATGTTCATCAGTGATATTGGCCTGTAGTTTTCTTTCTTTGTGACATCTTTGTCTGGTTTTGGTATCAGGGTGATGGTGGCCTCGTAGAATGAGTTTGGGAGTGTTCCTCCCTCTGCAATATTTTGGAAGAGTTTGAGAAGGATAGGTGTTAGCTCGTCTCTAAATGTTTGATAGAATTCACCTGTGAAGCCATCTGGTCCTGGGCTTTTGTTTGTTGGAAGGTTTTTAATCACAGTTTCAATTTCAGTGCTTGTGATTGGTCTGTTCATATTTTCTATTTCTTCCTGGTTCAGTCTCGGCAGTTTGTGCATTTCTAAGAATCTGTCCATTTCTTCCAGGTTGTCCATTTTATTGGCATAGAGTTGCTTGTAGTAATCTCTCATGATCTTTTGTATTTCTGCAGTGTCAGTGGTTACTTCTCCTTTTTCATTTCTAATTCTATTGATTTGAGTCTTCTCCCTTTTTCTCTTGATGAGTCTGGCTAATGGTTTATCAATTTTGTTTATCTTCTCAAAGAACCAGCTTTTAGTTTCATTGATTTTTGCTATTGTTTCCTTCATTTCTTTTTCATTTATTTCTGACCTGATCTTTATAATTTCTTTCCTTCTGCTGGCTTTGGGGTTTTTTTGTTCTTCTTTCTCTAATTGCTTCAGGTGCAAGGTTAGGTTGTTTATTCGAGATGTTTCCTGTTTCTTGAGGTAGGCTTGTATTGCTATAAACTTCCCTCTTAGCACTGCTTTTGCTGCGTCCCATAGGTTTTGGGTCGTCGTATCTCCATTGTCATTTGTTTCTAGGTATTTTTTGATTTCCCCTTTGATTACTTCAGTAATCACTTCGTTATTAAGTAGTGTATTGTGTAGCCTCCATGTGTTTGTATTTTTTACAGATCTTTTCCTGTAATTGATATCTAGTCTCATAACGTTGTGGTCGGAAAAGATACTTGATACGATTTCAATTTTCTTAAATTTACCAAGGCTTGATTTATGACCCAAGATATGATCTATCCTGGAGAATGTTCCATGAGCACTTGAGAAAAATGTGTATTCTGTTGTTTTTGGGTAGAATGTCCTATAAATATCAATTAAGTCCATCTTGTTTAATGTATCATTTAAAGCTTGTGTTTCCTTATTTATTTTCATTTTGGATGATCTGTCCATTGGTGAAAGTGGGGTGTTAAAGTCCCCTACTATGATTGTGTTGCTGTCGATTTCCCCTTTTATGGCTGTTAGTATTTGCCTTATGTATTGAGGTGCTCCTATGTTGGGTGCATAAATATTTACAATTGTTATAGCTTCCTCTTGGATCAATCCCTTGATCATTATATAGTGTCCTTCTTTGTCTCTTGTAATAGTCTTTATTTTAAAGTCTATTTTGTCTGATATGAGAATTGCTACTCCAGCTTTCTTTTGATTTCCATTTGCATGGAATATCTTTTTCCATCCCCTCACTTTCAGTCTGTATGTGTCTCTAGGTCTGAAGTGGGTCTCTTGTAGACAGCATATATATGGGTCTTGTTTTTGTATCCATTCAGCCAGCCTGTGTCTTTTGGTGGGAGCATTTAATCCATTTACATTCAAGGTAATTATCGATATGTATGTTCCTATTCCCATTTTCTTAAATGTTTTGGGTTTGTTATTGTAGGTGTTTTCCTTCTCTTGTGTTTCTTGCCTAGAGAAGTTCCTTTAGCATTTGTTGTAAAGCTGGTTTGGTGGTGCTGAACTCTCTCAGCTTTTGCTTGTCTGTAAAGGTTTTAATTTCTCCATCGAATCTGAATGAGATCCTTGCTGGGTAGAGTAATCTTGGTTGTAGGTTTTTCTCCTTCATCACTTTAAGTATATCCTGCCACTCCCTTCTGGCTTGCAGAGTTTCTGCTGAAAGATCAGATGTTAACCTTATGGGGATTCCCTTGTGTGTTATTTGTTTTTTTTCCCTTGCTGCCTTTAATATGGTTTCCTTATATTTAATTTTTGACAGTTTGATTAATATGTGTCTTGGCGTGTTTCTCCTTGGGTTTATCCTGTATGGGACTCTCTGTGCTTCCAGGACTTGATTAACTATTTCCTTTCCCATATTAGGGAAGTTTTCAACTATAATCTCTTCAAATATTTTCTCAGTCCCTTTCTTTTTCTCTTCTTCTTCTGGGACCCCTATAATTCGAATGTTGGTGCGTTTAATGTTGTCCCAGAGGTCTCTGAGACTGTCCTCAGTTCTTTTCATTCTTTTTTCTTTATCCTGCTCTGTAGTAGTTATTTCCACCATTTTATCTTCCAGGTCACTTATCCTTTCTTCTGCCTCAGTTATTCTGCTATTGATTCCATCTAGAGTATTTTTAATTTCATTTATTGTGTTTTTCATCATTGCTTGGTTCCTCTTTAGTTCTTCTACGTCCTTGTTAAATGTTTCTTGCATTTTGTCTATTCTATTGCCAAGATTTTGGATCATCCTTACTATCATTATTCTGAATTCTTTTTCAGGTAGACTACCTATTTCCTCTTCATTTGTTAAGTCTAGTGTGCTTTGACCCTGCTCCTTCATCTGCTGTGTGTTTTTCTGTCGTCTCATTTTGCTTATCTTACTGTGTTTGGGGTCTCCTTTTCACAGACTGCAGGTTTGTAGTTCCCGTTGTTTTTGGTATCTGTCCCCAGTGGCTGTTTGTTCAGTGGGTTGTGTAGGCTTCCTGGTGTAGGGAACTAGTGCCTGAGCTCTGGTGGATGAGGCTGGATCTTGTCTTTCTGGTGGGCACATCCACGTCTGGTGGTGTATTTTGGGGGTGTCTGTGGCCTTATTATGATTTTAGGCAGCCTCTCTGCTAATGGATGGGGCTGTGTTCCTGTCTTGCTAGTTGTTTGGCATAGGGTGTTCAGCACTGTAGCTTGCTGGTCATTGAGTGATGCTGGGTCTTGATGTTGAGATGGAGATCTCTGAGAGATTTTTACCGTTTGGTATTACGTGGAGCTGGGAGGTCTCTTGTGGACCAGTGTCCTGAAGTTGGCTCTCCCACCTCAGAGGCACGGCCCTGATGCCTGGCTGGAGCACCAAGAGCCTTTCGTCCACACGGCTCAGAGTAAAAGGGAGAAAAAATAGAAAGAAGGAAAGAAAGAAAGAAAGAAAGAAAGAAAGGAAGGAAGGAAGGAAGGAAGGAAGAAAGGAAGGAAGAAAGAGGCTATAATATAGTGAAGCAAAATAAAGCTATTGTAAAGCAAAGCTATACAGACAATATCTCACCCAGAAGCATATACATATACACTCACAAAAAAAAAGGAACAGGGGAAAAATTAATACATCCTGCTCCCAAAGTCCACCTCCTGAATTTGGGATGATTCGTTGTCTATTCAGGTATTCAGCAGATGCAGGCACATCAAGTTGTTTGTGGAGTTTTAATCCGCTACTTCTGAGGCTGCTGGGAGAGATTTCCCCTTCTCTTCCCTGTTCACACAGCTCCTGGAGTTCAGCTTTGGATTTGGACCCGCCTCTGTGTGTAGGTCACCTGAGGGCGTCTATTCCCCGCCCAGACAGAACGGGGTTAAATGAGCAGCTGCTTCGGGGGCGCTGGCTCACTCAGGCCGCGGGGAGGGAGGGGTACGGAGGAGGCGGGGCGAGCCTGCGGCGGCAGAGGCCGGCGTGACGTTGCACCAGCCTGAGGCGCGCAGTGCGTTCTCCCCGGGGAATTTGTCCGGGGATCACGGGACCCTGGCAGTGGCGGGCTGCACCGGCTCCCGGGAGGGGCGGTGTGGAGAGTGACCTGTGCTCACACACAGGCTTTTTGGAGGCGGCAGCAGCAGCCCCAGCGTCTCACGCCTGTCTCTGGGGTCCGCGCTGATCGCCGCGGCTCGCGCCTTTCTCTGGAGTTCGTTTAGGCGGCGCTCTGAATCCCCTCTCCTTGCGCGCAGCGAAACAAAGAGGCAAGAAAAAGCCTCTTGCTTCTTCGGCAGCTGCAGACTTTTTCCCAGTCTCCCTCCCAGCCAGCTGTGGTGCGCTAAACCCTTCAGGCTGTGTTCACGCCGCCAACCCCAGTCCTCTCCCTGCGATCCGACCGAAGCCCGAGCCTCAGCTCCCAGCCCCACCCGCCCCGGCGGGGGAGCAGACAAGCCTCTCGGGCTGGTGAGTGCTGGTCGGCACCGCTCCTCCGTGCGGGAGCCTCTCCGCTTTGCCCTCCGCACCCCTGTGGCTGCGCTCTCCTCCGTGGCTCCGAAGCTTCCCCCTTCTGCCACCCGCAGTCTCTG
The DNA here is from genome assembly GCF_028021215.1 of Eschrichtius robustus. Classification (NCBI taxonomy): domain Eukaryota; kingdom Metazoa; phylum Chordata; class Mammalia; order Artiodactyla; family Eschrichtiidae; genus Eschrichtius; species Eschrichtius robustus. The sequence goes on along the minus strand of NC_090827.1, from coordinate 49,228,165 downwards.
CCCGCGAAGGGGCTTCCTAGTGCGTGGAAATCTTTCCTCCTTCACAGCTCCCTCCCACTGGCGCAGGTGCCGTCCCTATTCTTTTGTCTCTGTTATTTCTTTTTTCTTTTGCCCTACCCAAGTACGGGGGTAGTTTCTTGCCTTTTTGGAGGTCGGACGTTTTCTGCCAGCGTTCAGTGGGTGTTCTGTAGGAGCAGTTCCGCGTGTAGATGTATTTCTACTGTATCTGTGGGAAGGAAGGTGATCTCCGCGTCTTACTCTTCCGCCATCTTCTCTCCTCCACCCCTTGAAGCTGCTGAGCCCTGAGCTCGCTGCCTTTCCCGCCTCAGGAGGTGCTGGGTCCGTCCCTCTTGGAGTCTCCACAGCTTTTGTCTCAGGAGCTTTTAGACTTCATTTGAACATTTCTTTCTCCAGACTCGGTCTGGAAACCAGACGGAGTCGAACTGGGTCTGACTTAGAAACGCGACCGGGTAGGGGATCTTCTTTACCCATTTTTATGTCCAGATTTTTCATTATGTTTGCTTGAATTGCTTGATATAAGCTAATTATATGCTTGAAGCAATCATGTAGTTTTCTGATTTTCAAAAATTTGCTTCCTCAGCCAAACAGATGGAACATATTTCTCTATAATTTATTTCTATAGTCTATGGTTTTATGGTCACTTTTGCTTTTATTAGACATGCACAGTGAAAACTGCATAAGCCTGTAACCCTACACCACCACCCAGATGAAGAAATAGATTGTTACCAGCACCCCTAGAGCCCTTCTCACCTTCCTCCCAATCACTAGCCCATCCCTCCTCCCCCAATATGAGCACTAATGCTGAGGTCTAACACCATGAAGTCGTTTTTCCTGCACACACGGTGCGTATTCTTTTGTGCCTGGCTTTTTGTCACACCACGTTACATCTTTGAGATTCACCCCAGTTTTGGGGTGAAGAGTATTTAGTGTCCACACATTGCTGATTAATGTCCCATTGTATGAACAGACCACATTCATCTAGCCATTCTAATGCTGTGGAACTTTGGGGTTATTTCCAGTTTGGACTTGTGAAAAGTGTTGTACTGAACCTTCGTGTATGTACTTTTGTGCACAGAGTTTGTAGCCCTGGTTCATAGTCTGGATGGTTACACAGCCTGAGTAAAATAACTGAGTGTATGTTCTAAGATAGTTAATAATGCAAAATAGTTTTCAAAAGTGGTTGTACCCACTTACCTCTCACCAGCTGTGTATGAATGATCCAGTGACACCACGTATCTCCAAGACGTTATATCTTAACACTTGAAATTCATTCTGGGGTCTCTGGACTCAGAGATTGTCTTAAACCTATCAGGGCTGGAGATGATTAAATCAATACACCCCCCACCCACTCCAACCTCCCCCCATACCCTCCATGGATGCTCACTTTCAGCTTTGGGATCACTTTGCTGATCCCAGTGGAAAGTTTGGAGCATCTAACAGGACTCTTCCTGTGTAGGTGCCCTGAACTCAAGATTTCTCAGCCCTGAGAGTTGATGGCCTCTCAGCCTCCTTGAGAATCAGTAGGTGCTTCAAGGGGAAAGCTCCACACCTTCTTCTTAGGATCTTGACTCCACAAATCCTCACTAGTTGGTAGCTTACCACTGTCATCAGGGAGTACGTTTGTATGTGTGTGTGTTTCTCAGCTTCAACTCAAATTGACGTACTGATCTCAATCTCATTCTGAGCTTGAAGTGAAAAGTCAGTTTTGGGAGGGTGCCCAGAGCAAATTTCATCTAGTCCAAATCCCATCCACTTATGCAAAAAATTTCATATATTCTGTAGTTGAGAAGCTTAAGTGAAAAGTAAATTTTGATGTATTATGAATTCAGTGCTGTTAGAAGTATCTGTGGTTTAAGCCAAAAAGTACCAGTTTTTTATTATTAGATTTTTGACAAGATTGAAATTACTGAAGCTGGGTTGTTTATCCTTTAACCAGATTCTCTCAGAAACGGGATGTTATGTAACTTTCCCCAGGTCCCCAGATAGGAGGTGACTGAGGGGCAGTCCCAACCAGGCCCTGGGCTCTTGTCCTCAAGCCCACACACTTTCCACAGTCCCAGGACCTGGTCCCATCAACCTGTGGTCCATGTGGGTGTAGGTGGGCGGTGGTGGAGGGGAGGATCAGAGGATGCCTTACTGTGGCAGTGAGAGTCCCTCAAGACACAGGGCAGCCTTTTCACAGGAAGGATTATTTTCTCATCCCCAGGAAGGAAAAGGCACTTTGGAGCTGTGTCTGCTCTCTGACCCAGAGAGTTGCTGAGCTTGGCTTCACACCCTGGAGCTGCTGAGGGCAGCGAGTCACCCAGCTGCTCTACGATAGGCCACAGGAGTGAAGGAAGCCTCTCTGAACACCTGCCTGCACCCCAGGGTCCTGCAACATCCAGAACAGGAAGGAGGGAGACCCGAGGGTGCACCTGCTACTCAGCGCAGAGACCCAGTAGCCCGGCCTCCTAAGAAACCCACCTCAGTGCAGCCCTGATGGCAGCGGCAGCGGCCCTGGCTGGACTCCAGGCAGAAGCCAATTGTTCCATCTGTCTGGAGGGCCTGAGAGACCCCGTCACCATGGAGTGCGGGCACAACTTCTGCCGCTCCTGCACCCAGCGGTCCGTCCTGGGCTCACCTGGAGGACAGGTTCCCTTGCCCCCTGTGCCGCCACCCGTGCCAAGAGCGGCTGGTGAGGAGCAACACCCAGCTTGGCAGGATGATCCAGGCGGCCAGGCTGGTCCAGAGCAGCTGGAGCAACCGGAGGAGGAGTGAGGAGCCGCGCCTGTGCGAGCTGCACCGCCAGGTTCTGAGCCTCTTCTGCGAGGAACACGTGGAGGTGCTGTGTCCCCTGTGCGCACGGACCCCTGAGCACAAGGGCCACTTGGTGAGGCCGGTGGGCGAGGCCGCGGCTGACCACCGGCAGAGGCTCGGCGCTCACGTGGAGCCTTTGAAGAGGCGGGTGGCAGATGCCCACAGCCTGGTGGCCGCGCAGGACAGAAAGCTGCCGGAGCTGCGGGAGCTGGTGCCGCGCCAGCGGCTGGATCTCGCCTCGGAGTTCCGGCAGCTGAGCCGGGCTGTGGACCGCGAGCAGGAGGCCGTCGTGGCGAGGCTGGTCCAGGAGGAGCAGGACATCCAGGAGTAGCTGGGCGTCAACATCACCGCCTTCTCAGACCACATCTGCGAGCTGCGGGGCCTCCTGCAGGAGGTGACAGAGAGAAGCGTGCTGCCTGGAGCCAGGCTGCTGAGCGGCATAGGGGGCGTCCTGGGCAGGTGCGAGCGTCTGAAGTGCCCCGACGTCTACTCCTTCCAGCTGAGGCGGGAAGGCTGCAGCCTGCCCCCGCAGCCCTCGGCTCTGCAGAAAATCATTCATAAGTTCCGGGAGGACGTGACCCTGGACCCCGAAACAGCGCATCCCAACCTGCTCGTGTCCGACGATAGAAAGTCGGTGACGTTTGCGAGGAGCAGGCAGCTTTTTCCCCCAAGAGCGCAGAGATTCTGCACGGAGCCTGCGGTGATGGGCTCGTTGGGCTTTGCCAGCGGCGGGCGGTACTGGGAGGGGCGGGTGGGCGGGGCAGCGTGGGCCGTGGGCGTCTGCGCAGACTCCGCCTCCAGGACCGGCGCTGGGCGCCTGGAGGGACAGAGACGCCTCTGGACTCTGGGGCTGCGCGGAGGGGATTATGAGGCCCGCGGGCCGCGGGGCGCCGTTCCCCTGGAGCTGAAGGAGGAGCCTGGCGGGATCGGTGTGTATCTGGACTGTGAGTTGGGCGCGATTTCCTTCCACAGTTGGAAGGACAGGTCCCACATCCACTCTTTCACCGATAAATTTTCTGAGATCCTAAAGCCCTATTTCTCTCTATCGGATGCTATACTCAACCTCTTACAATCTAAGCAGTAAGAGATTACTAAGGATGATCTTTGACTTTGCTTCTTTTTCTTCCTGAAATTTATGGACAGTAGGTAGAATGTTTACAACTGTCCTTACATCTGGCACCGAGATATATTTTTTTTAATGTTTATTTGACTTAAAGTCATGAAGGAAGTTTTTCTCATTTCGTTTTCTATTTTGTTGTTGTTGGTGGTGGTGTTTCCATAGCAGTAGAGATGTTGTGGGAACTAACAGGGACGTGGAGTTTAACTGTAAAGTGTTTCTGGAATTCTAACGTTGGAGCCTGTAAAATTGTAATTTCACAGCTTCAGTAAATGTGTGAACACTTGCATATTTCCTATACCTATACATTTACCTGTTCCATAAACACCTTACACGTTCCATATGGGAGAGGAAACACACCTGTGTGGAGACAGTTCTCAGGGGGCGTCTTGCACATGTCGGGAGCAAGGGACCGACCACTCAGGACTGTGTTTCCCAGGACGTTTTTATGGGAAACAGCCTTGAAAGATAGAGGTGGCATCTCCATCAGAGCACAGGCAGGTTTGTATACTGTCCAGTCTCCCTCAAGGGCAAAGGTCAGGCAGATTTATTGCCCTTTATACAGGGGTTGGGTTTTGCTCATTACCAGTAGTACATCTAAATTCCTCTCTTACCTGAAATTTGAGGTTGTCCAGTAACTATGACATTATGTGAGATGATTTATACATCTTCCTGGGAGATATTTGGCATAGAAAAAGATCAGTCTTATACTTTTCCTTGGTTTTTTAATTTTGGGGGCCTAATAACACCCCCTCCCCCACTGTGACATGTGTGATCATAGTTCCCCAGCCAGGGATAGAACCTGTGCCCAGTGCAGTGAAAGCTCCGAGTCTTAACCACTGCACCGCCAGGGAAGTTCCCCTAAATACTTGCAGATTGTCCCTGCTCCTTCCTGTGCTTGGGGAGATTTGTTTCCATGTCTCAACAGGGTTAAACTGGCTGCTACTTTTCTCTTCCTGGTTCCAACATTTAAGCATGTTTCTATTCTATTTCTAATTTTCACAGTAGCTTATTTCATCTTTGAGTGTGACTCATCTATTTTTGTTTTGTTATGAAAAGCAGGCATGTAAGATTGTGTAGTAAACATGCAGATACAATTTAAAGGAGAATAGTAAAATTAGTACCCATGTATAAAACACCTAGGTGAAGAAATCAAACATTACACGGTGGCTCAGAGGCCCCGTGGATTCTAACACACTATGTCACCCCCATTTTCCCCAGCTTGAAGCATCCAGCATCTTGATATTAATAATTCCTTTGTTTTTCTTGAAAGGTTTACCACACATGCATATCTTTACAACCAATAAAGTTACATTCTAAAAGCCAGAGACCAATAAGAAACCTCACTGAATACTCAATTTATTTTACCACATAATAGACTAAATGAAAACAAGTCTCATGATTATCTCAATAGATGGCAGAAAAATCGTTTGATAAAATTCATCATCCATAGTTATGGACTGAATGTGTCCCACCACAAACTGTGGGGCACTTAAGTAGGTAATCAAGGTTAAATGAAAATGGGGACATAGTTATGGACTGAATGTGTCCCACCACTTCAGAGGTGGGGCACTTAAGTAGGTAATCAAGGTTAAATGAAAATGGAGACAAATCTAATATGACCAGTCAGTGATTTAAAAAAAGGAAAATTTAGGAAATTAGGAAAAGGTCATTGCCTTAATGTGTTAGTTGATATCTACCAAAACCCACCGCAGTGATGAAATTCTGTTAGTGTTCTCTCTGACAATGGACCTCAAACAAGGATTCTTGCTATCACCTGTTTAACACGGTGTTGGGCCCTACTTCAATGACTGTCCTCAAAAGAAGAAAGACACCAGGGATGTGCATGCATAGAGAAAAGGCCATGGGAGGGCACGGAGAGAGGTTATCTGCAAGCCAAGGAGGCCTCAGTAGAAAACAAACCTGCAGACACCTTGATCTTGGACCTCCAGAACTGCAAGAAAATAAATTTGTTTTGTTTAAGCCAGTCAGTCTGTGGTGTTTTGTAAGTCAGCTTTCCCAGGTTAATACATGGAGTCATGAGAAGAAAAAAGAAAAAATTTAGAAAATTAGACAGTGAAGGGAACTTCCTTAATCTGTTGAAGGATATCTACCAAAATCCTACAGCACTGATAAAATTCTGATAGTTTTCTCTTAGAATGGAAATGCGACACCTATTCAACAATGCTTTGGCATTCATTAGCAGCACAAACAGGCAAGAAGGGAACAAGTATAGTGATTGGAAAGAAAAAAATATAAATTTTCCTATTATTAAATGATATGATGTTTTACATAGAAAACCCAAAATGATTTACAAATGAATTTAATACATATGTAAATTTTGCAAGGTTGCTACGTACAAGATCAATATGCAAAATTCAAATGCATTTCTGTATAAGAGCATCAATCAGAAAATGAAACTTGCCATTTGTAATAGAACCAAAAAATAGCAATACCTAGGAAGAAATCTCACAAAAATATGCATGTCTCTGCACAGATGATTGTAAAGCATTACAGAGAAAATCTTTAAAAGGACAAAAATAGATGAGAAGAATTACCACATAAAATATTAAGAAGATTGAATGTTATAATGATGTCATTTCCCCCCCAATTAAATTTCAGTCATTTAATGAGGAGAAGGGATCCAGAATATTAAACTGGTTCTGTGTATATAAGTCAACTCCAGCCACATATGAATGGACATACTATAGGGCATTTGGGAGCTAAAATAGAGGAATATCTTCATGACCTCTCAATTAAAATTTGTTTTTAGTTAATATCTACAAAAATGCACCTGCCATGAAGGAAAATGTAAGTTTGACCATATGAAATTTTAGACTTCCTTTTAATTAGACGGCAGTATAAAGAGAGTGCGGGGAAATTTGAGAAAAGATATTTCCAATTTATACAACTGACAAAGGGCTACAAATATTATTCCACATTTATACCCAAGCAAGATGCCTTTCCAGAGTCTTCATGCTTCAAAGGGAACTGCGGATTACAACACACACACACACACACACACACTAATATACTCATGGTTTCCTCTCAGAATGTGGTGCTCAGTGCTAAGCACCTATAACATGAAATATCCACATGTGACTAATACCAATCAGGTTTAAAACAAATGCTTCTCTAAATAGCTAACCTTCCACCCTCTAAACAAAAGAAGTCCTGGGAAATTGTGAGTTATAATGCTGTCAAGAGGGGACTTAGAAAACTCTAAACACTCCACCCAAAACCTGTGAGAATAAGCAAATTCAGTGAAGTTGCAAGATACAGAATCAATAACCAAAAATTTCCTGTTTCCATATACTAACAACAAACTATTAGAAAGATAAATTAGGAAAACAATCCCATTTAAAAACACAAACAAATTGAACCAAGGAAGGGAAAGACATGTACAGTGATGAAAGAAATTGAAGAAGATATTAATAAATAGAAAGATATTCTATGTTCATGGATTAGAAGAGTTAATATTGTTAAAATGTCTATACTACCCAAAGCAATCTGCAGATTCAACACAATTGCTATCAAAATACCAATGACATTTTTCTTTTTTTTAACATTTTTTTTAATTGATGTATAGTTGATGTACATATTATATGTTACAGGTGTACAATATAGTGATATACAATTATTTTTCTGTCAATCCCAAACTCCCTAGCTATCCCTCTGCCCCCCCCACCCCTCGCCCCGGTAACCATAAGTTTGTTCTCTGAGTTTGTGAGTTTGTTTCTGTTTTGTAAATAAGTTCATTTGTATCATTTTTAAAATTCCACATATAAGTGATATCATATAATAGTTCTCTTTGACTTACTTCACTCAGTATGACAGTCTCTAGGTCCATTCATGTTGTTGCAAATGGCATTATTTCATTCTTTTTAATAGCTGAGTAATATTCCATTGTGTACATGTACCACAACTTCTTTATCCATTCCTCTGTCAATGGACATTTAGGTTGCTTCCAGGTCTTGGCTATTGTAAACAGTGCTACAGTGAATATTGGGGTGCATGTATCCTTTCAGACCATATTTTTCTCTGGATATATGCCCAAGAGTGGGATTGCAGGGTCATATGGTAGTTCTATTTTTAGTTTTTTGAGGAGCCTCCATACTGTTCTCCACAGTGACTGTACCAATTTACATTCCCACCAACAGTGAAGGAGGGTTCCCTTCTCTCCACATGCTCTGCAGCATTTACTATTTGTAGACATTTTGTTGATAGCCATTCTGACCGGTGGGAGGTGATACCTCATTGTAGTTTTGATTTGCATTTCTCTAATAATTAGTGATGTTGAGCAGCTTTTCATGTGCTTCTTGGCCATCTGTATGTCTTCTCTGGAGAAATGTCTATTTAGATCTTCTGCCCATTTTTTGATTGGGTTGTTTGGTATTTTGTTGTTGAGTTGTATCAGCTGTTTGTATATTTTGGAGATTAAGTCCTTGTCGGTTACATTAAATGGTAATTTAAAAAACTGCTTTTTTGAGGTATGATTGATATACAAAAAGCTGTACATATTTAATGTATACAACTTGATGAGTTTGCATATACGTATACATCCATGAAAACATCACCACAATTTATGCCATAAACATATCCATCACCTCCCAAAGTTTCCTCCCTCCCTCTTAATTTTTTTATTATTATTATCATTATTATTAAATGGTAATTTTGATGAACCATTAGTAATTTGATATGGATTGTATTGAATCTGTAGATTGTCTTGTGTTGTATAGTCATTTTGACAATACTGATACTTCCAGTCAAAGAACATGGTATATCTTTCCATCTGTTTGTGTCGTCTTTGATATCTTTCATCAGCATCTTATAGTTTTTGGAGTATAGGTCTTTTGCCTCCTCAGGTAGGTTTATTCCTAGGCATTTTATCCTTTTTTGTGCAATAGAAAAAGGGATTGTTTCTTGAATTTCTCTTTCTGATCTTTCGTTGTTAGTGTCTAGAAATGCAACATATTTCTCTGTATTAATTTCGTATCCTGCAACTTTACCAAATTCATTGATGAGCTCTAGTAGTTTTCTGGTAGCTTCTTTAGGATTTTCTATGTATAGTATCATGTCATCTGCAAACAGTGACAGTTTAATTTCTTTTCAAATTTGGATTCCTTTTATTTCTTTTTCTTCTCTGATTGCCAATGGCATTTTTCATAGAAATAGAGCAAACAATCCTCACATTTGGATGGCACCACCCAAGATCCCCAATAACCAAAGAAATTTTAAGAAAGAAGAAAGCTGGAAGCATCATGCTTCCTAATTTCAAACTCTATTACAAGGATTTAGTAATCAAAACAGTAAAGTATTGGAATAAAAACAGACACATAGAACAATGGAACAGAGGAGAGAACCCAGAAATAAACCCAGGCATACATAATTAATTTATGACAAAGGAACCAAGAATATGAAATAATGAAAGGACAATTTCTTCAATAAATGGTATTGGGAAAATTGGACAGTGACATGCAAAAGAATGAATCTTATACTATGCACTACCTTATACTATACACAAAAAAACTGAAATGGATTAAAGACTTGAATATAAGATGTGAAACCATAAAAATCCTAGAAGAAAACATAGATGTTAAGCTCCTTGATATTGGTTCTGGCAATGATTTTTTGAATCTGACACCAAAAGCAAAGGCAACATATGCAAAAGTAAACAAGTGGGACTACGTCAAACTAAAAAGCTTCTGCACAGCAAAGGAAGCTATCAAGAAAATAAAAAGGCAACCCTAAATGTGAGAAAATATTTGCAAATCATGTAGCTGATAAGGTGTTAATATCCAAAATATAAAGAGAGCTCATACAATTCAGTAGCAAAAACAGAAAACAAACAAAAATCCCACAAAACAACAACAACAAAACAAAGAAACCAATTAAAGATGAGCAGAAGATCTTAATAGACATTTTTTTCAAAGAAGACATGCAGATGGCCAACAGACACGTGAAAAAATGATGAGCATCAGTAAACATCAGGGAAATGCAAATCAAAGCCACTGTTAGATATCACATCACACCCGTCAAAATGGTTATTATCAAAAAGACAAGAAAAAACAAGTGTTGGTGAGGATGTGGACAAAAGGGAACACTCGTGCACTTTTGGTTGGAATGTAAATTGGTGCAGCCTCTATGGAAAACAATATGGAGGTTCCTCAAAAAATTAAAAATAGAACTACCATATGATCCAGCAATTCCACTTCAGGGTATTATCTTAAGAAAATAAAAACATTAACTTGTAAATGTGTATGCACTCCCATGTTTTTTGCAGCAGTATTTACAATCGGCAAGATATGGGAACAACCTAAGTGTTCACTGATGGATAAATGGATAAAGAAGATGTGGTATATATACAATGGAATATTTTTCAGCCATAAAGAAGAATATAATATTGCCATTTGTGACAACATGGATCGACAAATAGTGTATTATTTTAATTGAACTAAGTCAGACAGAGAAAGACAGGTAGTGTATGATTTCACCTACATGTGGAATTTAAAAAGAAAAAACAAAAACAACAAGGTCATAGGTTCAGAGAACAGATTGGAACATTGGTGGTTGCCAAAATTGTGGGGGTGAATGGTGGCTGAAATGGGTGAAAGTGGTCAAAGAGTACCAACTTCCAGTCATAAGATAAAGAAGTCATGGGGATTTAATAAACAGTGTGGTAATACTGTATTACATATCTGGAAGTTGCTAAGTTTAAATTTTTTTATTGAAGTATAGTTGATTTACACTATTGTGTTAATTTCAGTTGTACAGCACAGTGATTCACTTATATATATAAATGCCTATATATACATATTTTTAGATTATTTTTTATTATAAACTATTACAAGGTATTGAATATAGTTCCCCTGCTATACAAATAAATCTTAAAAGTCCTCATCATAAGAAAAAAATAAATCATAAAAGTCCTCATCATAAGAAAAAAAAATTTTTATAACTTTGTATTGTGATGTAACTATGATGATAACTAGACTTACTGCAATGATCATTTCACAATATATACAAATATCAAATCATTAGATTATACATCTGAAACTAATATAAAGTTTTGTATCATTTATGCCTCGATTAAAAAAAAAGAGGACCCAGATTTGAACATTTAATAAAATTAACTAAATTTTCAAAAAATTAAACTTTCCAGGTTTAATTAATTTATTTAAAATATTGATAATATAGATAATTTGTATCTTTGTAATATAAATAGTTTATTTCAATTATTTTAGAGAGAAGAACATTTTTTTAAAGAAATAGAACTTAAATGGTATATGGATCTAGAGATTGCTTAAAGAGATGCTGACAATCATGACATGTAAGAGTGGTTTATGTTATTAAATTAAAATATTTTATAATTTCTTTGATAAAATTAATTCATGATCTGTAATCCCATTGCAGTGTTTGATGTGATATACAAAAGTCATAGTTTGTTTCCAAATCTAAATATTGATTGAAGCATTTTTTTTGAAATTCCAGGTATTACTGCATTAGCAGAGTGCAGTTTCTAAAATTAAAAATTTAAAATAAAACAGCTTTGAGAAAAAACACTCAAGAAAACTTGTTCAAATGTCATTACTGTCAGTAGAAGGCACATTTTGTGAATGTCTTGATAACAACATATTTTTTCCTGAAATAAAGGCAAAAAAAAATGTGTACAAAACATAAAATAATTAGTGAATTATATATGAATTTATTTTATTATTCATCCAAACAATGACAGCCATCAACTGAACACCAAGAAATGCCCAATAATAATTATATTTAGTTACATTTACTTGCATATATTTAAAGTGTAGAGCTTGATAAGCTGTGCCCATCACCATAATCAAGATAACAAACATCTTCAGCATCCCCCAATCCTTCCTCATGTCTTTTTGTAATCTCTTCCTTCTGCTTCGCTCCTCCTCTCATTTTATTACCAGGCAACCATTGATCTGCTTCCTGTCACTATAGATTAGTGTGCACTTTTTAGAATTTTATATAAATAAAATCATACTGTATATGCTGTCTTTTGCCTGGCTTCTTTTGTTCAAAATAGTATTGTATGAATCAATAGTTCATTCTTTTTATTGCTGAGTAGTATTCCATTGCTTTGATTTAACACTATCGGGTTATTCATTCACCCACTGATAAACATTTGGGCCAGAAGAAACATCTCTCCATGGGGATTACGATTTGCATTTTTGTCCATCTCTTGTCTTATTAGCAATGACTTCAGAGATCAATTTAAGTCCCTTGTTTGGTAGCAGAATATAGACTAGGCTGAGACTACATTGATAAAAAAAAATCATCAAACCCCAATAAAAATGTGTGCAAAGACAGCAAGATAATTCATAGATACATACAAAAGGTATACAGATAACCCTTCGACAAGTTCATAGTTTCATTTGCTACGTATTCTTTGCAAATATGCTTAACCCGAATCAAGCCTCTAGAAGTGATTTTCATTTTACAGTTTCTATGGACTGAATGTTTGTATCCCCCCAGAAGTCTTATATTGAGGCCATAATTCTCAGTGTGGTGATATTTGAAGGTGGAGCCTTTGGGAGGTCATTAGTTCATGAGATTAGAGCCCTCAGAAAAGGGATTAGTGCCCTGAGAAGAAGAGACAAGAAAGGTATGATCTCTCTCCACCATGTGAGGACAAGCAAGAAGGTGGCCATTTGCAAGCCAGGAAAAGGCCTTTCCCCAGGAACCAAGCTGGCCAGCACCCTGAAATTAGACTTCCCAGCTTATTTCCAGAAATGTGAGAAATAAATGTCTGCTGTTTATGGTATTACCTGAAAGCAGTCTGAACTAAGACAACAGGAAATACAGGGGATACAGAAACAAGTTAAAAGACAGAATAAGGAACTAATCAGTCAAATGTAGAATGTAGAACATTCTACAAGGCAACTGGGCTGGGATTTTCCAAAACTGAATGTTTCTTGCAAAGAAAAAGGGGCAGGAGAATTGCTCTAGATTCAAAAAACTACAGAGATATAACAACCCAATGCAATGCTTTAACTTTAATTAGATCAAGGATGGGAGTGATGGTGTAATAAATGTCTGTTTGGGGTGACTATTGGACTATAAAAGCTATTTGGGAAACTATTAGAGAAACTTGAAAAAGAAGATATAATAATAATAATAATAATATAATAATAATGGACTTTAATTTTCTTATCTGTGATAATGGTATGCCATTATAAGTAAGAGCATGTCCTCATGAGATTTCTGCTTAAGCATTCAGGAATGAAATGTTATGATATATGTGATTTAACTTCAAATGTTTCAGAAAAACAAACAAACAAAAAAAGGACGATTCAGTTTCACAGATAAGAATCTTTGAAGTCCTAACTCTGTCCTAACAACAAGTAAAAGTTGAACAGATTTGAATAATCAACACCTTTCCTTGAATTTGTAAAAGAGGAGAGAACTCACAGGAGAATCACTGTCCCAAGACTGGAAATCACTCTCTCAACATTTTCCAAGACTGATGAATACACTGAGTCACAACTTACAACTGGAAACCCTTTGAGAATGTGTGCTGGTGTGGGAAAACCTGAGCTGTAATTGATGAATTGCTGGAGGCTCAGTGGACAACTCTGAGAGCTAGAATTCTCAGAGGAACCAGTATTAGGGAAACCTCCACAATACCGTGAAATTTACCTCCAGGATCTTGACCGAATTCTTACAGTAAATATCAGAGGAAAATCCCCTTGTGCCTCTATTAGGGGGAAGGAAAAGGAATCGTTCTGAAATATGCCAGAGCACTCTATTCCTCTTAACGAGGCTTGCCCTTAGGAGAAGCTAGTTAAGCAGAGCCTAACCTGCTGGGGAATTATCAGAGCTTACCTGAACTGGGGAAAAGGAAATACCCAACACTAGTCAGCTCTAGCCTTCCATGTGGGGAAAGGGAAATAACTCTACCCCACTCCAGCCATCCTGTCCCACCTAAGTAAGAAGAGAGGACTGAGAAGCACATGTGAAGTTCACAGCCCAGAGGCACAAGCTCACTAGATGACTCCATATTCTGATTCCAACTATGTGACATTCTGAAAAAGGGAAAATTATGGAGACAATAAAAAGTGCCAGGGGCTGGGGTGGGAGAGGGAAGAATAGTCAGGATTTTTAAGGCAGTAAAAATACTGTGTATGATATTATAATGATGGATACGTATCATTATATATTTGTCCAAACCCACAGTATGTACAACACCAAGAGTAAACCCTCATGTAAACTAAGGGCTTGGGGCGATTATAAGTCAATGTAGGTTCATCGATTGTAACAAATGTACTACTGTGGAAGGGGATGTTGCTAACAGGGAGGCTATATTGTGTGCGGGAAGGGAGTACGTGGGAATCTCTGTACCTTCCTCCATTTTCTTGTGAACCTAAACCTGCTCTAAAAATAAAGTCTTAAACTAAAAAGAAAAAAAAAACAAGAAGAAAGATATGTATATGTACAGACACACAGAGAAATAAAGTAAATGAGGCAGTTAATTGTTGAATTGTGAAATCTAGATAGAAGGGTGTTTATCATATCATTCTTTCAAGTTTTCATCATGCTTTAAAATTTTCGAAATGAAAAGTTTTGGAAGAGCCTCCCATCAAGCCTCTTAGATAGCCTCAACCACCAGAGGGCAGACAGCAGAAGCAAGAAAAACTATAATCCTGCAGCCTGTGGAACAAAAACCACATTCACAGAAAGATAGACAAGATGAAAAGGCAGAGGGCTACATACCAGATGAAGGAACAAAATAAAACCCCAGAAAAACAACTAAATGAAGTGGAGATAGGCAACCTTCCAGAAAAAGAATTCAGAATAATGATAGTGAAGATGATCCAGGACCTCAGAATAAGAATGGAGGCAAAGATTGAGAAGATGCAAGAAATGTTTAACAAAGACCTAGAAGAATTAAAAAACAAACAAACAGAGATGAACAATACAATAACTGAAATGAAAACTACACTAGAAGGAATCAATAGCAGAATAACAGAGGCAGAAGAACGGGTAACTGACCTGGAAGACAGAATGGTGGAATTCACTGCTGCAGAACAGAATAAAGAAAAAAGAATGAAAAAGAAATGAGGACAGCCTAAGAGACCTCTGGGACAACATTAAACGCAACAACGTTCGCATTATAGGGGTCCCAGAAGGAGAAGAGACAGAGAAAGGACCAGAGAAAATATTTGAAGAGATTATAGTCGAAAACTTCCCTACCATGGGAAAGGAAATAGCCACCCAAGTTCAGGAAGCGCAGCGAGTCCCATACAGGATAAACCCAAAGAGAAACACATTGAGACACATAGTAATCAAATTGTCAAAAATTAAAGACAAAGAAAAATTATTGAAAGCAGCAAGGGAAAAACAACAAATAACATACAAAGGAACTCCCATAAGGTTAACAGCTGATTTCTCAGCAGAAACTCTACAGGCCAGAAGGGAGTGGCATGATATACTTAAAGTGATGAAAGGGAAGAACCTACAACCAAGATTACTCTACCCGGCAAGGATCTCATTCAGATTTGATGGAGAAATCAAAAGCTTTACAGACAAGCAAAAGCTAAGAGAATTCAGCACCACCAAACCAGCTCTACAACAAATGCTAAAGGAACTTCTCTAAGTGGGAAACACAAGAGAAGAAAAGGACCTACAAAAACAAACCCAAAACAATTAAGAAAATGGTCATAGGAACATACATATCGATAATTACCTTAAACGTGAATGGATTAAATGCTCCAGCCAAAAGACACAGGCTTGCTGAATGGATACAAAAACAAGACCCATATATATGCTGTCTACAAGAGACCCACTTGAGACCTAGGGACACATACAGACTGAAAGTGAGGGGATGGAAAAAGATATTCCATGCAAATGGAAATCAAAAGAAAGCTGGAGTAGCTATACTCATATCAGATAAACTAGACTTTAAAATAAAGAATGTTACAAGAGACAAGGAAGGACACTACATAATGATCCAGGGATCAATCCAAGAAGAAGATATAACAATTATAAATATATATGCACCCAACATAGGAGCACCTCAGTACATAAGGCAACTGCTAACAGCTATAAAAGAGGAAATTGACAGTAACACAATAATAGTGGGGGACTTTAACACCTCACTTACACCAATGGACAGATCATCCAAAATGAAAATAAATAAGGAAACAGAAGTTTAAATGACACAATAGACCAGATAGATTTAATTGATATTTATAGGACATTCCATCCAAAAACAGCAGATTACACTTTCTTCTCCAGTGTGCATGGAACATTCTCCAGGATAGATCACATCTTGGGTCACAAATCAAGCCTCAGTAAATTTAAGAAAATTGAAGTCATATGAAGCATCTTTTCTGACCACAATGCTATGAGATTAGAAATCAATTACAGGGAAAAAAAGGTAAAAAACATAAACACATGGAGGCTAAACAATATGTTACTAAATAACCAAGAGATCACTGAAGAAATCAAAGAGGAAATCAAAAAATACCAAGAGACAAATGACAATGAAAACACGACGATCCAAAACCTATGGGATGCAGCAAAAGCAGTTCTAAGAGGGAAGTTTATAGCTATACAAGCCTACCTCAAGAAACAAGAAAAATCTCAAGTAAACAATCTAACCTTACACCTAAAGGAACTAGAGAAAGAAGAACAAACAAAACCCAAAGTTAGCAGAAGGAAAGAAATCATAAAGATCAGAGCAGAAATAAATGAAATAGAAACAAAGAAAACAATAGCAAAAATCAATAAAACTAAAAGCTGGTTCTTTGAGAAGATAAACAAAATTGATAAGCCATTAGCCAGACTCATCAAGAAAAAGAGGGAGAGGACTCAAATCAATAAAATCAGAAATGAAAAAGGAGAAGTTACAACAGACACCGCAGAAATACAAAACATCCTAAGAGACTACTACAAGCAACTCTATGCCAATAAAATGGACAGCCTGGAAGAAATGGACAAATTCTTAGACAGGTATAACCTTCCAAGACTCAACCAGGAAGATACAGAAAATATGAACAGACCAATCACAAGTAATGAAATTGAAACCGTGATGAAAAATCTTCCAACAAACAAAAGTCCAGGATCAGATGGCTTCACAGGTGAATTCTATCAAACATTTAGAGAAGAGCTAACACCCATCCTTCTCAAACTCTTCCAAAAAATTGCAGAGGAAGGAACACTCCCAAACTCATTCTATGAGGCCACCATCACCCTGATACCAAAACCAGGCAAAGATACTACAAAAAAAGAAAATTACAGACCAATATCACTGATGAATATAGATGCAAGTATCCTCAACAAAATACTAGCAAACAGAATCCAACAACACATTAAAAGGATCATACACCATGATCAAGTGGGATTTATCCCAGGGATGCAAGGATTCTTCAATATACACAAATCAATCAATGTGATACACCATATTAACAAACTGAAGAATAAAATCCATATGATCATCTC